>NC_091091.1:20314605-20629210 GCF_032405125.1 Capricornis sumatraensis
GTGGCTGAGACACTGCAAGCTCTCCCCACACATGCCAGTGATATTGTTTGTAGTGTTCCTCCATCCCCACAGCAAGACTGAACAAGTGAGCCTAAACAAGAGACCACCTTCACCCCCTTGTGTCAGGGCATAAATTAGACACTGAAGAGACCTGCAAACAGAAGAAGCCAAATAAACAGAGGGAACCACTTTGACAGGTGCAACAGATTAAAATCCCTGTAGTCAACACCAACTACATTGAAAGGGGCCTATAGATCTTGAGAAGTATAAGCTGGAACAAGGAACTATCTGAAACTGAACTGAGCCCACATTGCCTGCAACAGCTCAAGAGCAATTCCTGGATATATTTTTATGATTATCAGTAAAATTTTTTTTCTTTTTTATTAAGTCCTCTATTCCTCCTTTAATTTTCATTTTTATAACCTACCATTATCATGCAAAACAAAACAAAAAAGACCCTATTTTTAAAACAAACTTCATATATATTTCTTATACTTTGGGGGATTCTTTTTTTAATATTTTATTTTTGAGCATCTAACCTCTACTCTATACTTTTAATCCTTGCTTTTTGGTATTTGTTATCGATTTTGTACATTTAAGATTCCAATCTTCAGTACCCATTTTTATTTAGAAGTGTGATAACTGGCTTGATTACTCTCTTCCCCTTTTGATTCTCCTTTTTTCTCCCCCAGGTCACTTCTATCTCCTCCTTCCCCATCCTCTTCTCTACCTAACTCTGTGAATCTCTGTGTGTGTTCCAGGCTATGGAGAACACTTAGGGAACAGAGTACTGCCTAGATCTATCTCTCTCCTTTTGATTCCCCCTTTTCTTCTCCTGCTCACCTCTCTCTCCTTCCTCCATGAACCTCTCTGAGGGTTCCAGACTGTGGAGACCACATAGGGAATTGTTAACTGGCTAGACTGCTCTCTCCTCTTTTGATTCCCCCCTTCCCCTCCCGGTCACCCCTATCTCCCTCCTCCCTCTTCTCTTCTCCATTTAACTCTGTGAACCTCGCTGGAGAGGTTCACTGTGGAGAATCTTTTCACCATTAACCTAAAAGTTTTATCATCAGTGCTGTATGGATGGAGAAGTCTTGAGGCTACTGTAAGAATAACACTGAAAACCAGATGCAGGAGGCTTAAGCCCAAAGCCTGAGAACACCAGAGAACTCCTGAAACCAGGGAACATTAATCAATAAGAGATTATCCAAAAGCCTCCATACCTACACTGAAACCAAGCACCACCCAAGAGCCAACAAGTTCCAGAGCAATATATACCACGCAAATTGTCCAGCAACACAGGAACATAGCCCTGAGCTTCAATATATAGATTGCTTAAAATCACACCAAACCCATAGACATCTCAAAACTAACTACTGGATACTTCTCTGCACTCCAGAGAGAAGAAATCCAGCTCCACCCACCAGAACACCAACACAGGCTTCCCTAACCAGGAAACCTTGATAAGCCACTTATCCAACCCCGCCCACAGGGAAAAACCTCCACAATAAAGAGGAGCCACAAACTGCCACAATACAGAGAGGCCACCCCAAACACAGCAATCTAAACAAGATGAAAAGAAAGACAAATACTCAGCAGGTAAAGGAACATGATAAATGCCCACCAAACCAAACAAAAGAGAAGGAGATAGGGAGTCTACAGTCAAATTTGGCCTTGGAATGTGGAATGAAGCAGGGCAAAGACTGATAGAGTTTTGCCAAGAAAATGCACTGGTCATAGCAAACACCCTCTTCCAACAACACAAGAGAAGACTCTACACATGGACATCACCAGATGGTCAACACCAAAATCAGATTGATTATATTCTTTGCAGCCAAAGATGGAGAAGCTCAACAAAAACAAGACCAGGAGCTGACTGTGGCTCAGATCATGAACTCCTTATTACCAAATTCAGACTCAAATTGAAGAAAGTAGGGAAAACCATTAGACCATTCAGGTATGACCTAAATCCAATCCCTTATGATTATACGGTGGAAGTGAGAAATAGATTTAAGGGCCTAGATCTGATAGATAGAGTGCCTGATGAACTATGGAATAAGGTTCGTGACATTGTACAGGAGACAGGGATCAAGACCATCCCCATGGAAAAAAAAATGCAAAAAGTCTGGGGAGGCCTTACAAATAGCTGTGAAAAGAAGAGAGGCAAAAAGCAAAGGAGAAAAGGAAAGATATAAACATCTGAATGCAGAGTTCCAAAGAATAGCAAGGAGAGATAAGAAAGCCCTCCTCAGTGATCAATACAGAGAAGTAGAGAAAAACAACAGAATGGGAAAGACTAGAGATCTCTTCAAGAAAATGAGAGATACCAAGGGAATATTTCATGCAAAGATGGGCTCAATAAAGGACAGAAATGGTATGGAGCTAACAGAAGCAGAAGATACTAAGAAGAGGTGGCAAGAATACACAGAAGAATTATTAAAAAAAGATCTTCATGACCCAGATAATCACGATGGTGTGATCACTCACCTAGAGCCAAACATTCTGGAATGTGAAGTCAAGTGGGTCTTAGGAAGCATCAGTATGAACAAAGCTAGAGGAGGTGATGGAATTCCAGTTGAGCTATTTCAAATCCTGAAAGATGATGCTGTGAAAGTGCTGCACTCAATATGCCAGCAAATTTGGAAAACTCAGCAGTGGCCACAGGACTGGAAAAGGTCAGCTTTCATTTCAATCCCAAAGAATGCTCGAACTACTACCCAACTGCACTCAGCTCACACACTAATAAAGTAATGTTCAAAATTCTCCAAGCCAGGCTTCAGCAATATGTAAACTGTGAACTTTCAGATGTTCAAGCTGGTTTTAGAAAAGGCAGAGGAACAAGAGATCAAATTGCCAACATCTGCTGGATCATCAAAAAAGCAAGAGAGTTCCAAAAAAACATCTATTTCTTCTTTGTTGACTATGCCAAAGCCTTTGACTGTGTGGATCACAATAAACTGTGGAAAATTCTGAAAGAGATGGGAATAACAGACCACCTGACCTGCCTCCTGAAAAACGTGTATGCAGGTCAGGAAGCAACAGTTAGAACTGGACATGGAACAACAGGCTGGTTCCAAATAGGAAAAAGAGTACGTCAAGGCTGTATATTGTCACCCTGCTTATTTAACTTCTATGCACAGTACATCATGAGAAACGCTGGACTGGAAGAAGCACAAGCTGGAATCAAGATTGCCGGGAGAAATATCAATCACCTCAGATATGCAGATGACACCACCCTTATGGCAGAAAGTGAAGAGGAACTAAAAAGCCTCTTGAGAAAAGTGAAAGAGGAGAGTGAAAAAGTTGGCTTCAAGCTCAACATTCAGAAAACTAAGATCATGGCATCTGGTCCCATCACTTCATGGGAAATAAATGGGGAAACAGTGGAAACAGTTTCAGACTTCATTTTTGGGGGCTCCAAAATCACTGCAGATGGTGACTGCAGCCATGAAATTAAAAGACGCTTACTCCTTGGAAGGAAAGTTATGACCAACCTAGATAGCATATTCAAAAGCAGAGACATTACTTTGTCAACAAAGGTCCGTGTAGTCAAGGCTATGGTTTTTCCAGTAGTCATGTATGGATGTGAGAGTTGGACTATAAAGAAAGCTGAGCGCTGAAGAATTAATGCTTTGAACTGTGGTGCTGGTGAAGACTCTTGAGAGTCCCTTGGACTGCAAGGAGGTCCAACCAGTCCATTCTAAAGGAGATCAGTCCTGAGTGTTCATTGGAAGGACTGATGCTAAAGCTGAAACTCCAGTACTTTGGCCACCTCATGTGAAGAGTTGACTCACTGGAAAAGACTCTGATGCTGGGAGGGATTGGGGGCAGGAGGAGAAGGGGACGACAGAGGATGAGATGGCTGGATGGAATCTCTGACTTGATGGACATGAGTTTGAGTAAACTCCGGGAGTTGGTGATGGACAGGGAGGCCTGGCGTGCTGTGATTCATGGGGTCACAGAGTCGGACAGGACTAAGCAACTGAACTGAACTGAATAATGAGTGATATTGAGCATCTTTTCATGTGTTTGTTAGCCATGTGTATGTCTTCTTTGAAAAAATGTATGTTTAGGTCTTTTTCCCACTTTTTGATTGGATTGTTTGTTTTTCTGGCATTGAGTTGTATGAGCTAGTGGTTTATTTTGGAAATTAATCCTTTGTCAGTTGTTTTCATTTGCTATTATTTGCTCCCATTCTGAGGGTGGTCTTTTCACCTTGCTGATAATTTCCTTTGCTGTACAAAAGCTTTTAAGTTTAATCAAGTCCCACTTGTTTACTATTGTTTTTATTTCTGTTACTCTAGGAGGTGGGTCATAGACGATCTTGCTTTGATTTATGTCATCGAGTGTTCTGCCCTTGTTTTCCTCTAAGAGTTTTATAGTATCTGGTCTTACATTTAGGTCTTTAATCCATTTTGAGTTTATTTTTGTGTATGGTGTTAGGAAGTGTTCTAATTTCATTCTTTTACATGTAGCTGTCCAGTTTTCCCAGCCCAATTTATTGAAGAGGCTGTCTTTGCCCCAGTGTATATTCTTGCCTTCTTTGTCATAGGTGCATGGGTTTATTTCTGGGCTTTCTATCTTGTTCCATTGGTCTATATTTCTGTTTTTTTGTGCCAGTACCATATTGTTTTGATGACTGTAGCTTTGTAGTATAATCTGAAGTCAGGAACTTTGATTCCTCCAGTTCCATTCTTCTTTCTCAAAACTGCTTTGGCTATTCAGGGTCTTTTGTGTTTCCACATAAATTGTGAAATTTTTTGTTCTAGTTCTATGAAAAATGTCATTGGTAATTTGATAGGAATAGCATTGAATCTGTATATACTATACTTGGTAGTATAGTCATTTTCACAATATTGATTCTTTCCACCCAGGAACATGGAATATCTCTCCATCTGTTTATGTTGTCTTTGATTTCTTTCATTAGTGTCTTATAATTTTCTGTGTACAGTTATTTTGTCTCCCTAGGTAAGTTTATTCCTAGTTATTTAATTCCTTTTGTTGCAATGGTGAATGGTATTGATTCCTTAATTTCTCTTTCTGATTTTTCATTGTTAGTATATAGAAATGCAAATGATTTCTGAGTATTGATTTTGTATCCTGCAACTTTGCTAAATTGACTGATTAGCTCTAGTAATTTTCTGATACTATCTTTAGGGTTTTCTATGTACAGCATCATGTCATCTGCAAACAGTGAGAGCTTTACTTCTTTTCCAATCTGGATTCCTTTTATTTCTTTTTCTTCTCTGATTGCTGTAGCTAGGACTTCCAGAAATATATTAAAGTGGACACCCTGTCTTGTTCCTGTCTTAGGGGGAATGCTTTCAGCTCTTCATTATTATTGAGAAAAATATTTGCTGTAGGCTTATCATATATGGCCTTTATTATGGTGAGGTAGGTTCCTTTCTATGCCCATTTTTGAAGAGTTTTAATCATAAATGGGTGCTGAACTTTGTCAAAAGCTTTTTCTGTATCTACCGAGATAATCATATGGCTTTATCCTTCAATTTCTTATATAGTGTATCACATTGATTGATTTGTGTACACTGAAGAATCCTTGCATCCCTGGAATAAACCCAACTTGATCATGATGTATGAGCTTTTTGACATGTTGCTGAATTCTGTTTGCTAAAATTGTTGAGGAATTTTGCATCTATGTTCATCAGTGATGTTGGCCTATAGTTTTCTTTTTTGTGTGTTGTCTTTGTCTGGTTTTGGTATCAGGGTGATGGTGGCCTTGTAGAATGAGTTTGGAAGTATTGCTTCCTCAGTCATTTTTTGAAAGTTTTAGAATGATAGGCATTAGCTCGTCTCTAAATATTTGATAGAATTCTCCTGTGAAGCCATCTGGTCCTGGGCTTCTGATTTTTTTGGAGATTTTTTATCACAGCTTCAATTTCAGTACTTGTAATTGGGTTGTTCATAATTTCTATTTCTTCCTGGTTCAGTCTTGGAAGATTGAACTTTTCTAAGAATCTGTCCATTTCTCCCAAGTTATCCATTTTATTGCCATATAGTTGTTCATAATAGTCTCTTATAATCCTTTGTATTTCTGCACTGTCTGTTGTAACCTCTCCTTTTTCATTTCTAATTTTGTTGATTTGATTCTTCTCTCTTTTTTTCTTGATAAGAGTCTGGCTAAAGGTTTGTCAATTTTGTTTACCTTCTCAAAGAACCAGCTTTTATTTTTATTAATCTTTACTATTGTTTCCTTCATGTCTTTTTCATCTATTTATGCTCAGATCATTATGATTTCTTTCCTTCTAATAATTTTGGGGTTTTTTGTTGTTGTTCTTCTTCTTTTTCCAGCTGTTTTAGGTGTAAAGTTAGGTTGTCTATTCAATGTTTTTCTTGTCTCTTGAGGTAGGACTGTATTGCTAGAAACTTCCCTTTTAAAACTGCTTTTGCTACATCCTGTAGGTTTTGTGTTGTTGTGTTTTCATTGTTATTTATTTCTAGAAATTTTTTGATTTCCCTTCAGTAACCTGTTGGTTATTTAGAAATGAGTTGTTTAATCTCCATGTCTTTGTGCTTCTTACAGTTTTTTTTCTTGTAATTGATATCTAGTCTCATAGCATTATGGTCAGAGAAGATGCTTGTTATGATTTCAATTTTCTTAAATTTACTGACGTTTGATTTGTGACCCAAGATGTGGTCTATCCTGGAGAATGTTCCATGTGCACTTGAGAAGAAGGTATATTCTCCTGCATTTGGATGGAATGTCCTGAAGATATCAATGAGATCCATCTCATCTAATGTATCATTTGAGACTTGTGTTTCCTTATTAATTTTGTTTTGATGATGCATCCATTGATGTGAGTGGGGTGTTAAACTCTGCTACTATTATTGTATCACTGCCAATTTCTCCTTTTATGTCTGTTAGTGTTTGTCTTATGTATTGAGGTGCTCCTATGTTGGTTGCATAAATATTTACAATTGTTATGTCTTCCTCTTGGACTGATCCCTTGATAACTGTAGTGTCCTTCCTTATCTCTTGTAATCTTTTTTATTTTAAGGCCTATTTTGTCTGATATGAGGATTGCTACTCCAGGTTTCTTTTCTTCCCATTTGCATGGAATATATTTTTCCATGCAAAATTTTCCTCTCACTTTTAGTCTATATGTGTCTTTAGGTCTGAAGTGGGTTTCTTATAGACAGCATATATATGGGTCTTGATTCTATATCCATTCAGCCAGTCTGTGTCTTTTGGTTGGAGCATTTGATCCATTTACATTTAAAGTAATTGATATATATGTTCCTATTGCCATTTTCTTAATCATTTGAGGTTGATTTTATAGATCTTTTTTCTTCTCTTTCATATATTGACTATATAAGTCCTTTTAACATTTGTTGTAAAGCTGGTTTGTGAATTCTCTTAACTTTTGCTTGTCTGAAAAACTGTTTATTTCTCCATCAACTTTGAATGAGATCCTTGCTGGGTACAGTAATCTTGATTGTAGATTTTTCCCTTTCAGTACTTAAATATATCCTGCCATTCCCTTCCGGCATGCAGAGTTGCTGCTGAAAGATCAGCATTAAGCATATGGGGCATCCCTTGTATGTTACTTGTTGCTTCTCCCTTGCTGCTTTTAATATTCTTTCTTTGTTTTTAATCTTTGCTAGTTTGATTAGTATGTGTCTTGGTGTGTTTCTCCTTGGGTTTATCCTGTATGGGATTCCTTGTGCCTTTTGGACTTGATTGGCTATTTTCTTTTCCATGTTGAGGAAATTTTCAACTATAATCTCTTAAAAAATTTTCTCATACCCTTTCTTGTTCTCTTCTTCTTCTGGGATCCCTATATTTCAAATGTTGGTGCATTTGATATTGTACCAGAGGTCTCTGAGACTATCCTCAGTTCTTTTCATTCTTTTTACTTTATTCTGCTCTTCAGAAGTTATTTCCACCATTTCATCTTCCAGCTCACTGATTTGTTCTGCTTCAGATATTCTGCTATTGATTGCATTTAGACTATTTTTAATTTCAGAAATTGTGTTGTTTGTTTCCGTATGTTTATTCTTTAATTCTTCTAGGTCCTTATTAATTGATTCTTGCATTTTCTCCATTTTGTCTTCAAGGTTTTTGATCATCTTTACTATCATTATTCTGAATTCTTTTTCAGGTAGTTTGCCTATTTCCTCTTCATTTATTTGGACTTTTGTGTTTGTAGTTTGTTCCTTCATTTGTGTAGTATTTCTCTGCCTTTCCTATTTTTTTTAACTTACTGTGTTTGAAGTCTCAAGGCTGAATTCTTTTTTTGGTTTCTGTCCTAAGGTTGGTCCAGTGGTTTGTGTAAGGTTGGTATAGGGTAGTATTTGTGCTGACTTTTGTTGTTGTTGTTGATTTGTTTGTCTTTCCTCTGATGAGCAAGGTTGACTGAGGTGGTAATCCTGTCTGCTGATGATTGGGATTGTATTTTTGTTTTGTCTGTTGTTTAGATAAGGCATCCTGCACAGGTTGCTACTGGTGGTTGGGTGATGCCGGGTCTTGTATTCAAGTGGTTTCCCTTGTGTGAGTTCTCAGTATTTGATACTCCCTAGGGTTAATTCTCTGATATCCTAGGGTCTTGGAGTCAGTGCTCCTATTCCCAAGGCTCAGGGCTTGATCTCTGGTCAAGAACGAAGATTCAACAAGTGATTTGTTATGGCATTGAGTGAGATTAAAACAAATATCCAAAAATGAGAAACCAAAGATGAACCCCAGACAAATGGCAGTTAGAAAATCAGGCTAATAATAATTAAAATAATGGCACATACACATATACATATAAATCCATGAGCAAAGTCAAAACAGTCCAACAAAAGTAAAGTACAGTAGATTGACCTGGTGAACAAAGGAAATCAAAAATTATGTTTGCCAGTTAAGAAGAAAACTAACTAAAGCACAAACCAGAAAACAAAACTAAAGCAAGTGGGGAATAAAGCAATGAAAACAAAAGTAACAAATATGTTTAGAGGAAAGGAAAGAAAGAAAAGAGCAAAGAACAGAAATGGAATATTAAATAGAGGTAGATGAAGATTTATACACATTAAAGATTAACTGCAAGGGGAAAAGAACAGTAGGAAATGAATGAATAAATGTGGGACTTTGTCCAAACAAAGGAATAAATGTAGAAAAAATATAATAGGCTTAAAAAATTAAAATTATAAAAAAGAGAAAAGAAAAAGTGGGAGAAGAAAGAAAAAAAGAAAACTCCAGAGAACTGCAAAAGCCCAACACAGAGGCAGAGGTTTATAACAACAATAAAAAGTGTGACTGAATATACACATATAGATATACACCCATAAGCAAAATGAAAATAGTCCAACAAAACTAAAGTACAATAGACTGACCTGAGAACAAAGGAAATCAAAAGTTGTATCTACTAGAACAAAACTAACTAAAGCACAAACTGGAAAATGAAACTAAAGCAGGGTACCAATTGGGAAATAAAGCAATGAAAATAAAACTAACAAAATGTTGAGAGGAAAGGAAAGAAAGTAAAGAAAGAAAGAATAGATATGCATAGTTACATACTGGTAAGTGTAGAAGATTTATATACATTAAAGATTAACTGAAAGGGGAAAGGAATAGTAGGAAAGGCAAACAAAGGAGTAAATGTAGAAAAAATATAATAGGTTTAAAAAAATTTTTAATGAAATTATAAAAAAAGAGAAAAGAAAAATAAAGAAGAAGAAGAAAGAAAAAAGGGGGGCAAAAGGAAAACTCCAGAGAACTGCAAAAGCCCAATGTAGAGACAAAGATTTATAACAACAATAA
Source organism: Capricornis sumatraensis (assembly GCF_032405125.1). Classification (NCBI taxonomy): domain Eukaryota; kingdom Metazoa; phylum Chordata; class Mammalia; order Artiodactyla; family Bovidae; genus Capricornis; species Capricornis sumatraensis. The sequence goes on from NC_091091.1 coordinate 20,324,363, forward strand.
AAAATGTGACTGAAGGAAAAAAAAAGCTCAAAAGCTTAATTAGATTTCATAGGGCCAATAAAATTGACAACTACAACAGGAGGGGAAAGGGGAAAAAAATAAAACAAATCCAAAAGAATCTACAGAACAAGTCAAGAATAAAAAATGTTTTTCTTGAGTCATTGCTGTCAGAGTCCTTGCCCTTGCTGGGAGTTACAGTTCACCTCACCTCCCTAGGATGCCCTCCAACACTGTGCTGATCTCTGGACCTGCTGCGGTGGCAGTTCAGACTCTAATCTGGTCCTACTCCTGTGTGTTCTTGCCTCCAATGTCCACAGCTATCAGAACTAGTGCTTTTCTTTTGTGGGCACTCTCAGTGACCTTTTAAATATTCCATAGACACACAGTCTGCCTAGTTGATCGTGTGGATTTAATCTGCAGCTTGTACAGCTGGTGGGAAGGTTTTGTGTCTTCTTCCTTAGCCACACTGCCCCTGGGTTTCAACTGTGGTTTTATTTCCACCTCTGCATGTGGGTTGTCCACTGGGATTTTCTCCTGAGGTTGTCCTGGAGGACTTGGGTTTGCCTCTGTGAGGGCCAGGTGTGGAGTGGTGCAGCTGCTTGGGTCGCAGGGATTCTGGCAGCACTAGGTACTCAGGGGAGTTGGCAGCCAGGGCAGCAGGAAATATAGTGCTTTAGAAGGGTATGGCAAACCAATATTGGCCAATAAGCTCTAGTATTCTTGCCTGGAGAACCTCCCTCCCTGCCAGAGAAGCCTGGCAGGCCACAGTCTACAGGGTCACAATGAGTCGGACACTACCGAAGCAACTCTGCACACATAGATGCAAGACTTTGCCTGTGGCAGCTCTGCTCCAGTGAGAGTTGAGCATGAAGGTGGCGTGGCTGCTTGGCTTGTGGGGACCCTGGTGGTGCCAAGTGTGCAAGGACATGGACTGCCTCCACCGCAGGAATTATGGCCCTATCAGGGTCTCTTTTTGAGCCTCTTGTAGCTGGCGATCAGAAGGCCTCTTTGGCCAGTCTTTCTCCATAGCTCCTCCCGTTCAGGCACTTAGAGGGCTCCCTTGCCTGGACTCCTCTGTTGTTTGGTGAGTAAGGCACATAGAGGGGCACCCCGGCTGGGGTCCTACTCTGTAGTTCAGCACATCAGTCACTGAAAGGAGCACTCTGGGTGTGGTCCTGCTCTGTAGTTCAGTGTGTCAGCCATTTGATGGGCCAGCCTCTCTATTGTTCAGCTGTGGATGCTGGCTTGTGGGGAGAGAGAGAGGCTGTGGTGATGGCTCCACCCCTACGCGTGACTCAACAGTATCACCTTGCTTCCATGGCTGCCCGGCTTTTCTCCACAGGTATTTCCTACCACAATCTCTTCCCTCTCATCCCCTTAATCAGTCTCTCCACAGTCAACAGCAGCCCTTGCCCTGGGATTGCTCCACAAACCCTAAACTCCAGCTCCCAGCCGCTGCACCTTCCAGGGGACCTGCGTCCCTATCTGGGGTCTGTATGGCTGCAGCAAGGACTGTGATTCTTGTTCCATTTAGGCTGCCCCAGATCAACTGTTTCACTCTAGGCCTTAAATGTTTCTCCTGTGACTCAGACCATTGCCCCATGTGGAAGCTGGACCCCTGCTTCAGTCCCCCCACCCACCAAGGGCAGGCCCAGTCCTACTAACACTTCTATTATCCCACCAGCTCCTTCATCCTGCCAAGTTCTGAGTGGTTCTATATTTTCTTTCCCTCTGGTCAGGTATTCCTGTCCGCTCTCAGCTGGCGTTCTGAATGCACTTCTGTGTCTGAAGGTGTATTCTTGATGTATCCGTGGGGAGAGATGTACTCCACATACACCTACTCCTCCCCCATCTTGTTCTCCCTCCTGTTCCAATTACTCATCTCTAAATTTTTATCAATATTATCCCTCAGGTTTCTTATTTTCTTACAAGACTTGTGTCCTGCTCTCAGAGGCATCAGCAATCACCTGGAATGGTCCACACATGCTCAGCCCTACTCAGACATAGTAGTCTGTGCACAAACTGGAGGCTGGAACCTGAAATTTTTTTTTTTTAACATTTATTATATACTTGTCTGTGTTGGGTTGTGGCACATGGGCTCCAGAGCACCTGGGCTCAGTAGTTGCAGCATGTTGGCTTAATTGCTCCAAGGCATGTGGGAAAGTTCCCCAATCAGGGATCAAGCTCAGGTCCCTTGCATTGCAAGGCAGATTCTTAAACATTGGACCAGGGGAGGTCCTGTTTTCTATCTGACAACTCTACTATGGGCTGAGTCTTAGTGTAGAGCTATAGTTGTCAGGAGAGAAGTAAGTGGAATTGTCAAGAAGAGATAAGAGAAAGTCATAGAATGATTCAAGAACCAAGATGAAAGAATAGCAATGAGATCCAAAGAAGGTGATTTTCAATAGAATAAGGTGGATATAATAGCAAAATCTTGAAAAGTAGATACATAAAAGAAGATAAAGACTGAGAACAACTGCAGTGACAAATAGACTACAGAGTTTTAAAAAAGCTTCAAAAAGGAATAGTATCAGTTTTAAATGACACATACAGGCAGAACACATACAGCTGTACAATATTTGGGCAGAGGAAGAGCAGTGGGTGACATGTCAAATTAGCTGTGGTAGGGCAGGCCTTGCCACAAGATGGCACTCATAGTTCCTCTTTTTCTGAGTTTCTATCTATAAACATCTTATAAAAATGTTATTGTCATGGAACAAAGAGGATATCTTATGTTTCACAACTTACATATAACCTTGTGTCTCATTCTTTATCATTTCCCCACAGCTTGTCATTGTTTTTCCCTTTATAATATGAATACATAATGGTTGAATCGAGTGGGGAGGTTGGGGAGGTACTAGAATCTGGAGGAGGGAACAAATGTAATGCTATAGCAGACAGTACCAAAGTCTTAACAAAAGGCTTTGGGACTAGCCATCAAATGAAGACCAACGAGCTTCAAGAAAATTAATACAGATGGAAATGGAAGCCAGATTGCTTAGTGTTGAGGACCAATAACGCCTGAAAAAGCAGACAGACTATGTGTTTAGCACATCTACTGGGAAAGACAGGATGGAAGACAGGTAGACTTTTTCCTTGAAAGTGATTACTTCCCAAACGAAACTTTGTTTGCCTTATTCGTACGTTTTAAATACTTAACCAAACTACCTGTTAAATGGCACTTGATCTCATACAACAGTATCTCTACAAAGTAAATGCATTTCTGCTGCAGAAATACATGTGTTTAACTAAATAACCCTTTTGGTCCCCCAATATTATAGTACTTCTTTCTTTTCAAAATAAATTCTTATTTATTCATCATATTATATTGCCCATACAGTGAGTGTTTGAATGAAAGCTTCAAAATTTGCCTAATATTGCATAGAAATGGAGCCGTGGGCCAGTTTTCTGATGCATAATTCCACACCCCTTCTCTAGAATTATTTTTCCTGTCACTAAATTTCTTTTTTTAATATAAATTTATTTATTTTAACTGGAGGTTAATTACTTTACAATATTGTGTCACTCAATTTCTATTTCAAGTTTCTTCTTATCTAATTTTATTTTTCTAGCAGCACGAAATGGAAATGGCTCCTTGAAATTACCCTGTTTTGTATATTTTCCATGCTATACGAGATATGTAACAGTTAAACATTACCTGCATCTGCAATAGTATGGGAAAATATGTTCATTATCATTTCTGATTTTTATAAAACCTAATATAACCTTGAAAGTGAAAGTCGCTCACCGTGCCCAACTCTTTGCGAGCCCATGGACTATACAATCCATGGAATTCTCCAGGCCAGAATACTGGAGTGGGGTAGCCTTTCGCTTCTCCAAGGAATCTTCCCAACCCAGGGTGCGAAGCCAGGTCTCCCATATTGCAGGTGGATCCTTTACCAGCTGAGCTACAAGGGAAGCCCTTGAGCTGAACTTAAAAGAAGAACTGACAAATTCAGTTCAGTTCATTTCAGTTCAGTTGCTCAGTCATGTCCAACTCTTTGCAAACCCATGGACTGCAGCATGCCAGGCTTCCCTGTCCATCAACAACTCCCAGAGCTTGCTCAAACTCATGTCCTTTGAGTCGGTGATGACAATCAATCATCTCATCTTCTGTCATCCCCTTCTCCTCCTGCCTTCAATCTTTCCTAGCAACAGGGTTTTTTTTCCAATGAGTCAGTTCTTCACATCAGGTGGCCAAAGTATTGGAGCTTCAGCTTCAGCATCAGTACCTCCAATGAATACTCAGGACTGATTTCCTTTAGGATTGACTGGTTGGACCTCCCTGCTATCTAAGGGACTCTCAGGAGTCTTCTCCAACATCATAGTTCAAAGGCATCAATTCTTTAGCACTCAGCTTTCTTTATAGTCCAACTCTCACATCCATACATGACTATTGGAAAAACCATAGCTTTGACTAGACAGACTTTTGTTGGCAAAGTAATGTCTCTGCTTTTTAATATGCTGTCTAGGTCGGTTGTAGCTTTTCTTCCAAGGAGCAAGCATCTTTTAATTTCATGGCTGCAATCACCATCTGCAGTGATTTTGGAACCCCTAAAAATAAAATCTGTCACTGTTTCCACTGTTTCCCTATCTATTTGCCATGAAGTGATGGGACCAGATGCCATGATCTTAGTTTTCTAAATGTTGAGTTTAAGCCAACTTTTTCACTCTCTTCTTTCAATTTCATCAAGAGGTTCTTTAGCTCTTCTTCACTTTCTGCCATAAGAGTGGTGTCATCTGTATATTGGAGATTATTGATATTTCTCTCAGTAATCTTGATTTCACCTTGTGCTTTATCGAGCCCAGCATTTCTCTTGATGTACTCTGCATATAAGTTAAATAAGCAGAGTGACAATATACAGCCTTGACGTACTTCTTTCCCCATTCGGAACCAGTCTGTTGTTTCATGTCCAGTTCTAACTGTTTTGTCTTAACCTGCATACAGATTTCTCAGGAGACAGGTCAGCTGGTCCCAACTCTTTAAGAATTTTTGACAGTTTGTTGTGATCCACACACTCAAAGGCTTTGGAGTAGTCAAAAGCAAAAGTAGATGTTTTTCTGAAACTCTATTGCTTTTTTGATGATCCAGCGGAGGTTTCCAATTTGATCTCTGGTTCGTCTGTCTTTTCTAAATCCAGCTTGAACATCAGGAAGTTCTCGTTTCACATCCTGTTGAAGCCTGGCTTGGAGAATTTTGAGTATTACTTTGCTGGCACTGAGATGAGTGCAATTGTGCAGTAGTTTGAGCATTCTTTGTCATTGCCTTTCTTTGGGATTGGAATGAAAACTGACCTTTTCCAGTCCTGTGACCACTGATGAGTTTCCAAATTTGCTGGCATATTGAGTGCAGCACTTTCACAGCATCATCTTTGAGGATTAGAAATAGCTCAACTGCAATTCTACCACCTCCACTAGCTTTGTTCATCGTGATGCTTCCTAATGCCTACTTGACTTCACATTCCAGGATGTCTGGCTCTAGGTGAGTGATCACACCATCGTGGGTATCTGGGTCATGAAGGTCTTTTTTGTACAGTTCTTCTGTGTATTCTTGCCACCTCTTCTTAATATCTTCTGCTTCTGATAGGTCCACACCATTCCTGTCCTTCATTGTGCCCATCTTAGCATGAAATATTCCCTTGGTATCTCTAATTTTGAAGAGATCTCTAGTCTTTCCCATTCTATAGTTTCCCTCTATTTCTTTACATTGATCACTAAGGAAGGCTTTCTTATTTCTCCTTGCTACTGTTTGAAACTTTGCATTCAAATGGATATATCTTTCCTTTTCTCCTTTGCCTTTAGTTTCTCTTCTTTTTCTCCACTATTTGTAAGGCTTCCTCAGACAACCATTTTGCCTTTTTGCATTTCTTTTTCTTGGGGATGGTCTTGATCTCTGTCTCCTATACAATGTCACAAACCTCCATCCATAGTTCTTTAGTCACTCTATCAGATCTAATCCTTTGAATCTATTTATCACTTCCACTGTATAATCGTAAGGGATTTAATTTAGGTCATACCTGAATGGTCTTGTCGTTTTCCCTACTTTCTTCAATTTAACTCCTTATTTGGCAATAAGGAGTTCATGATCTGAGCCACAGTCAGATCCCAGTCTTGTTTTTGCGGACTGTATACAGCTTTTCCATCTCTGGCTGCAAAGAATATAATCAATCTGATTTCAGTATTGACTATCTGGTGATGTCCATGTGTAGAGTCTTCTCTTGTGTTGTTGGAAGAGGGTGTTTGCTATGACCAGTATATTCTCTTGGCAAAACTCTATTAGCCTTTGATCTGCTTCATTGTGTACTCCAAGGCCAAATTTGCCTATTACTCCAGGTATCTCTTGACTTCCTACTTTGCATTCCAGTTCCCTATAATGAAAAGGACATCATTCCTGGGTGTTAGTTCTAGAAGGTCTTCATAGAACTGTTCAACTTCAGCTTCTTCAGCATTACTGGTCGGGTCATAGATTTGGATTACTGTGATATTGAATGGTTTGCCTTGGAATTGAACAGAGATTATTCTATCATTTTTGAGACTGCATCCAAGTACTGCATTTCAGACTCTTTTGTTGACTATGATGGCTACTCCACTTCTTCTAAAGGATTCTTGCCCACAGTAGTCGATGTAATGGTCATATGTGTTAAATTCACCCATTGCAGTCCATTTTAGTTTGCTGATTCCTAAAATGTTGATGTTCGCTCTTGCCATCTCCTGTTTGACCACTCCCAATTTGTCTTGATTCATGGATCTAACATTCCAAGTTCCTGTGCAATATTGCTCTTTACAGCATCGGACTTTACTTCCATCACCAGTCACATCCACAACTGGGTATTGTTTTTGCTTTGGCTCTGTCTCTTCATTCTTTCTGGAGTTATTTCTCCACTAATCTCCAGTAGCATTTTGGGCACCTACCTACCTGGGGAGACATCTTTCAGTGTCCTATCTTTTTGCCTTTTCATATTGTTCATGGGGTTCTCATCGGAGAAGGCAATGGCACCCCACTCCAGTACTCTTGCCTGGAAAATCCCATGGATGGAGGAGCCTGGTAGGCTGCAGTCCATGGGGTCACGAAGAGTCAGATTTGACTGAGTGCCTTCACTTTCACTTTTCATTTTTATGCATTGGAGAAGGACACTCCAGTGTTCTTGCCTGGAGAATCCCAGGGACAGGGGAGCCTGGTGGGCTGCCGTCTATGGGGTTGCACAGATTTGGACACTACTGAAGTGACTTAGCAGCAGTAGCAGCATGGGGTTCTCAAGGCAAGAATACTGAAGTGGTTTGCCATTCCCTTCTCCAAAAGAAGAACTGATAAATTAATGTATCATTAAAGAGGTAAAATCCTATGCCTGTTGATTAGATGTGTAGATACTTCTGCCGGAATACAGTCCTACCAAATGATCTAAAACAGTTTTCCTTTCAGCAAATAAATCCTATCATTAGCTACTTGTTTTTATCTTTTATTGATCATCAAGGTGAAAACATTATTGGTATCTATATTCATGTAAAAATATATTTGATCCTGTTAGACGTAAAGAAGAATGAAATGAAGACAACTTTAACTTTGTTTCTACCATTCACCTCCTGCACCTCAAACATAAAAAAGGGTGTGGCAGCAGGGGGTTGGGGGGGGCACTTCTAGCTAGCTCATCAATAATTCCATATAAGGCAAACAAAAGAAAACTTCAAGCTTGCTTTGTCACTAGGCGTCCATGGGGGAACAGCCTTCTTACTGCATTGGAAAGAATAAAGGGTATTTTTGAAGTCACAAGTGTCTGAAAACGTCATGTCTGCAAAATGTGGTTGGCATTTTTATGCATTTAAGAGTCTAATGAAGTCCAGCTCCTTACAAATTCCTTCAAAAACTGAAGACTGGGAAATGGTTCCTGCTACCCAGGGGTCAGAGTTGTGGTACTGCTCCAACCAACGGTACAAGGGAGACCTGTCATTCATAGATAACTCTGAAGTCTTGCATTAGCAAAACACCATGAAGACTGATCCTTACCCAAAGAATTTACTCAGAGAGACATTTAATATGGGGTAAATATAGCCTCAAAGTGAATAGCTTTGAAGAAGAGCTTTGAAAAGGTCAGAAGAAGATGAAATGAGGAATGTTGTTACTTAATGCATATATTAAACAAATACTTGCCTTAGCTCTTCTCTAGCATGTCTCAAAATGTAGCAAAGTAATAATGACATGCCCCCTTAACAAAAAAAAAGTAACTTGGAATGTGAAATTTTTCATTAGGATGGGCCCTCAGGCCAAGAAGCTATTTTCAAAGTGTATGAATGCTCTGTTTCATCAGCCTGGAGACCCTTTCTCTCTCAGGGGCATATCTAGTGCTCCAGGAACAGTCCAGGATAGTTTGGACTTCAGGCGTTCTCCCCTAACTGTTACACCAGTTAAGTTTGGAAATCCAATTTTCCCTAATCCTTATGCCATGTCCTATCTCCTTAGGCTTTTGCTTTATAAAGAAAGTAACCAATCATTGCTACCATTATAGTAGATAGCATCCCAAGTGTTAATTATTTTGGAGTCATGGGCATTTTCAATTACAAAATTAACTGGCTAGTGGTATTTGATAATTTTTTTAGTTATCCATAACATCAGTTTCTACAACCAATTTTTTTCTGCTGCTATTCATCTCATCTTTGTATATATAAATGCATTTATCCGTTTGACAAATATCGCTAAGTACCTGTTACGTGCTAGATATTGTTCTAGACAGTGGGTCTATGGAAATTAGAAAGACAGACAAGGTCCCTGCTTTCAGTGACCTATATCTAAATAGGGAGGAAAGGAAGTTTGGGAGTGAGGGAGCTGATCGGCAATAATAAGATAAATTCAGCTGGCAGTAGTCCTATGAAGACAAGAAATCAGGTAAGCTGCTTTTGTTTGAGTGTCAAAGACTGCTATCCTGAGGTGAGATGCTCACACAGCTAAATCATGAAGAAGTATTACGTGAGGGATCTCAAGAACTGTAAATTTTTTTTAAACTCCTAAAAATTTTCATGTGTTTTTCCTAAGATCAATGGCAAGTATGAAGGTATAATTATCAAAGTCAGGAAATTTTCACTAAAATAATCAACCAAAATCAAAAAATAACATTAACAAAAATTATATAACAACATTATTATCTAATTTATAGACCTAAATGTCCTTCACAGAAATTTTATTGATCCAACCCAGGAACACATATTTCTGTTAATTTTCATGCCTTTTAAGTTTCCTTGTGACTATGTTTAATTCCTATGACTTAAGTTTAATTGTGACTATGATGATCTCATGGTAACAATATGGTTAAAAAGATACAATGTTTTTCAAGTAAGTAGATGGTTGTGGGGATGTTGTATAACAGATAGTTTGAATACTAATCCCCATGCTTCAGCAAAGATGTTGCATGATTTAAATTTGACTTTAAAGAATCTTACTTTTTAAACTTTTGATTATGGAAAATTTCAAATATCTACACAGGGAATCAAATATAATGAATCCCCATGTATCTTTCACACAGCATCAGTATCTTCAAAATTCTGCTACTCTTTTATTTTTTTTACTGTGGTAATAGATACATAATATAAAATTGACCATTTTAAGTGTACAGTTCAGTGGCAATAAACACATTCAGATGTTGTGTCTGCCTTTCTTATGTTACCTAAATCTCCTAACATGGAATCCATGCATTCAGTCATACCATATGAAGGGCAGGAGCAGGTGAACTAAGTTACTGAATGCCTACTATGTAATAGCACAGCTATTAGATTCTCATACCATGGAGGAAATAGGAGGGGAGCAGGTAGATACATAGTATTCTTGCCTGGAGAATCCCATGGACAGAGGAGACTGGCGGGCTATGGTCCACGAGGCCTCAAAGAGTCAGGCACGACTGAGTGATTAAGCATGCACCAAACCTCCACCTACTCTCCACCTATTGGCTCCATGATCTGAAAATCTCATGCTTTAAATCAGACATCTAACACTTCAATTTCCATCCAAATTCACATTCAACTTTTTGCTCTAACCCTCAGTTCTTCTTCATGAGTATCATAACACCGGTCTCTCAAAGTTGCTGTTAAGTTTAAAGAATGCACTCTGTTTACATAGCAGGCACTCAATAACTTAGTTCACTTGCTTGCACCCTTCATATGGTATGACTGATTCCAGCAATGCTGTGCTGATAACACAATGGATTCCATGTCACTAATGTGACAACTCAAGTTTTACTTGGAATATTTTCTTGACATTTCTTCATTGTTCCTTTGTATCCTATCTGGGTGGGACATATATACCTAATTAAGTTTCCAATATGATAACTGTCTGGCCCAGATGGTAAAGAATCAGCCTGCAGTGCAGGAGACCTGGGTTTGATCCCTGGGTTGGGAAGGTCCCCTGGAGAAGAAAATGCCAACCCACTCCAGTATTCTTGCCTGGAAAATCCTATAGACAGAGGAGCCTGGAGGGCTACAGTCCAAGGGATCAGAAAGAATCAGATACGACTGACCAACTAACACACACATAAAAGTGATGAAGAAGTTCTTTATATCTTGGTGACAGTGCTTAATCATAAAAGTAATAAAATAAGTTCTGGTAGCCTAAGTGAGGAGTTTCTCAACCCTATACAATAACTTATTCAAGTTTGTTGATGAGAAAATAAAAAACATGTTTTATTTTCCTTTAATAACTAAGCCACTGTGGAAGACACAGGAAAGGGTTGACTCCCCTCTTCTGGGTCACTGCTCTGTCTAGGCTCTCTCACCTCTGACAGGTTCTCCTCAGCTTCATTTTAACTTTCTGCATACTGAATGGGAAGATATTCTAAGAACTACTCCTCAGCCTTAAGTTCTTTTACAAGTTCCAATAGATGACTTATTTAAATGACTTCAGTCAAAGCTCTATATATGAGCCATTCTAAAACCAACATCCACAGTCCACAATTCTCTGACTCTAAGAATCTTCTAAACTCATCACTATTACCCGCAAACTCCCTTTTCCCTCCCAGAAATCCTCTTTCTGTTGATGGTACCATCACTCTCCTGGTCATTGTGTCCTAAAAGCCCCATCATTCCGTTTTTTAAATCCTTAAGTCCTATGTTCAATTCAATTCCAAGGAAGAGTGATTCCTCCTTAGAAATATTTCTTTCATTTCTCCACCCTTTACCGAACCCCATTAACTGGAAACATTACAACTTACAACCTAATTAATGCAATAGCTCATGTGGTCAATTACATATGATTTCTAGCATATAATGCTGAATTAAGAAATCAGAATTCTGAACTCTTCTAGAAGTCAATCATGCCTCAACAGTCCTTCAACTAACACTTAGGAAAGTTTAAAAAGATATAAATCCTTTTTTTGAGTCAGATAAAACAAAGTTCTCTTTATTGGTAAAACATGTTATTTTATAACTAGGTCTGAATAATGCAAACATCTGATAATCTTCAGAGAAATCACACGAACAAAATCTGAGTGCAATCTGGGCCCTCTCAAGTATAGCTCACATTTCCCTAATTTTACAGTCTCTACATAAAAACTTATATTCCCATTATTACATTTAGAGAGCCCTTCAAAGTTGCCATAAAGTTCCAGTCTTGATAATCTCCAATTAGTGTCCTAGTTACATAGCTCTGAAGTTCTAGTTTACTAGCTTAACATGCAAGCTAGAGCTTATCTTAACTGAAAACATTTATCTCTAATGACTGGTTTCCATTCCAAGCCCCCAGCTATGCAAAACAGCTAACTTCCAGATTTTAGTTTTCTGCTTAGTTTTTCTCAAGCAACTGAGTACCGTCTAAACATCTACCTTCCCAGGTGACTCTTCCATCAGAGAATACCCCAAATGACATTCACTCACTCCAGTGCTCTGGGGCTCAAAGTTCTGATAATATGCATGCATAGATACAATTACAAATATATACATTATAGTCTCATTTATTTAGTAAAATCTTAGATACAACAATGTCAGTTCATAAGCTGGTAGGAGAGTGGGTAAGTACATGCTGCCGCTGCTCAGTTGCTTCAGCCGTGTCTGACTCTGTGCAACCCTATGCACTACAGCCCACCAGGCTCCCCTCTCCATGGGATTTTCCAGGAAAGTATACTGGAGTGGGCTGCCATGCCCTCCTCCAGGGGATCTTCCCAGGTCTCCTGCATTGCAGGCCAGATTCTTTACCACTGAGCCACTCGGGAAGCCTGGGTGAGAATACAGATGCAACAAAATTGCCATGAGCTGTTCCTTGTTGAAATTGAGTGATAGTTTTATTACACAATTATCTTTGCTTTTCTGTGTATGTTTACATTTTTCCATAAAATTTTTTCAAATTAAGGGATAAACCTACTATGAATATAATGTAACACTAGAAACAATTAATTGATTGATCTATACTCAGAAATAGAGCTATGATACACTGTCAAGTGCAAATAATAATAAATAAACAATGAGTTTATTTACCTCCTCTTGGGGATTTTTCAAGCTCTCCGTATGTTTAGGAGCATAGGTTTTTGCATTACCACAGATAAAGGTCTGAACAGAGGCCCACCAAACTGACAGCTAACCCCCAGAATTCGGAGGAATAAGAGTGGAGGAGCACATCTCGCTCGATATACTGCAATAAGGTTTGAACTTTTACTAGCATCTGTTAAGTTCAAGAAATAAAGAAAATAATTATATTAAAAACTAGTATCTTCCATGCTATAGGGACCTAGAGGCTTATATTCTTAGGAATATTAAATACTGAGGAATACTAAAGAAATATATCTATACTTCAAAGCATGCTACATAATAAAGGTAAAATCCAATCTGTTTATCTGACCTATTCTCTCAAGGCATTGACTTTAATTAAGTGCTTTCCCTACCAACTTTATCTGGGACTGCCTTCTGTTACTTCCTGGCAAGGTTTTACTTAATTCTTTGATCTTTCCTTGTTATAGGCAGAACAGATGGAGGAAAGCCGTAAAAGATTTTTTTGCTCCTTTCGTCTGGTCCAAATTCATAATTTTCTTCAAAATCATGATCACAGTCGATTTCCATGGCAACCTGTAGCTGCTAACTTTCTGCTTGGCCCAAAGACACTGTGACTTCACTGTTTTTTACTCAGGGATCTGTGGCTCTCCTTGTTTTTGTATCTACTAATTCTTATACCCTTCAGGTCCTAGTATCCCTGCTTTTCACTATCTCCCCATCCATGTCTGGGTCTAGTACTTTCTTCTGTCAAACCAGCTGTCATATTATGCACGTTCCCTGTAAGACTGCAAGAGAGCAGCCACTAGGAAAGGTCCAAATTTTGTGGATTCTGAATCTAATATAATTTAGGGAGCCTTCTTTAAGAGAAGGATATAAATTATAAGCACAAAATATGCAGAATTATGTATAAACATGTGTATTATTTAGAATGAGAAGAGAAATCACAACAGATTATTGAGGCTTTAGAATTTATGATCCCTCTTTTCTGAGACTTCTTTCAACAATTTACTAGAGATGCTTACATAGAAATGCATCCTTATTGCAACCTAACTTTCCTTTCCCATTACTGGTACTCACACACTAGTAGGTGATGGATCTTAAAGTCTAATCTTTAGTAGCTTCACCATAAATTTATGTCTGACTTCTTCACTGCTGAATTCTTGTTGTTGTTGTTCAGTCACCAAGTTGTATCCAACTATTTTGTGACCCCCATGGACTGTAGCCTGCCTGGGTCCTCTGTCCATGGAATTTCTCAGGCAAGAATGCTGGAATGGGTTGCCATCTCCATCTCCAGCTAAATTCTTAGCAATCAGCTTAATGCTGATATATGTATATATAAAATATATCTATTTAAATAATTTGTAAGGTGTAAAACATATATTTATACAATTAGATGTGGTATATAATAAATATATAAAGATTATTTATTGATTAAATTATTTATGATAAGATTTAGCAAATTATTCATATACTTATATAAATTATATATATTTCGGGGGCTTCCCTGGTGGCTCAGATGGTATGTTATCTGCCTGCAATGAGGGAGACCTGGGTTTGATCCCTGGGTTGGGAAGATCCCCTGGAGAAAGGAATGACAACCTACTCCAGTATTCTTGCCTGGAGAATTCCATGGACAGAGGAGCCTGGTGAGCTACAGCCCATGGGATTGCAAAGAGTTGGACAAGATTGAGCGACTAACACAGGTACACACACACACACACACACATATATATTTTGCTGTTGTTGTTGTTCGGTAACTAAGTCGTATCCAACTTTTTGCAACCCCATGGACTGTAGCGTGCCAACCTCCTCTGCCCTCCAGTATCGTCCAGAGTTTGCTCAAATTCATGTCCATTGAGTCAGTCATGCTATCCAACCATCTCATCCTCTGCTGCCCCCTTCTCCTTTTGCCTTCAAACTTTCCCAGCATCAGGGTCTTTCCAATGAGTCAGCTCTTCACATCAGGTGGCTAAATTATTACAGCATGAGCTTCAGCATCAGTCCTTCCAATATATAAAGGTTGATTTCCTTTAGGATTGATTAACTGAACTTCTGTAGCCCAAGGGACTCGCAGGCATATTCTCCAGTACTACAGTTTGAAAGCATCAATACTTCAGTGCTCAGCCTTCTTCTCATATCTGTACATGACTACTGGAAAAAACCATAGCTTTGATAATTGGGATCTTTGTTGGCAAAGTGATGCCTCTGCTTTTTAATATCCTGTCTCAGTTTGTTATAGCTTTCCTTCCAAGAAGCAAGTGTCTTTTCATATATATACACATATAAACTAAATACATATAATTTGTGTTTTAAAGCTCTCATTTGGTCACTAGTCTAAAAGAAGCCAGATGATCTAGTGGATGCAATGACCTTTTATCATCTATCGTATATTTGCTCCTGTCATTATACTGAATTTCACAATCAGCTTTCCTGGAAATCAACTGCTAACTAAAAATATTTTAGGTAATCTGGAACATAATGCTACCAAAATATACCTGTGAATTGATCTTATGCTCTATGGGTCTGATAGAGTTAAAGGTTATAGAAAATAAAATTATTTCTCTGAAGGAGTAATAGATATCCCTAAGATAATTAAATGATTTTATTAGATATTGTTATTACAATAGAACATGCTTTACTTTATCCTATGGGTTCCAAATTACTGTCTCTTCAAAAATAGCCTTCTTTGTCACTGCATGTATGCTCAGACGCTTCAGTTGTGTCTGACCCTTTGCAATTCTATGGACTGTAGCCCACCAGGTTTCTTTGTTCATGGGATTCTCCAGGCAGTAATACCGGAGTGGGTTGCCACTATCAGTATTTATAAAGCAGTATTTTGCATATGACAGTTCTCTGGCCTTTGCTTTGTGAGTTAATTGATATCAGTTCAATTCAGTTCAGTCGCTCAGTCGTGTCCGACTCTTCGCAAGCCCATGGAGTGCAAAATGCCAGGCTTCCAACTCCCGGAGCTTTCTCAAACTCATGTTCTCTGAGTCAGTGATGCCAACCAATCATCTCATCCTCTGTCATCCCCTTTTCCTCCTGCCTTCCCTGCCTTCAATCTTGCCCAGCATCAAGGTCTTTCCCAATGAGTCAGTTCTTCGCATCAGGTGGCCAAAAGTATTGCAGTTTCAGCTTCAGCATCAGTCCTTCCAATGAATATTCAGGACTGATTTCCTTTAGGATGGACTGGTTGGATCTCCTTGCAGTCCAAGGGACTCTCAAAGTGTCTTCTGCAACACCACAGTTCAAAAGCATCAGTTCTTCAGCACTCAGCTTTCTTTATAGTCCAACTCTTACATCAATACATGACTACTGGAAAAACCATACCTTTGACTAGACAGACCTTTGTTGGCAAAGTAATGTCTCTGCTTTTTAATATTCTGTCTAGGTTGTTCATAGCTTTTCTTCCAAGGAGCAAGCATCTTTAATTTCATGGCTGCAGTCTCCATCTGCAGTGATTTTGGAGCCCCCAAAAATAAAGTCAGCCACTGTTTCCATTGTTTCCCCATCTATTTGCCATGAAGTGATGGGACTGGATGTCATGATCTTAGATTTCTGAATGTTGAGCTTTAAGTCAACTTTTTCACTCTCCTCTTTCACTTTCATCAAGACACTCTTTAGTTCTTCTTTGCTTTCTGCCATGAGGGTGGTGTCATCTCCATATATGAGGTTACTGATATTTCTCCTGGCAATCTTGATTCCAGCTTGTACTTCATCCAGCCAGCATTTTGCATGATGGACTTTGCACATAAGTTAAATAAGCAGGGTGACAATATACAGCCTTGACATACTCCTTTCCCAATTAGTAACAAGTCTGTTTTCCCATGTCCAGTTCTACCTGTTGCATCTTGACCTGTATACAGATTTCTCAGGGGGCAGGTCAGGTGGTCTGGTATTCCCATCTCTTTAAGAATTTTCCACAGTTTGTTATGATCCAGACTTAAATTCAAATTCAGACTTAAATTGAAGAAAGTAGGGAAAACAACTAGACCATTCAGGTATGACCTAAATTAAATCCCTGAGGATTATATAGTGGAAGTGACAAATAGATTCAAGGGATTAGATCTGATAGAGTGCCTGAAGAACTATAGATGGAGGTTCATGACATTGTACAGGAGGCAGTGACTAAGACCATCCCCAAGAAAAAGAAATGCAAACAGACAAAATGGTTGTCTGAGGAGGCCTTACAAATAGCTGAGGAAAGAAGAGAAGCTAAAGGCAAAGGAGAAAAGGAAAGATCAATTGATTATATTTTCTAATGGTATTCTTTCTTTCATTATGTTTTATTTTAGTAAATCAACCAATATCTAAAAAGGTTAAGATAGCCAATTTGGCCATATTTTAAATTCAAAAGTAGAGCATATCCCTGTATTATTATTCAGAGAAGAGAGGAATCATTAACATTTACTAAGAACTTGCTATGTGCCATAAATGTTGACACATTTAAACCTTCTGAGGTAATTTTTACTACCTTAATTTCACAAAAAGGGAAACTTAATTCTAGGAAGGCTGAACACCTACCTAATGTTACCCTGCTAGTAATCGGTTAAGAGGCACGGTTTGAATTTTTTAACCCAAAAAGCTTGTACAAGTTAATGATATTGTATTATGTAAATTTTCACAGATCTGATTTATCAAATTTGTTACAATGTATATTTTCTTTTGCTGCTATTGAAAATGGTATTTTAAAATTTTATATTCCAGTCGTTTGTGGCTAGTATGTAAAAATATAATTGATTCTTGTATACTGAACACACAGCCTACAATCTTGCCAAATTAACTGATTAGTCCTGCTAACATTTTTTTTAGATTATACAGATCCAGTCTACAGAAACATAATTGTCTGTTTATTTCTCTGTGCCATGTTAAGTAAAAATGACTTTATGAATTTTCACCAAATTTGAGCCTGTGACTTGTGAGTAGACTAATAATCTATCCAAAAATGGCCAAAGGGAAAGGACACACTTATTTAACTACCAGGGACAGAGAAAACAATCAATTAAGAGCACATTAAGGGCAGACATACTAAACTGCAATTTATGACCTGCTTTTCATTTAGGAAAATATATGTATTATGATGCTCCATACTTAGAGGCAGCAGAGATTTATTTATTTATTGTATATAAACAATTATCTTTAGCAATAGGGAAGTTATCCAGTAAAATAACCATTATTTATTGTTTCTTAGTGTTGTCTCTACCCCTTCCCATTTATCACTCAATATAACTTGCTATTACATTATACCCTTGTGGCCAATAAATGGAAAAATAACTCTGAGACTTCCATTCTTAATTATGAAGAGTCATGCTGTATCCGACTATTCTTCCTCTTGCTAGAAAAACTGGATTTAAAAAATCAGTTTGAAGGCATTGGAGTATTATCCAAACGAGTCAGGACCTGAGAGGTAGATCTATGAAAGAAGGGTGTCTTACTGAGGTTAGCTGAATATTCTTTCATGATCTTCATCTCAGAGTATTTGCTGATTCACGTGTGTGCAGAAATAAGCTGCAGAGTTTTGGAGAAAAGAGCAGCAAAAGGCCTGAGAACATGAGCACAGTCTCACCATACTAAAATATAACACTTATCCTAAGCTTTCTGTTGGGGTCTTGAAAAGATGTATTCTAGTTGAAAGAATTAATGAGAAACAGAAGTCCTCACAAAGACTGAAACAAGTTTCAAGTCAGCTCCATCCCAAAATGGATTAAGGCAATTGGTTCCTACTTTGTCTAATAACAAAAGATAAGAAAGCTGTGGTACATATACACAATGGAGTATTACTCAGCCATTAAAAAGAATACATTTGAATCAGTTCTAATGAGGTGGATGAAACTGGAGCCTATTATACAGAGTGAAGTAAGCCAGAAAGAAAAACGCCAATATAGTATATTAACACATATATATGGAATTTAAAAAGATGGTAACAATAACTCTGTATGCGAGACAGCAAAAGAGACACAGATGTATAGAACAGTCTTTTGGACTCTGTAGGAGAGGGAGAGGGTGGGATGATTTGGGAGAATGGCATTGAAACATGTATAATATCATATAAAAAATGAATCACCAGTCCAGGTTTGATGCAAGATACAGGATGCTTGGGGCTGGTGCATGGGGATGATCCAGAGAGATGATATAGGGTGGGAGGTGGGAAGGGGGTTCATGTTTGGGAACTCATGTACACCCATGGTGGGTTCATGTTGAGGTATGGCAAAACCAATACAATATTGTAAAATAATATAAATTTAAATTTAAAAATAAAACTAGAAAAAAAAAGTAAATACTGTCTGGTGGAAATGACAATCTGCGTGTGATGTTTGCTTTGTGCTAACTTGATTAAGTTGGAAACATTACCCCAAGTCTCCTTCCCCATATTGTTCTGGGTTAGAGTTGGCCAAAAAGGAATTAATGGAAAATTTGGAAGCAGAAGATAAGCAGCAGCCACTATACCCTAAAGGAATTTTTCCATGGTGAAAAGCAAGTACCAATTTACATCATAAGTCACGATCTAGATTTAGACTCTGTGATCTAAGCTCTGGATCTAGACTCTGTAATACTCCAGAAGTGACATTGAGACAATATTTGACCTTGTAAAAAACCAGGAGCTTCCTATTTCTTTTATAATGCTCACTCTCGGTACCCAGATATCATTTTATTAGAAAGACAGGCAGCCCACGGAGAGATCCATGTGGAAAGGAATGAGGGCCCTAGCCATCAACCCCAGGAGGTATTGTGCCAACTCCACCTTACTGGCCACATGAGTCAGCCACATTGGAAGCAGACCATCAGTTCCCAGGTTAAGATGTGCAGCTGGCTGTGTTAAGATGTGAGCTGAATAATGATTATTGTAAACCACTAGGCTGGGGAGTGTTTTGCTATGCAGCGATAGATAACTGTAACGGTCTTCAACAGAAAAGGGTAGAAAGATGCTTACTAAAGAGCAGCTAAAATTTAGTTACAAATTAGTAAAAGACTGGGAAACGAAAGAGTGAATGAATTATATATTTTATCATGTGGTGAAAGGAGTTTGTCAAGGCTGTATAGTGTCACCTTGCTTATTTAACTTATATGCAGAGTACATCATGCAAATGGCCGGCTGATGAAGCACAAGCTGGAATCAAGATTTCTGGGAGAAATATCAATAACCTCAGATATGCAGATGACACCATCTTTATGGCAGAAAGCAAAGAGGAACTAAAGAGTCTCGTGATGTAAGTGAAACAGGAGAGTGGAAGAGCTGGCCTAAAACTCAACATTCAAAAAACTAAGATTATGGCATCTGGTCCCATCACTTCATAGCAAATAGATGGAGAAACAGTAGAAACAGTGAGAGACTTTATTTTCTTGAGCTCCAAAATCACTGCAGATGGTGACTGCAGCCATGAAATTAAAAGACGCTTGCTCTTTGGAAGAAAAGCTATGACAAACCTAGACAGCATATTTAAAAGCAGAAACATTAGTTTCCTGACAAAGGTCCATATAGTCAAAGCTATGGTTTTTCCAGTGATCATGTATGGATGTGAGAATTGGACTATAAAGAAGACTGAGCACCAAAGAATTGGTGCTTTTGAACTGTGGTGTTGGAGAAGACTCTTGAGAGTCTCTTGGACTGCAAAGAGATCAAACCAGTCAATCCTAAAGGAAATCAGTCCTGAATATTCATTGGGAGGACTGATGCTGAAGCTGAAGCTCTAATACTTTGGCCACCTGATGCAAAGAACAGACTCATTGGAAAAGACGCTGATGCTGGGCAAGAGTGAATGCAGGAGGAGAAGGGGATGACAGAGGATGAGATGATTGGATGGCATCACCGACTCAAAGGACATGAGTTTGAGTAAGCTCCGGGAGTTGGTGATGGTCAGGGAAGCCTGGCATGCTGCAGTCCATGGGTTTGCAAAGAGTCTTTCACAACTAAGTGACTGAACTGAAAGTTAATAGTTAAAAGCTGCTTTCAGCTATGTTGAGATAAATAATAGTTGAGATTGCTGGGGCAGTAGCTTCACCAAGTAACGTATCTGCCCACTATATGACCATGTGGTGTTTAACTTCATGTATCAACTTTGCTGGGTCATGGTACCTAGATACTAAGTCAAACATTATTCAAACATTATGGTACCCAAGTATTAGGTCAAAAAATACCTTCACAGAAATTGACATTTAAAATCGGTAGACTTTTGAGTAAAATAGCTTACCCTCTATAATGTGGGTGTGCCCCATCTAATCAGTTGAAGGTCTTAATAGAAATAAAGACTGACCTCTTAGAGCAAATGGCATTCTGCCAGTAGACTGCCTTGGATATAAACTTCAACTCCTCCCTGGATTTGCAGCCCATCAGCCTACCCTCCACACCCCTGCAGATTTTGGATTTGCCAGCTTCTACATTGTGAGAGCTGTTTCCTTTAAATAAACCAGTCTCTCTCAAGCACTCTTGGGACGCACACACACACACACACACACACACACACAACACATCCTATTGGTTCTGTTTTCTAGAAACCTCTAACAATACATTGTTTCTTCTTTGCATAAAGCTTTGCATTTTTCAATCCCAAAGAAGGGCAATGGCAGAGAATGCACCAACTACTGTACAGCTGCACTCATTTCACATGCTAGCAAGGTAATGCTCAAAATCCTTCAAGCTAGGATTCAACAGTATGTGAACCAAGAGCTTCCAGATGTTCAGCTGGATTTAGAAAAAGCAGAGGAACCAGAGATCAAATTGTCAACATCCATTCAATCATAAAGAAAGCAAGAGAGTTACAGAAAAACGACTTCTGTTTCACAATCTATGCTAAAGCCTTTGACTGCGTGGACCACAACAAACTGTGGAAAATTCTTCCAGCAATGGGAATACCAGACCACCTTATCTGCCTCCTGAGAAACTTGTATGCAGATCAAGAAGCAACAAGTAAAAATGGACATGGAACAATGGACTGGTTCAAAATTGGGAAAGGAGTATGTCAAGGCTGTTACGTTGTTGCTCAGCTCATTTAACTTATATGCAGAGTACATCATGCAAAATGCTGGACTGGATGAATCAAGCTGGAATCAAGATTTCCGGGAGAAATATCAACAACCTCAGATATGCAGATACCACTCTAATGGCAGAAACCAAAGAGTAACTAAAGAGCCTCTTGATAAGGGTGAAAGAGAAGAGTGAAAAAGCTGGCTTAAAACTCAATACTCTAAAAACTAAGATCATGGCATACAGTCCGAAAAAATGGAAACAGTGACAGATTTTATTTTCTTGGGCTCCAAAATCACTGCAGATGGTGACTGCAGCCATGAAACACCAATACAGTATACTAACACATATATATGGAATTTAGAAAGATGGTAACCATAACCCTGTATGCAAGACAGCAAAAGAGACACAGATGTATAGAACAGTCTTTTGGACTCTGTGGGAGAGGGAGAGGGTGGGATGATTTGGGAGAATGGCATTGAAACATGTATAATATCATATATGAAACAAATCGCCAGTCCAGGTTCGATGCATGATACTGGATGCTTGGGGCTGGTGCACTGAGACAACCCAGAGGGATGGTATGGGAGGGAGGAGGGAAGGGGGTTCAAGATGAGGAACATGTGTATACCTGTGGCAGATTCATGTTGATGTATGGCAAAACCAATACAATATTGTAAAGTAATTAACCTCCAATTAAAATAAATAAATTTATATTTTTTAAAAAATGCTTGCTCTTCAGAAGAAAAGCTATGACAAACCTAGACAGTGTATTAAAAAACAGAGACATCATTTTGCCAACACAGTCCATCTAATCAAAGCTATGGTTTTTCCAGTTGTCACGTATGGAAGTGAGAATTGGACAATAAAGGCTGAGTGCTGAATAATTGATGCTTTTGAACTGTAATGTTGGAGAAGACTCTTGAGCATCTCTTGGACTACAAGGAGATCAAACCAGCCAATCCTAAAGGAAATCAACCCTGAATAATCATTGGAAGGAGTTGATGCTGGAGCTAAAGCTCCAATACTTTGGCCACCTGATGTGAAGAACTGACTCTTTGGAAAAGATCTTGATGCTGGGGAAGATTGAGGGCTGGAGGAGGAGGGAGTGACAGAGAATGGGATGGTTGGACGGCATCACTGATTCAATGAACATGAGTTTGAACAAACTCTGGGAAATAGTGAAGGACAGGGTAGCCTGGTGTGCTGCAGTCCATGGGGCTGTAGAAAGTCGGACATGACTTAATGACTGAACAATAACAATTCATATGTATTTTCTTATTGGATGCCCATAATTTTGAAAGGCAGCAGAGTGAAAATTTCAAGGATGTTCAAGTTAAAGAATTCTTCCAGTGTCACAAGGTGGCTAAGTGGCAGAGCCTGGCTTACAAGTCATAATCATATGATTCTTGGTACAGATTATTGCTGCTATGTCATCCTACCTTCTGTATGAATGAGGTGTTATTGTTTAATCGCTATGGAGCTTCAACTTTGCAGATGAAAATTTTTTCAATTTTACATTTTGTGGATGGATGATTGTAATGGTTGTGCAACAATGTGAATGTCTTAATGTATTTGTTTTCTTTCTTCCTTACTAGAATGTAATTTCCACTAGCACTATGCACTTATGGGACTGTGCACTTAAAACTGATTACAAAGATAAATTTTATGTATATTTACCACAAATAAAAATAAAACTTAAAAAGTGAATATCCAAAACCCTCAAAACAAACAAAGACCCATGAAAATTCCATCCAGGATTTATCATAAGGGCTTAGATTGTATTTTCAAAATGATTTTTCAATACCATCTTGACTTAGGAAATTTTTACCTTTAATTATTCTCCCAAATCACTGGGGATTTTTTAAGTAACTTGTTTTTTTTCTGGATGTTCTCATCCATTCATTTATTTAATCAGGCAGTCTGTCAGTCAGTCAATAAATATTATTCTGTGCCAGGCACAATGAAACTGTAGTGAATGAGGCAGATTCAGTCCTTGTTTTAATGAAGATTATATTCTAGTGGGGAAGACAGAAAAAAACTATATATGTAATGAAGAAGTAAGAAGAGGAAGAAGATGAGTGGAAGGTAAAGAAGAAACCAAGATAAGGAATAAGACTTAATGGAGAGGAAGGGACTATTTAGATTAGCATCATTCCTTCCTCTATTTCAAAGTTGTGTCCGACTCTTTGTGACCCCATGGACTGTAGCCTGCCAGGCTCCTCTGTCCAGGGAATTCTCCAGGCAAGAATACTGGAGTGGGTAGCTGTTCCCTTCTCCAGGGGCTCTTCCAAACCCAGGGATTGAACCCAGGTCTCCCACATTGTAGGCAGACTCTTTACCATCTGAGCCACCCGGGAAGCCCTTCACTTCCTCTATTTCATGGGCAAAAGACACCATGCAATTCAGAAATGAAAGGCTTCTGTCTGAAAATAGTAGTTTCAGTGACAGAACCCTGAGTTTCGGTGGTTATACCCTCCTGGAAGAAGGAGAAGAATTTACAAGAATTATGCTTGACTCTTGCTGAAGCAGAAGAGGGCAACAGACGATGAGACGGTTGGATGACATCACCAGTTCAATGGACATGAACTTGGGCAAACTCCAAGAGATAGTGAAGGACAAGGAGGCCTGCCTTGCTGCAATGGGGTCACAAAGAGTTGGATTCGACTTACCAGCTGAACAACTTATGGAATCTAACTCCATGGTAAACGTGTTTGTGTAGAAACAAGAAAGGCTTTTATTAACAAAATTTCAAACGTGAGAATTTTGCTTCACTTTAACAAAGAAACTTAAAAATAAACATCCATCTTGTGTGTGGGAAAAAGACTTGATGGTTTAAAATAGTCTTTAACTTAACATCTCTTGGTTAAAAACAAACACACACATGTCGGCTCTAGAGAGCATGATTCTCCCCTCAGAATCAATGGGAAAGTAAGGCCATGCATTTTCAATAGTGGACATGAAATTCAATTTGATTCACAATAGTCCATGCAGATTTTTCCCAAGTTATTTTTATATTAAGGCATGCTTGAAAAATTTCAACCCAGATTTAGGCTTAAGTTTCCCAGACTTAGTAAGTAATTGCTACAATAATGAGTTCTTATGTCTTAATTTGGTCTGCTCCAGATGTTAACATCTAGATTTGTTTGTTTTTCATTCTCCGCCCTTCTGCATTTCCTTACATAACAGTACATTTGTAAATGTTCTGATTTTTTTTTTATATTGGGGGATTGCAGGAAAGAGGGAAGAAGTAGGATAGGAAAGAACTAGGGTCTCACCCACTATGTCAATTTGACC
Source organism: Capricornis sumatraensis (assembly GCF_032405125.1). Taxonomy (NCBI): domain Eukaryota; kingdom Metazoa; phylum Chordata; class Mammalia; order Artiodactyla; family Bovidae; genus Capricornis; species Capricornis sumatraensis. The sequence goes on from NC_091091.1 coordinate 20,349,081, forward strand.
AGCTTGTTTGCTGGGGTGAAACTGGGGGAGGGCCAGTTTTACCTTCATGAAAGTTATACTGGCCTTTCTATATTTATAGGATGGTGGGGTCTTAAGAAAACGCATTCAGGGTTGCCGATATGCTTCCCCCAAGGAAGAATACTGTATTGGTGGTGGTCCTCTGAGTGGGAAATAAAATCCCTGTGGCAGAGTTGGCTGTGCCGTCCACAACTCAGCTTACTCCCATCCCCGTATTTATTGAACCAGGGGAATGAATCCCATCCTATAAACCAGCACAACTGAATAATGGTTAGGAAAAACTTGGCTTATACATCCAAGTTAGTAATGTACTGACACAGTATGTTCATAAGAATCTGCATTTTAGACCCAGCTGGTGAGCAGCTGGATGGCAGCTGGGAGATCTGAGATTGCCCTTGAACAGATAAAGGGAGACCTTATTCAAGGGCAATGGTTCTCAAATTTTAGTGTGCATGGAATCAGCTAGAGTGCTTGCAAAAATGCAGATTCCATGGTCACAGGTCTAAGAATTCTGAGCCAGAAGAACTGGGAGGGAACCCAGAAATCTGCCTTTTAATAAGCAGCCTCAGGTGATTCTGATGCAGGTGGTAGAAAACCAGATTTTTAAAAGTTCTGCTCCTCAGAGTTACTAATATCATCATTCAAAATTTTTAGCAGCTGAAAAAGATAAAAAGGCTTTCAATCAATCTTTCTGCTTGGTTTTTGACAGCCGAGTCCAATCCGCAGCTGGTAAAGAGTTTGGATAATGACCACAGATAGGTTTTATCCCTTGAGATAGAATGCTTAATATGGTTTTGGGACCTCTGTTTCTCCCTCATCAATAAGGGAGTTGGAAGACAACCACAGGCTGGACTCAAAATCCAGCTGGCACAAAACTTGGAAGACATACTTCAATGAGGTCTGGGTTCAATATCTAACTGCTAAAGAGCTTGGCTGTCTGCCTTCTGTTATGCAGTCACTCTCCCTTCAATTGATACAACACTTTGATAACATATGAATATCATGGGTTAAATCCAGAAACTGTAAAGGATACAGATATAAGTCCTAAGACCTAAAGTTTGGTCCTCAGATGGCATGAAGTTTGGACAATACTTGAGAATGAATTTAATCCTCAAATGGCAAGAGTTTTGGATGTCAGGAATGAGGTCTGGGTTCAATCGCTTGTCATTAAAAAGCTTGGAAGACCAGCTTGGGGGTCTGGTTTCAATCGTCAGATGGTAAAGAGTTCAAATGACAACAATAGTTTCTAGGTTCAAGTGAAAGCTGACAAACAGCTTGAAATAAACAGCAAGATCTGGGTTCAATCTCAAAATGTTAAGGGTTTAGATAATTGTCATGAGAAATGAGTTCAGCTTGGAAGATTCTACAGTCTAGGTGAAGTAGCTAAGAATCTGCACCAGATGATTAGAGACAACTTGTGGTCATGATCCACACGGGGAAAGGATTTAGATAGTGGCTACCCTTTTCAGATTATGAGACACAGAAGGTGCCCACATACCAGTGACCTAGGACTACTTAGCTAATGTAGAAAGTAGCTTGAATTCCAACCATGGAATAAGAAAATGTATATACAAGTACTAGGTGATGGGCTAGTTTTGCAAAAGAATACTGTGGGACTTCTCCATATCCATAACTATGAAGATACAGGCACCAGGCCTGGAAATGTGATTCCTGAAATAATGGAGCTCTTGTGCCAGGACTTTGCTGACAGAATGACTTTTATATGGTTAAGAAAGCAGATGTCTGAAAAGCATTGAAATCTATGATGTGTATTCCTAAGTGGGATGACAGCTGGCACCACTGCATAAAATCTTGTTCCTACTTTTACAGTTTCACTAATACTCTTCTTTCTGATTATTCCAATTTATCAACAAACATCAGTTTCTGGAAACTTTTTAAAGCATACTCAAATAGTCAAGAGGCAGACAGCTCTCCAAACACCTAACAATCCATGAGGCTGTCAGAGAGACAAAAATGGAACCAGATCCCATAGGGAAGAAGCAAAAATCAATCCATGACTACCAAATAGTCTTATTCCTAGAGACCTTTTTTCTTTGACCTGACAATTCAAGGTGAATTCAAAAAAGATGGCTTCATTAGGGGATTAGTTTAGAGCATGCATATAGCTGCCAAAACCTTCTGTGCTTATTAAGTCTGAGCATGCTCCAAAGAATGCCTTTTAAGGATTAATCATGCTCAGACTTCTGGAACATATTAAGCATTTAAGACATTGCTATTGAAATAATATTATTAATATGTAACATTTACTGAGCACTTATACTGAATGAAATATTTTTGCAGTAACTTATTCAAGTCTTAATATTACCCTGTAAAGTAAGTCTTGTTATTGTCCTTGTTTTATATATAAGAAAACTGAGATACAGATGATAAGTAAGCTACCTAATGTTCAGAGGCACTGGTGTATTCATCATACCACTTTTTCCTAGGCACAATGGAAGACTATGCTTCCCAGCATCCCTCACAATTAAGTAGCAAAAGTGATTAAATTTGGCCAATGAGGAATATGGCTGTAAGTGATATATGAGGCCTGGACTTTTAAAGCATCTGGTACAATCCTCAATTTTTTTTATAATTTTGTCATAGTAAACTTACAGGCTGATGCTTCAGATGATACAACAAAATGGACATGCACTGCTTGTTGTTGATCATTGTTCAGTTGCTAAGTTGTGTCCAAATCTTTGCGACCTCCATAGAAAGACTTCTCTGTCCTTCATCATCTCCTGGAGCTTGCTCAAACTCATGTCTATTGAGTCAGTGATGCCATCCAACCATCTCATCCTCTGTCATCCCCTTCTCTGCCTGCCCTCAATCTTTCCCAGCATCGGTATCTCTTCCAGTGAGTTGGCTCTTCACAAAAGATGGCCAAAGTATTGAAGCTTCAGCTTCAGCATTTGTCCTTCCAATCAATATTCAAGGTTGATTTCCTTTAGGGTTGACTGGTTTGATCTCCTTGCAGTCCAAGGGACCCTCAAGAGTCTTCTCCAGCACCACAGTTCAAAAGCATCAATTTTTGGCACTCAGCTTTCTTTATGGTTTTTCCAGTAGTTATGTATGGATGCGAGAGTTGGATTGTAAAGAAGGCTGAGCACCAAAGAACTGATGCTTTTGAACTGTGGTGTTGGAGAAGACTCTTGAGGGTCCCTTGGGCTGCAAGGAGATCAAACCAGTCAACCCTAAAGGAAATCAGTCTTGAGTATTCATTGGAAGGACTGATGCTGATGCTGAAGTTCCAATCCTCTGGCCACTTAATGTGAAGAACTAACTCATTGGAAAAGACCCGGATGCTGGGAAAGATTGAGGGCAGGAGGAGAAGGGGATGAAAGAGGACAAGATGTGGGATGGCATCACCAACTCGATGGATATGAGTTTGAGCCAACTCTGGGAGATGATGAAGGAAAAGGAAGCCTGGCATGCTGGAGCCCATGGGATTGCAAAGAGTCAGACACAAATGAACAACAACAACTCACATCTATACATGACTACTGAAAAAAACCATAGCTCTGTCTATGCACTGCTTAACATGCCTCAATCAGATTTTAAGCAAAATATAAACTTAATTGTGTTACAGTATTTTAACAAATCTATGATGCTACTGATTGCATTATTCACTATTATTTTATAGCTCACAGAAAGAAAAAATGTTTCCAAATAAACAATGACACCAAACTAATTGTAAGATACACACTTATTTCAGAGATGTTGATAGTGAAAAAAATGACAGCACTTAGCTTCCTCACTATCAGAACTCGGGAGGCAATTTCAAGAGGCTCCAACTAGTTAAGACAGCAATATAAACTTCAAAAAGAATAATAACTGCAATTTATTGGAATTTATGAAATCTATTTAAGTCCATTAATCTATAGTGATCTTTTAAAAGCCAATTGACCACCTTTGAGAGATGGTAGAAAACCAATTAACTATCTTGAAAATTGGTAAATAAGGCAAAAGCATCATTTATTCTATCTTTTCTGTATTAATTGTATCACTAAGTACACAGTAGATGTGGGAAACAGAATTCTAACCAAAATGGGGAGGGAGGTGGGAGGGGGGTTCATGTTTGGGAAAGCATGTACACCTGTGGTGGATTCATGTCAATGTATGGCAAAACCAATACAGTATTGTAAAGTAAAATAAAGTAAAAATAAAAATTAAATAAAATAAAATAAATGACAGCATATCACCAGTTTACAGCATCCAATGACGTAACACATTTGGGCACTGAGCATCAGTAGCTGCCGTCACCATAGAAAGGTGTGCATTGTGTCCCTCTTGCTGGAAAAAAAGAAAGAAAAAAACTACCTACAGACTTGCCCAGAGATTCTCTAGAGACCCTGGAACCCTTTCATCAGGGGGTCATGAGGTCCTCACATTTCCTACAGTATCTGTGTTGGAAATAATCAGGTTTTCTTCATACGCTTCAAATAAAATGATACAATGCAACAGATTGAATGCAAAAGCAGATGTGATAATCTAGCCACCTTCCATTACATGACACATTAAAGAGATTTGGAGAAATGATAAAGAAAAATGTTATTCTTCTCACTAGACTTTTTTTTAATTTAGTAAGATATAGCTATTTATGATTTTTAAATGCTATTTATGTTAAACATGCAATTATTATTTTAAATGAAATATTACATAAATATTTTTAAATGTTTTAATTCTAATATAGCAAATATTGATAAATATGACTCACACAAACAAAAGCTTTTGGGTGGCCCTTAAAAAATTTTAAAAAATAAAGTAATCCTGAAATTAAAATGTTTAAGAACTATTGGTCTTACCAAAGAGATCAAACCTGAGTCTGATCATGCCTTTGGATCCAGTTGTCAATTTTCAGGTAATACAGAGAAGAGAGGAACATGTTGAATAGAAACAAAAATATGTAATTAGCACAAATCAGACTATTGGAAACTCTATAGGTCAAATACTCTGGATTCTTTCATAGGCAAACTGTGAGGAACAGAAAAGGATGAAAGGAGAACTTATTAAAAGAGCCTTCAAAAACATGAATTCTTTTAATGGACAAGGCTAAGCTATAGTATTTAAGGATACACATTTGGATGACAAAACTATTAAAAAAAAATACAAGAAGTGATTACTATAGTGGTTACTTTGGAGTGAAGGGAAGAGGTTAATTGTGATGGGTCACACAGAAGGGATTCAGCATGACTAAAAAAGTTTTACTTATTGACCTCAGTGGTGGTTTTATAAAGGTGTTCACTATACAATAACTCATCAAATGCCAAAGAGCCCATCTTAGAATCAATAAGATATGGCAAGTTCCTGAGCCATTCAGTCCTCTCCAGTGCAGGAAGGAGTATAAAGTCTGTCAGCTTAACCATTATGCTATACTGATGTTACAACTTCAAAGACTACTCTTCAACTATATATTTAAAAGAAAATGGGATGTTAGCTATATGCCTCTTGAGTTATTTTGCCTGTAACTCTCTAATTGTGGATTTGCACACATTTTCTTTGGAATCTAAACCACCTTTGAAATGAAATAATGTTTCACATGTTTAGTGAGTAAACTGCCTCCTTGAGACCCTTGAAGTACCCCATGCAAATCTCTAGTTGGACCCTGGCATGCTTTGGTATCTTTATACATTTACAATCTATGTGTCTCCTTGCACTTGACTGGCACAAAGCAGGTTCTCAGGAAACCAATTACACAGTTATCTGACACTTTTGGAGAAGGAAATGGCAACCCACTCCAGTACTCTTGCCTGGAAAATTCCATGGACAGAGGAGCCTTGTAGGCTACAGTCCATGGGGTTGCAAAGAATTGGACACGACTGAGCAACTTCACTTCTCTTCTGACACTTTAAAGCACCCTCTGATAAGAATTCACAGATTTCTGAGCCAGATGTGTGGAAATCTATGCTTTCTATTTCTGTTCCTCCAAGCTACAGCCTATCTATTCTTTCTTCATGCTCTTTTCTTAAATACTTTCTTCGCTGGTTTATAAGATTATAGGATGTTTTTGATGGTTGTTGTTAAGTCACTCAGTTGTTTCTGACTCTTTGTGATCCCATGGACTGTAGCTTGGCATGCTCCTCTGCCATGGAATTCTCCAGGCAAGAATCCTGGAGAGGGTGAAAGTGAAAGTGAAGTTGCTCGGTCGTGTCCAACTCTACGCGATCCCATGAAGCCTACCAGGCTTCTCCGTCCATGGGATTTTCCAGGCAAGAGTACCGGAGTGGGTTGCCATTTCCTTCTCCAGGGGCTCTTCCTTACCCAGGGATCGAACCCCAGTTTCCCACATTGCAGGCAGAGGCTTTTACCCTCTGAGCCACCAGGGAAGCCCAAGCCTGGAGAGGGTAGCCATTCCCTTCTCCGGGGGATCTTCCTGACCCAGGGGTCAAGCCTGGGTCTCCTGCATTGCAGGCAGATTCTTTACTGTCTGAGCTACGAGGGAAGTCCCTTATAGGATGTTAGAACTGACAAATTAGAAACAGAGAGGGATGGCTATAGGCTGTCAACTCAGCAAATATGTATTGTATAGCTGTTATGTGCAATACACTGTTCCATGATTGAACATAAAAATAACAGCCTCAAAGAGAGAGAGAAGATAGAGAAACAACTCAATAAATTTTGAATAATGGAACAATAATAACAACATACCTAATATTTAAAAAGAAAGGGAAGGAGAAAGTTGAGAAGGAAGGGAAGAAGGAACAAAGAGAGGGACAGAAGTAAAGGAGAGGAAGGAAGAAAGGGCAAAGAAAGAGATATTCTATCAGTTTTTTTTCAATAAAGTGTATGTATCAGTCATAGTTCAATCAGAGAATTAAAATAAGTAGGATATATATATCCTATATATACATACATACATCCTACTGATTTGAGAGAGAGAGAGAGAGAGAGGTTTATTACAAGGTTTATGCTATTGTGGATTGCGGGGTGTGACTACTGCTGCTAAGTGCTGCTAAGTCGCTTCAGTCGTGTCCGACTCTGTGCAACCTCATAGACAGGAGCCTGCCAGGCTCCCCCGTCCCTGGGATTCTCCAGGCAAGATTACTGGAGTGGGTTGCCATTTCCTTCTCCAATGCATGAAAGTGAAAGTGAAAGTGAAGTCGCTCAGTCGTGTCCGACTCTTAGCGACCCCATGGACTGCAGCCCACCAGGCTCCTCCATCCATGGGATTTTCCAGGCAAGAGTACTGAAGTGGGGTACCATTGCCTTCTCCAACAGCGGGGTGTGACTAGCAAATTTGAAAAAATGTATAAGGGAGGCCATCAGGAAAGACAGGCACTGACAGAGCTGATTTCTATAAGCAGAATTTCTTCTTTCCTCAGAAGTCCCAATTTTGTTTTAAGGCCTTTCACCGACTGAATCAGGCCCATCCAGATTATCTAAGCTGCGGCTGCTGCTGCTAAGTCGCTTCAGTCGTGTCCGACTCTGTGCGACCCCACAGACTCCGCCGTCCCTGGGATTCTCCAGGCAAAAACACTGGAGTGGGTTGCCATTTCCTTCTCCAATGCATGAAAGTGAAAAGTGAAAGTGAAGCTGCTCAGTCGTGTCCAACTCTTCGTGACCCCATGGACTGCAGCCCACCAGGCTCCTCCGTCCATGGGATTTTCCAGGCAAGAGTACTGGAGTGGGGTGCCATTGCCTTCTCCGAGATTATCTAAGCTAGTATCCCTTAAATAAAGTAAACTGATTATGAACTTCAATCATGTCTATAAAGTACCTTCAGAGAAGTATCTAGATTAACATTTGATTGAAGATCTGAAAACTTCAGCCTTGCCTAATTGACATATCAAATACCATCACAGTGTAAGAGAGTATTTTCATTAATACTCATAATTTAATTCATCAACATGAGAAATGTCTACATTATTTTAAGTCAGTGATGACAAGAATTTTTGTGTTGGAGAGGCTTAGAGGCAGTAAGCTGGTTAGAATGGAAGCTTAAACAGCATTTGCACTGTACTTTACTTAAGATAGAGGAATGACAATTGTCCATTTCAAAGAATGGGCCAGGTACCAGAAATGATGAGGGATGCCAAAGCTGTCATTCAGTGTGACTCCTTGGCCCTACTACTATTTTCTATTTTCTATGCATAATAATAAAAAGATCAAATTCAAAACAAATACAAAAATCAAGATAGTCATTAAATCATGACAGAGAAGAACTTGTATCTAGGAAGCACACACAGATCTCTAAATATATGTAAGGTTTCTATTGAAAAAAAAAGATTCGAAGAAAATCTGATAAAATACTAGTATATGACAAATCTAGGTAGCAGATACACGGATATTCATTGTATTACTCTCTACATTTTCCATATGCTTGAACTATTTCACAATTTTTAAAAAGACATCAGGAAAGTATATTACATATTCTGATCAAATTCCTACCAAAAATAGTTAAAATTGTCCCTAAAGCTGCAAGTTAGAAGTATTTTTTGTCTCTAATCTTCCATAGTAGTTTATGGTTGAACTCCTGCTATAACTGACTTTCAAGTCACACAAACATGGATTTAAATCCCAGCTTCATAGCTTACTAGTTTAGTGACCATAGACAAATTATCTTATCCCTTTGAGCCTTAGTTTTCTACTCTAAATTTGAGACAATAGTGTGTATCCAATCCTTTCATTAAAAGACAACATAATGCACATACAGTCTGACACATAAGAGTTAAATGTATTATATTATTCCTATCTTATAATTATCTTTTTACATTTTCATCTTCTCTTTTATGGAAGGACACAGACATCATTCCTCACAGCACCTACTACAATGCCAGGTGTTCAAATGATTATAAAGGAATGTGGGAAAGTGTCCATTTCCCTATTTTATCCATGGTTCTGGCCTCCTAACCCCTTATAGCTGACCTATTAAGCAGAGCTCTCATGACAATATACAACAGGGGCACATATGTTGTCTTCAGCTGCCAACAGGGGTTTAGAAATTTATGATCTAGTCTATATTTAAAATTCATAAACCATCTAAAGAAGTTAGTATAAAACTATAATAGACCAGTTCCAGAAATATATCAGTGAAAAACAGGTGATTCACATTAATACAGTGTCTTTACTAATGTAGGTAATGAGCCATATACAAAATATTCACTTTATTCATTTAGATATAAATAAAATGCAGAAACTATATACATTAAAAAGGCCAAAATCAAAACCATTAAGTCTAAAAATTTGAATGCAGAATTTAGGAGAAGGAATGTTCTCTTGTTACTAACATCTGGTCATTCAACTCACACAGTTGTTGCATTTGATAATAGTTATGAAGCTCTAAAGGCTTCCCAGGTGCTGCTAGCAGCAAAGAACCCACTTGCCAATGCAGGAGACACAGATCTTCCCCAGGTTGAGAAGATCTCCTGGAGGACGGCATGGCAACCCACTCCAGTATCCTTGCCTAGAGAATCTCATGGACAGAGGAGCCTGGTGGGCTACAGTCCATAAAGTCACGAACAGTCATACATGACTGAAGTGACTTAGCACACAGGCATGCACATGAAGCTCTAAAGTCTTACCAGATTCAAACCGTTCCCAAACCTCTCCAGTATTCTGTTCTTGAAAGATAAGATGGAGTGTTTTTTTTTTTTAAGAAATATTACAAAAAGGTGAATAATACTTTTATAAACATAAATTCAAATTTATCATTCATCTATTAAGTGTAAGGGAACACTCAGATTGTTCAAGACACTATACTAAGTTCTAGGAGGTAGAAACAAAGATGAACTGTAATTTGGAACCCAGTTCTCCAGATCCTTACAATTTATTAGGAGAGCTAGAACATAAACATGCATCTTTAATAGTGAAAGGTATGCTGATTGTTACCCAAGTAAAGTGTAGTGAAAAGGCTACTGGAGTTCAAAGAAGGAAGGGCTTACATTCAGTTGGAGGAAGAGGTGATGATGGTAAAAAGAAAATTTCCAAGAAAGGCATTCAAAATCATCTTTGAGAAGCAAAAATGTATAATGCAACTGAAATATAGTAAAGAAGGCAACATATATAGAGTTAAATACTTTAAATTGTATAAATTAAAAGTTAGTTTACATGATAAGAATCTAAATAAAAATGAATCTGTCCTAAAAAAAAAAATCAGAGTACCTAATTACATTTTGGGGCTTCCCTCGTGGCTCAGTCAGTAAAGAATCTGCCTACAATGCAGGAGACCTAGGTTTGATCCCTGGGTTGGGAAGAGATCTAAATATTTAGTAGTTAGTTCGATCCCTGGAGGAGGGCATGGCAACCCACTCTAGTTTTCTTGCCTGGAGAATCCTCATGGACAGAGGAGTCTAGTGGGTTGCAGTCCATGGGGCTGCAAAGAGTTGAACATGACTGAGCAACTAAGCACATGATTACAGTTTTAAATATTTCACAAAGCATTTAAAAAATACACATTTACATTTTAAAATACATCCTTATTTAAACCTATGAAAATCTTCAGTTGGATTTCATTTTTTGCAGATAAGGACATTGAGGTTTGGCGAAATTCAGTGACTTGTTCAAGATCCTACAGCTGGTGAACTTAAGCTCAAGTTTTCTTCATGTTCATTGTTCATTTAGTAGACAAATTATCCTTAATTAAGAAAATTTCTTCTCAGGATAGAGCAGGAAATCATTTATAAGGAAAAATGAGTTAATAGTTCAGCTGTTTTATATAATGGATACAAAGAGAAGAGTAGAAAATATGGTTGAAAATAGGCAGGGGTAGATGGCAGGTCGGGAAGAGCAAGCTATTGAGTTTGGACTTTACCCTTAAGTGTTAAAAAGTTCTAAGCAGAAGCATGCCATGAAGTCTGAACGTATAAAGGGAGAATAAGTCTGACAGCACCATGAAGATGGTTGGGAGAGGTGGCAGGCAGAAGTCAGAGATAGTAGTTGTATCGTAAGAGAGAATAGAGCTTCGGCAAAGATGACGACAATGGGGATAGAGAAGAGGGGGCCAGGAAAGACTGTACAGGGCTTGAAAACTGGATTAGGGAGGAGACAAAAGAAAAAAGTAGGCTTCAGAGAAATGACTCCAAATTTTCAAGTCTGAGTGGCTCAGAGGAAGATAGTGTCATCTACCTAAACAAGAAATACAGAAGAAAAAAATGGGAAGAAGATAATAAGTTGACTTTTAGTCATACCAAGACAAATGAGAGTGGGTAAAGAAATCAGCTCATCTATCCTAGAACCAAGAAATGAAAGGAACGCAGGATAGCCATGTTTATTTAAAGGTCTGTCACTTAACTTTAAGAAGGAATACAATTTTTAACCTAATGTACATAGTTTTGAATTAACCACAATTCTTGGTTCATGACACACTCTATTATTTAGTCAACTAATTAACACTTAAGAACTCAACACTCAACACAAGCAGTGTAATAATGATGATAACATTTACCTACATGCTTCTTCCCTATCACTTCTCTCTGCCTTTCTGATAGAATCTCTGAGTAGTTACTCCAAGGTACCTACCATCTCAATCTTCTGTTTGTGATTCCTGTAGCCTTTTTTAAAATATAGGTTAATAACACATATATTCCTAAAAAGTGCATTTCTTAGTTTCAGTTATAATTTAGCATCATTTAAAAAAGACCTAATAACTTTTTAAACTCAGACTTTAAGTAATCTTCTGGAACTTACTTTTTTCACTCATGTTGCTAAGGTTTAGCCTCACTTCTATGTAGCTATAATGCATTGTGGAATTCTATTTAATGTCTTGCTTCTGGAATTGTAGCTGTGAGTGAAACAGGGGGAACAGTTACTCCCTTGAGAATATTCTCCATAAGGATTCCTTTTCCAATAATTCTCATGTAATATGCTAACATGGCTTTCCAGGTGGTGCTAGTGGTAAAGAACCCACTTGCCAATGCAGAAGACATAAGAGACACAAGTTTGGCCTCTGGGTCGGGAAGATCCCCTGGAAGAGGGCATGGCAACCCACTCCAGTATTCTTGCCTGGAGAATCCCAAGACAGAGAAGTCTGGGCTACAGTCCATGGAGTCTCAAAGAATCAGACACAACTAAAGTGCCTTAGCAGCAGCAGCAGCAGCTGTCTTTCTTATTCCATGCTGTGTCTTCTTGCCTCGCTCATAATAGATAGCCAGAAATATTCACTTACATACACTGAAGCAATGGGAACTAGTAACACAGAAACATTAGTGATCCAAAGACAGCGATGCTCATCAGGAGATTGGAAGATACTCTCCTCTTATGTGCTTACCTAGGAGCAACCACCCAGTGCAGACTTAAAGATCCTCATGGCTATGGTCTTTGACTCCACAAGTACACCTTTATAACCCACAGCGGTGTCTAGCTGGATGAACTAGTTGTGGCTGAGTTTGCCAAAAATTTGCCTCATATTTTATAGTCATGTCAATGATGTGATATTGGATTCATTGAGATTTAAATCCCTCCTAACATAAAATTCTATATTGGGATATAAAGGAAATGGTTGATAATAGAAAGAATAGCCCAGTATAGGATACAATACATACATTCTCAGTTATGACAAAACTGGAGTGAAACTGGAGTGTTACAGCTAATTCAAATTTACTTGTATTTGGCTTATGTTTGAATATGGAGAAGTTTTTAAATTATATCCCATATAATTAAACCATAACATAAAGACCAATGGAAATAGTAGTGAAAGGCTCTTCAAATTTCCCATTTCCTACTACAGCTATTCCCATCCCCATTCTCACTGTTGAAAGTAAACATAACATTACCTCTCATGAGAAAAATTGCATTCTACATAAATCTACAAATGATAAATTTTGTCTTCTCTCTAAATACTTATATTTGTACACGACTCTTTTCCCAAGTTGAAGAAAGGGCATTCAAATGCTTTTGTTCTAAAGCCTCCAACTGGATGAGTTTACTGTCTGGTGATCAAATCCACTCCAGTACTATTGCCTGGAAAATCCCATGGACAGAGGAGCTTGGTAGGCTATAGTCCATGGGGTTGCAAAGAGTCAGACACGACTTAGTAACTTCACTTTACTTTACATATTAAATACATACCATGTTCTAGGCATTATGTAGGTTTATATTACAAATATATTCCTAATACTTAATCTTTACAACAGATCTGAAAAGTTGGTATAATTATTCTCATGAAGAGTCTGAAACTCAGAGTGGTGACATTACTTAAGAATAACAAGATTCTAACCCTTACCTTCTGACTAAAAACCCTAACCTCCTATTAACAAATTACATCAAGAATATCTCTTTCTATCATGTGCAAGGTAAGGCAGTTGTTAAAGTCCATTAAGAATTTTAATTTCCTGGCTGAACAGATTGCCAAGTGTGACCCAAATGAAATGGAGTTAACTCCTAAAGTTGCAACTGGGAGGAGAAAGGTGGTAGGGATGGCTAATAACAAGGGAGTTTCTTCAGTTAGTCAGGGATGAGGAAGAATTCAGAAAAAGGGAAATAAAAAGTAATTTGCCCAACTAAATTAGGAGCATGGGGTTAGGGCAGAAGGGCTCAATACTTCATTCCGCTCAAATGAATGTTTCAGTGATGACGACTAGGTGAGTAGCCTCAAGATGACTTTCAACATCAGTTTCTCATCTCCTTTTGTTTCTAACAAGTAGTCTGTGGCAATGAAGGAATCTCTGGTGGTATATATCTCCTGTGCAGACCGCCTATCTGAGCATCAGATCTATATATATCATGAAGTTTTTGGTGAAAAGACTGACAGCTGAGTATTACAGAAATGAGCAAATTTTCTAGAGCTCATAATCTCTAAAGGTCACTCCCAAGAAGACACTCTAAAAGTGCTGTGAGCAATGACAGCACTTTATGTTTTCCATGGCCATCACTTTGAGAAACAATCCTCAGTTGAATGCATAAATCCTATTTTTGGTCCAGTGGTCTTGCTTCAGTTCTGATTGAACCTCATTACTTCCCAGTGACACCTGTTGTATGTCTCTGATGTGGCTGCTAGCAGCCTGGACAAGGGACTTCCCGTCCACTCTCCAGTGTCTCCTGGCCAGTGCACAGGTGTGACATACACTAACATCAGATTGGGAACTGGGTCATCTGTAGCCGAAAGGCAGCTGGAGTCTTCAGAGCACAAGCTTCTGCTGATTGCATTGGGACTGCTCAGTAATGGAATCTGAATTTTTAATTACCAGTAGTTGTGTTTCCCAACCAATAGGAATTCTTTTCTATTCCAAGTATTTCCCTCTTGAACAGATGTAGAATAAGGGAATTGGGGTCTGGCGTGTGGTGTGGGATTTCTGTTTCCTATCAAGCAAGATAACTTTGCAGATTTTCTTTACAGCTAGAGTTCATTCACCATTAGATGGAAGTTTGTCATAGCTGATTCTGTAGAGAAATATATTATCACAAACTTACTGATAGAAAATTTTTCCTTTTTAATACATAGCTTAACAAGAAAAGAAGCCAGACTAAAAAGCCTATACCAGCCTTTGAGAGTTTTAAAAAAGAAGCAAGCAGGTCAAAGCTAAAGTTTTTGATAGCTATATAATGCCCTGCCTGCCTACCTCCTGGGATCACCATACAGATTCACTTGTAAGTGCTTTGAAAGTCAAAATGTTCTGTTTAGATTTAACATACAATTACTTGATATAGTATATATACATACATACATACATACTATAAAGAAAATGAAGCCTAATGACTTTATTGACCATGATGATATATGAATTATTTTAAGTTCTCTTTTGAAAGCTATTTTAAGAAATACTGAGTGAAGACTTTTCACCCCTTTTAAGTAGAACATTCTTTAACATTAGTTAGAAATTTAAAAGTATAACTGCTATCTTGTGTTCTGATTTCATGTTTTGGATTTTTGAAATAGAAACACAGAGTACTTTTTAAGGGATGCTTTTGGGAAAAAAGGCTTCCCTGGTGGCTCAATCAGTAAAGCGTCTGCCTATAATGCGGGAGACCGGGTTCGATCCCTGGGTTGGGAAGATCCTCTGGAGAAGGAAATGGCAACCCACTCCAGTACTTTTGCCTGGAAAATCCCATGGACGGAGGAACATAGTAGGCTACAGCCCATGGGGTCAAAAAGAGAGTTCAAGGAGCAGAGACTGGAAAGTAAGGGTAGAAAAGTACTAATATCTAATTAACTAGCTCCTAGCTAGTTTAGATGATAGAAATTTTGTTGTACTCACATTTGAACACACCAATTCAAACAAATTCTGGCATCTCTAACACGGCAAATAAATGTAGAAGAAGGCAGAGATACCTGCAAAGTTTTGTTGCTTAATTTTTTAAACAAATGTCCTACCAACCAAGAAGAGACTTTTTGAGTTTTAGTTTCTGTTTCTTTATGGGAATGATATATTTTGCTTTTCAATTATAACATAACAATATTGAATATACCTTTTCAGACTACTCATATGACATGGCATTCTAAAATGCCCCAGAGTTGCCACCAAGAATCCGTACTGTGGGCCTATATGTTCACATAGGAGATAAAGATACTAAGGCCCAGGGTAATTAAGGGATTAAAGCAAGAAAGATCAGACAACTAGTTAATACCAGATCTGGGACTAGGATCCAAGGCTCCTAGATCTTTCAGTTATGCTATGCTACTTCCTACATTTGGTTATATTTCTTTTTTTTTTTCATGATCCAGGTGTTGAAGTTCATTATTAGATAAACAAGAATCTTAAAATACAGCACAAGTCTATATGTCAGTATGCTGAGCATGGAGACATGCCTTGATACACAGCTGTGTACATTTTTTCCCCTGTTATCCAGGAAACCTAGGAATAGGGTAGCATCTTTTGGAGAGATTGCTGGAATAACTGATGTACAGTTTAAACATTTTAATCCTTAAGGAAAAAAAAACTTTCAATAAATCTGGAAAATCAAAAAGTTACTGAAACTCAAGCCAAGCAAATAAATATATTAAAATTAACAAATAAATGAGCAAATGCAGCTGCAAACTGCTGTAATGGCACATTATTTTCAGTGACAGGGTTTACACTGATGAGTGCAGGAAATGAATTCCACAATATTCTGGGCAAGTTTAGAGAGTGTGTATCTGCAGATACAACACAACTTCAGAGAAGTTCCAAGCAAGTATAAAATACAGAAGAATACCAATGCCTAAAGTGAGTCCAAGCATATCCTTGACAGTCTGGCACATTCATCTCTTCAATTCATCATCCACTTTCAGATTCAATGAAAACACTTGACAAAAGACACAGAGTCCAAATTGAAAAGGTTTCCCAGAGTTATGCAGATGCTATATAACTCTGTGTAACTGTAGATAGTTATAAATGCTGTATAACTGTATAGGCTCTTAAGAGTGTAATCTATGTCCCATTGCCTTTCAGTCAGGGATGGTTCATACTGCCTCCAAAAATGCATTTAGTAACTCTTTTAACCCTAATCATAATAGCAGCTACCACTTACTGAATACTTGATATGTGTCAGGTATTTGTTGAGTACTTCATGTTATATCATTTAATAATTAAAACAATCCTAGGAGATATTTACTATTATCTCCATGTAATAACTAAGGGAATTAAGGCTAAGAGAAGTTACACATCTAATAAGCGATTGGGCTGGGATTGAACCCAAATTTGCCTAAACACTAAATCTAATGGTTTTAACAGCTACTCCAGGCATGGCTGTTGGATTTCATTTTATATGCCAACTTACTTGGATTAGGGATACATTCTTAGAGTCTAAGGCAAAGCTACACAAAACCTCTGAGTGATCAAGCCTCATCTCTAGCCCCGGATTGAATTCTTCTCTGGAAGCCAAGAATCCCTGTGTCTTTGCGTGATTCAGCAACAACCTGTCGTCTTGGGGGCTCATCCAGGATTCTTCAGGACAAGATGGGAGCTAACAATTCCAGTCTCACTCCTTTGAACTGTATCCTGAAAAACTGAGATAGATCTGATCCTCAGGGTTTAAAGAAGACACACCTGGTCCTCCTATGTGATACTGCATGACACTATATCCATTGGAGGATGGCGAACGGTGGCCGGTTGGAGGGTCTCTTAAGTATAATACTGTTTAACAATTAGACCGGTTCTGCAGAAAACAAGGGAAATGGGTAGAAGTAGCATATGTGTTGCCCCTTTTCTCTCTGCAAAATATGCCAGACTTATGTTCTAAGGGTATAGATTTGGGTGTGACTCCTTTAGCTCCCTCCTGTCCTCCTACTTTGCTAGATGAGATGGAGCACAGGAGACAAAGAGATAAAGAAAATCAGGTTTCTCCAGTCTATCCCTGGGATCATATGTACAGAGCAGCCAGGGAGATTGAGGAACAGCCACACAAGCTGATGCCTCTTCATGAAGCACCCACCGGGAGAAATAATCAGTCTATGAGAGTTAATAAGCTTTTTTCTTATCAAGAAATACAAAGAATCAAGGAGGATCTGGGATACTATTTAGAGGACCCAGAAAAATATATTAGAGCTTTTAAAGGTGTTACTCTGCTTTATGACCTTACTTGGAAATATGTGATGTATATCTTGGGAAAAGTGATTGCTTATGGAGATTAATTGGAGAAGGCAATGGCACCCCACTCCAGTATTCTTGCCTGGAGAATCCCATGGACGAAGGAGCCTGGTAGGCTGCAGTCCATGGGGTCACGAACAGTTGGACACGACTGAGCAACTTCACTTTCACTTTTCACTTTCATCCATTAGAGAAGGAAATGGCAACCCACTCCAGTGTTCTTGCCTGGAGAATCCCAGGGACAGGGGAGCCTGGTGGGCTGCCGTCTATGGGGTCTCACAGAGTCAGACACAACTGAAGCAACTTAGCAGCAAGGCAAACTATAACCTCAGTGGGGAAAACTTGTGGTCATTTATCGATGTCTTGTATGAATGAAGGGGTGAAAAGTGGTAGCAGTGACAAATGTATCAAGTATTTGTGCCCTAGGTAACACATCATTATGAAGTGTTAATCTCTCTACATATGATATGTGACCTACTCTGTAGACCAGCTTGTGTCATGTCTGTGTCACCGTATTTTGCCAGACTTATAAGAGAACAAGTTGCCAACTTGACAGAATTTCTTCCTTTACCTTGCCTTCTAAGAGACTTGGGGAACATAGATGCTATACTTGGGAGATAAACCAGAAAGAGACTAAAAATGACTCCAAAAATGTAAGGTTTATCATGAATTCACCATGTTAGCAAGACTGTCCAGATATGGTAGCCCCCATTTTCACTTACACTCAAAAAACTAATTCTCTTTAGTGAAGATTTCACAAACGTTATAGCTCTTCATCTTTTCTAACAACCGACAAACTGAATGAAGAAATTTAAGAAACTGGAAAAAGCTAGATGAGCTTTTCTACTTGCCTGCAACTAGAGAGCTGCTGACTTCCTTGAACAAGAGCTGAAAAGTTTCCTATATGTACATAACATTCATTGGATCATTCATTTGTTTTCACAGCTTCAAAGCCCTCTACAGGGCTATATGTTGTCTGGATGAGCTCCAACACAAAAGTTTCAGAATGTAAATTAAACACAAATGGCAAAAACCACATATCTGAATAGTTACAAATGAAAACCACAAAGACATTTTCATAAATATCTGTGCAATTAATCTTCTTTGAAAAATTCTTAAAAAATAGGCAATTTATAGAAGGCTGAACTATTTTATTCTCACAGCTAAATGAAGGAGGAACAGAAAATCTTCCCCCAAAAGTTCTGAGCACTTGTGGAGAGCTTGTAAAGAAAACACAGACAAAGGGAGATGCTTTTCCTCCTATGTCTGTCAAAAAGCCCAATGAGGTATAGGGGCAATTTTTCTATTCCTCTCCTGAGAAGCAAGGTGCTTCAACAAAAAAGGCTCCTGAAGAATTAAGTTCTAATCCAAGTTCTCTTAGGCGATGTTACTGCCTCTGATACTGATAGTAGACAGAAAAAACAAGCTTCCTATCTTCATCTTTTTCTGTCTCTTTTTTTTGCCTCATCTCCTATCACCTCTCCTTTCTTTTCATCTCTTCTTTCCAGAAATATTATTAGGAAAAATGTTTTGGCATAATGAAGTAACGTGGTTTATAGTAAAATGGTCAAGAAAAACTAAAAGTGCCATCTCCCCTCAGAACCTCACCTACCCATAGTAATCTCTTCCTTAGTACCAACTATTCAATCGGTAATGTCAACATAGATATAAAAGAATCCTAACGAAAGATAGGGAAGTTATAAAGAGATAATTTCTGATGCTAAGCCAAAAGAGATGGCTCAGTTCTACTGCTTACTATATCACTTGAGTCCACTCATATATCTACATTGAGCTTCAGTCGCTTTATCTGTAAAATGGAATTAAAGGCCCTGCCTCACATATAAGGTATGTGAAATTGTTTTGTATACCATCAAGTGTTAAACACGTGAAAGGAAATATTATCTTCTTCATCTTCTAAGTACGTTCATCAGAAAAATCAAGATAATAAGCAAGACTTGTATCTCAGCAATTTTAAATTATATTAAGAAAAACAATCTAGAATAATATAACAAGAAAAAGTTGTCTTCTTTCCTCTGGGAATTGGTGATGTTATACGCAAGAATGAAAATTGAAAAGTGAAGTTTTCTTGAATGTCCTCGGTTCTTTCTCTTAATTTTCTCTACACTGTTTTCCTTATATTGCACATTTCATGCACACTTTGCATCATAATGACTATTTTATGAGTTGATGATTCTTTTATGAGAAATGGTTTACCGTGTAATCAAGTAGACAGGGAATTGTCTCAAGGTTCACTTACAAGAAATTCAATTATGAATTGCTAAATGTACTACTCACACAGAGAAGACTGAAACTTGTGTCTTGTTTTGTTTTCTTTTTAATGTATCATTAGGCATTAATGACAGCATATCTTTGCTTGTCAAGGCCAACTCATGATATTTCAGCTTTCCATTCAGGGAGTGAAATGTCTCTAAAGACCCAGTAGTTCAGTCACTCAGTCTTGTCCAACTCTTTGTGGCCCCACAGACTGCAGCAGGCCAGGCTTCCCTGTCCATCACCAACTCCCGGAATTGCTCGAACTCATGTCTATCGAGTCAGTGATGCCCAGTAGTCTAGTGATCTATAATTAAGAACAAATTTTTAAAATTGGAATTTAGCAAAAATGTATGAACCTACTGCTATACATAGGCAGTATGCTGAGGGGTTGGGAAGAATAAATATGAAAAGTAAATATAACTGCTGCCCTAAAGGAGCAGAAACTCTAGTTGGGAGAAAAGAGAAGGATATATAACATGTAAGGAGCACACTGAGAAATATGTGAAAACCAGGATCCATGGGCACTAAAATGAAAGACACACTACTAGTGAGGGGCAAGAAAACCAAGTTTTTGGTACTTGTAGGTTTAGGGTCTTTTTGTTTTGTTTTGTTTTTTGCTCTATCTGTGCCATGCAAGATCTTAGTTTCCCAACTGGGGATGGAACCCATGCATCCTGCAG
This sequence comes from Capricornis sumatraensis, assembly GCF_032405125.1. Taxonomy (NCBI): domain Eukaryota; kingdom Metazoa; phylum Chordata; class Mammalia; order Artiodactyla; family Bovidae; genus Capricornis; species Capricornis sumatraensis. The sequence goes on from NC_091091.1 coordinate 20,369,494, forward strand.
TGGAAATGTGGAGTCTTAACCACCAGGGAAGTCCCTGAGGTTTAGCTTTATAAAAAAGTATGAAAAGTGAAAGTGTTAGTTGCTCAGTCATGTCTGATTCTTTGGACTCCCTGGACTGTAGCCCACCAGGCTCCTCTGCCCAAGGAATTCTCCAGGCAAGAATACTGGAGTGGGTAGTCATTCCCTTCTCCAGGGGATCTTTCTGATTCAGAGATCAAACCCGGGTCTCCCATATTGCAGGCAGGTTCTTTACCATCTGAGTCATCTAATTTTATAAAGAGTTATTCTAAACCACTGAGGTTCCTTATGTATAACATTCAGTTCAATTCAGTCGCTCAGTCATGTCCGACTCTTTGTGACCCCATGAACCGCAGCACACCAGGCTTCCCTGTCCATCACCAATTCCCGGAGTCCACCCAAACCCATGGCCATCAAGTCAGTGATGCCATCCAACTATCTCATCCTCTGTCATCCCCTTCTCCTCCTGCCCTCAATCTTTCTCAGCATCAAGATCTTTTCCAATGAGTCAGCTCTTTGCATCAGGTGGCCCAAAGTATTGGAGTTTCAGCCTCAACATCAGTCCTTCCAATGAACACCCAGGACTGATCTCCTTTAGGATGGACTGGTTGGATCTCCTTGCAGTCCAAGGGACTCTCAAGAGTCTTCTCCAACACCACAGTTCAAAAGCATCAATTCTTTGGCACTCAGCTTTCTTTGTAGTCCAACTCTCATAACCATACGTGACCACTGGAAAAACCATAGCCTTGACTAGACAGACCTTTGTTGGCAAAGTAATGTCTCTGCTTTTTAATATGCTGTCTGGGTTGGTCATAACTTTCCTTCCAAGGAATAAGCGTCTTTTAATTTCATGGCTGCAATCGCCATCTGCAGTGATTTTGGAGCCCAGAAAAATAAAGTCAGCCACTGTTTCCACTGTTTCCCCATCTATCTGCCATGAAGTGATGGGACTTGATGCCATGATCTTAGTTTTCTGAATGTTGAGCTTTAAGCCAACTTTTTCACTCTCCTCTTTCACTTTCAACAAGAGGCTTTTTAGTTCCTCTTCACTTTCTGCCATAAGGGTGGTGTCACCTGCATATCTGAGGTTATTGATATTTCTCCCGGTAGTCTTGATTCCAGCTTGTGCTTCTTCCAGCCCAGTGTTTCTCATGATGTACTCTGCATAGAAGTTAAATAAGTAGGGTGACAATATACAGCCTTGACACACTCCTTTTCCTATTTGGAACCATGTCCAGTTCTAACTGTTGCTTCCTGACCTGTATATAGGTTTCTCAAGAGGCAGGTCAGGTGCTCTGGTATTCCCATCTCTTTCAGAATCTTCCACAGTTTATTGTGATCCACACAGTCAAAGGCTTTGGCATAGTGAATAAAACAGAAATATATAACATTCACCTATAATAATCAATGAAGCTAACAAAAGGAGATAAATTAATCTATTTCACCTCTTTAAAAGTTATAGTGGCAACTCATTGGACTTTTTGATAACTTCTTAGAATACAGGAAACTTCATTCCCACTCTAAGGACAAGAAAAGGTTAGATAATCTACAAAATCATTTCTTGCACCAATTAGAGGGACAACTTAGTGACTAAACAACAATGTGAAGGTAATTCAGTTTTGCAATTACTAGTTGGAGTGGGAAGAGTATATTTTTGGAGCAAAAAAAAATATCTTTATTGGTTGAGAAAACTGAACACTATAACATTTTAGATCACTTCCCAAAGTATATTAATACATTTACAACATAAAAATTCAGCCTCAAAATACAGACTAGTAAATACACACATGCACATGGACCCCAAATCTAGTTCCAAAGACATAAAAAATGTACAGTATGGACCTCAGTGGAGTTGTGTCTTACAGTAGAAAGAGAATTATACTAATGATCAGAAGCAAAGATGAAAGTTAAATGTGTATGGCTTTTAGCAAAGAAGTATACTAACAGAGTTACCTAGGGATCTGATCTAAGACAGTTTTATTTAGTATTTTTATGCATTATTTGAAACAGGGAATGCAGAGTGGAAACTGTGGAGTACCGAAAATTTCCTATGTTATACAATGTCAAAGAGATGAGAAAATGTAACATGATCTCACAAAACATTGTACATATGAAAAAAAATGTGGAGGTTGAACTATTTGAGAAACAGTTTTATAAAAGGAAAACAGTGTCTTAGAGGCAAATAATAATAATAGCCACCAAATAAAACTCATAGCTATCAATATGTATCAGATATCACATACCATTTCATTCAATCCATAACAATCCTTCCAAATAACTATTCTTCTTATTTTAAAAGTGAAAGTGTTAGTCATTCAGTTGTGTTGACTCTTTGTGATCCCATGGACTGCAACCCACTAGGTTCCTCTGTCCATGGAATTCTCCAGGCAAGAATACTGGAATGTGCAGCTATTCCCTTCTCCAGGGAGTGAAACCTGCATCTCTTACATCTGCTGATTTGGCAGGCAGATTCTTTACCATTTACAGACAAGCTAGCTGAAATTCAAAAAACCTAAGTAGTGTGCCCAATGCTATAGTAATGATTGTTGGATGCTTATGTAAATGAACCTGTCTTAATCATTAGCATCCCTACCTCTGAAAGCTGACATTTAGTTTGAATAGGGTTGACTCAGAAACTATAAATTCTGCCAATATTGACTTGGATTGTCCGACATAGAGTAAGTGCTGGTAATTAGCAGTCTGTTAAGAACAACAACAACAAAAAAAAACAGACAACAACAAAACCCTGAAATATAATAAACCTTGATTTTTGGAAACTTTAAAATTGACTTTAAATTTGAAAAGCGGCTTTTTAAGGCAATTAACAGAAAACCAAATTTGACAATAAGAATTTCATTCTTGTTCTTTGTAGGTTGACTTCTGTGGCCTTAAAATAAAACCTTCACTAAGAAGTTATACAAAAGTAAGTTGGGAGAAGGACAAGGAGTCCATATCAGAGACTAAGAGCTAGATGAAAAGACTCTTTGGAATTGTGCAAAAGGATGCCATAATCAACATTACTAGTAAATGTGAGCTGGTATTACAATTATTTGTAGGCAGAATGAATTCCTGAGAATCTGTTCATGATGTTGTAATTGTTGTTCAGTCACTAAGTCGTGTCCAACTTTTTGTGATCCCATAGGCTGCAGCACACCAGGCTCCGCTGTCCTCACTATCTCCCAGAGTTTGCTCATATTCACATCCACTGAGTTGGTGACACTATCCATCTAATCCTCTGCTGTACTGGAGTTTGTATTGGAGCTTCAGCTTCAGCATCAGTACTACCAAGAATATTCAGGGTTGATTTCCTTTAGGATTGACTGGTTTGATCTCCTTGTACTCCAGTTTTCTTGCCTCAAGAACCCAATGAACAGTATGAAAAGGCAAAAAGATATGACATCACAAGATGAGCTCCCAGGTTGGAAGGTGTCTGATATGCTACTGATGAAGAATGGAGAGCAATTATTAATAGCTCCAGATAGAATGAAGTGGTAGGGCCAAAACAAAAATGACATTCAATTGTGGATTTGTCTGGCAGCGAAAGTAAAGTCTAATGCTGTAAAGAACAATATTGTATAGAAATGTGAAATGTTAGGTTCATTAATCAAGGTAAACTGGACATGATCAAGCAGGAGATGGCAAGAGTAAATACCAACATCATAGGAATAAGTGAACTAAAATGGACGAGAATGGATGGGTTTAATTCAGATGACCATTATATCTATAAATACTACTGTGGGAGAGAATCTCTTAGAAAAAATGAAGTGGACCCTCAAACCAAAGAGTCTGAAATGCAGTACTTGTGTACAATCTCAAAATCAACAGAATGATCTTGGTTCGTTCACAATGATGTTTGTGAATAACAATCAGCACAGGGGACTGCTAGAAAACATAGAGGTTACAAAGACCCTACCTTACCAACAAGTGGTATTACAAAAGTTGGTTTCAAGGTAACTTGTTTAGAATGCAGAATTAATTTCGCCAGGGGAACAATGTTCCAAATCTGGGATCAACACTGTAGTCTGCAGGCCAAATCCAGACCACCACCTGTTTCTATATGGCTCACAAGCTAAGAATGAATTTTTCATTTTTTTAAATTGTTGAAAATAAGTCAAAAGTTGACTACTGTTTCATGACACATGAAAATTACATGAAATTAAAATTTGAGTGTCCCTGAAGTTTTATTGGAATACAGCAACACTCATGTGTTCATGTATTTTTATGGCTGCTTTCACATATAACAACAGAGTTGTGACAGAGACGTTATGGGTTACAAAAGCATGAACTCACACACTATCTGGCCCTTTACAGTAAGAATTTCATTACATTTCATTTATCCAATTTCATTACAAATAATTTAATTTGATTTCATTACAAATGGTTAGTATATTCCCAGATAATCTGGCAAAAAAGTTATATCATTTAAAATGTGTTTGTGCTGTGGTGTTACTATCATCCCCAAGTCTATGCTTTGAGCTCTTTTGAGAACTCTGGTGGTAGTCCACCAGTGTGCACTGAATACCAGGAAAATGTTCCAGGGTTGAAGGGAGATAAGATGGCAGAGTAGAATGATTTGAGCTAACCTCCTCCCACAAAGACACCAAAATCACAACTAACTGCTGAACAACCATCAACAAAAAAGACTAGAACCTTTCAAAAGAGATATTCTACACCAAAGACAGAGAAGAAGCCACAGCAAGATGGCAGTAGGGTGCTTTCACAATATAATCATATTGCATACCCACGAGCCAGGTGACCTACAATTGGAAAATAATTGTATTGCAGAGGTTCTCTCACAAAAGTGAGAGTTCTGAGCCTCAAATCAGGCTCCTCAGGCTGGGGGTCTGGCTTTGGGAGAAGGAGCCCCCAGAGCACTTGGCTTTGAGGCCAGCAGAGCTTCTGTGCCGGAGCTCCACAGAACTGGGGGAAAAGGAACTCCACTCAAGATTCACATGCAATGGGACCAAGAGCACAACAGTGATTTCATAGGACCCTTGGTCAGACCTACCTGTGAGTTTTGGAGGATCTCTTGGGGAGGTCGGGGTTGGCTGTGGCTCACCACAGGGGAAAGAACACTAGTGGCAGAGGCCCCAAGGAATTCCTTGGTAGGAGTTTTCTTGGCAAGTTAGACAAAATGAGATAGCAGAGAAATACGTCCCAGATACAAGAACAAAATTAAACCCTAGAAGAACTAGGTGAAGTGGAGATAGACAATCTACTTGAAAAATAATTTAGAGTAGTGATAGTAAAAATGATCTTAGATCTTGGAAAAAGAATGGAGGCACAGATCAAGAAGTTACAAGAAATGTTAAGAGATAGAGGATTTAAAGAAAAAAAAAACAGAGATGAACAATATAATAACTGAAATGAAAAATGCACTAAAAGGAATTGATAACAGAATAGTGATGCAAAAGAATGAATAAATTAACTGGAAGACACAATGGTGGAAATCACTGCTGCAGAACAGAACAAAGAAAAAAGCATGAAAACAAATCAGAACAGTTTAAGAAATTGAGCATCTTAATCAAACTGACAAAAATTAAGGATAAAGAGAAAATATTGAAACCTATAAGGAAAAAATAACAAATAATATATACAGGAACTCCCACAAGGCCATCAGCTGATTTTTCAGCAGGAATTCTGCAAGCCAGAGGGAGTGTCATGATATTTTTAAAGTGATGAAAGGAAAAAAATCTACAACCAAGAATACTCTACCCAGCAAAGCTCTCCTTCAGATTCAAAAGAGAAATCAAAGTTTTATAGACAAGCAAAAGCTAAGAGAATTAAGAACTGCCAGATCAGCTTTACAACAAATGTTAAAGGAACTTCTCGAGGCAGAAAAGAAAAGATCATGACTAAAAGCAAGAATATATGGGAAAGCTCACTTGCAAAAGTAAACAAACAGTAAAAGTAGGAAACCATCCACATACAAATATGATATCAAAGCCAGCAATTGTGAGAAGAAAAGAGTACAAATGCAGAATATAGGAGGTACATTTGAATAAGAGACAAGCAATTTAAAACAACCTAGTTTATATATAGGTTGCTGTATCAAAACCTCATGGTAACTGCAAATCAAAAATCTACAATAGATACACACATGGAAACACAGCCAATTTTCAGAGTCATACTTCACACCTTTGCTTACGCTGTTCAGTCAACTTGGAATACCCTTTCCCCTGAAATAAAAAAGCTAACATGAGTTCACAAAATCAAGCATTTTTCTATGTTTTGAGAAATTTACATGTATTTTTTAAATTAATTGTCATAAAAAATCAATGAAGTAGCTACTATTAATATGCCCATCTACAGGTTGGGAAATTGAGACCAAGAGAAGTTTTTGAGGTCAAGAGAGGATAGACATGAGAGGGTAACCATATCACATGGCCACTGGACAGCTTAAAGATAATGATTCTAGAACTAACAAGATGGGGGATGCAGAAAAAATGACTCAGAGGGCAATGTCTCAACACTGTGGCAGCCTAACCCTAGTGCCACGAATGGTAAAGAATGTTGTCATTGTTACTTATGACTCCAAGATGCCTCATGATTTAAGTATTTCTTGGAGGGGTTGAATCTTTGAAATATAAGCTCTCTAGTGTTAGCAGGAATGAGTTGTCCAGTATGATATTAAGGTAAAAATTGACATCTCAACTGAAATAATTATGTGCTCCAAATGAAATATTGGTTAACAGACATAGCAAGAAACGAATTCATAACAGGAGTATTCGCTGGGCTTGAGCCAAGTCTCAGATAGATATTCACTGTGTGGAACTAGGATCTTTAGTATTCTGGAACCAGAGCCCCAAGAGTACTAAATATCAGCCCCATAGCATGTGAGTGCACACACGCTGAGTCATGTCCGACTCTTTTCAATGCCATGGACTGTAGCCCGCCAGGCTCCTCTGTCCAAGAATGCTGGAGTAGGTTGCCATTTCCATAGCGTGAGAGCACAAGAAAATAGGCAGGAAGCTGACTTCCAGAGAGAGATAGAGACTTGACATAATTTCTGGGAGATCTTGTTGGTAACTCTAATGGCTAAGAAACAGGAATATTAAAAGATCCGTTGTTATCCTTATGGCAGTCCCCTTGTGTGTTATTTGTTGTTTTTCCTTTGCTGCTTTTAATATTTGTTCTTTGTGTTTGATCTTTGTTAATTTGATTAATATGTGTCTTGGGGTGTTTTGCCTTGGGTTTATCCTGTTTGGGACTCTCTGGGTTTCTTGGATTTGAGTGACTATTTTCTTCCCCATTTTAGGGAAGTTTCAAACTATTATCTCCTCAAGTGGTTTCTCATGGTCTTTCTTTTTTTCTTATTCTTCTGGGACGCCTATGATTCAAATGTTGGGGCATTTAACATTGTCCCAGAGGTCTCTGAGGTTGTCCTCATTTCTTTTAATTCTTTTTTCTTTTTTCCTCTCTGTTTCATTTATTTCTACCATTCTATCTTCTACCTCATATATCCTATCTTCTGCCTCCATTATTCTACTGTTGGTTCCCTCCAGAATGTATTTTATCTCATTTATTGCATTATTCATTATTGGTTGACTCTTTTATTTCTTCTAGGTCCTTGTTAAACATTTCTTGCATCTTCTCAATCCTTGTCTCCGGCTATTTATCTGTAACTCCATTTTGTTTTCAAGATATTGGATCATTTTCACTATCATTATTCAGAATTCTTTATCAGGTAGATTCCCTATCTCTTCCTCTTTTGCTTGATTTGGTGGACTTTTACTCTGTTCCGTTACCTGCTGAGTATTTCTCTGACTTTTCATCCTGTTTATATTGCTATCTTTCAGGTGGCTTTTCCGTATTCTGGCAGCTTGTGGTTCCTCTTCATTGTGGAGGTTCCTCACTGTGGGTGGGGTTGGACAGGTGGCTTGTCAAGGTTTCCTGGTTAGGGAAGCTTGTGTCGGTGTTCTGGTGGGTGGAGCTGGATTTTTTTTCTCTGAGGTGCAATGAAGTGTCCAGTAGTGAATTTTGAGATGTCAATGAATTTGGTGTGACTTTGGGCAGCCTGTATATTGAAGCTCAGGGCTATGTTCCTGTGTTGCTGGAGAATCTGTGTGGTATGTCTTGCTCTGGAACTTGTTGGCCCTTGGGTGGTGCTTGGTTTCAGTGTGGTATGGAGGCTTTCGATGAGCTCCTATTAATTAATGTTCCCTGGAGTCAAGAGTTCTCTGGTGTCCCATAAGGATAACAGCTGATCTTTCAATAGAAATTCTTCAGGCCAGAAGGGAATGGCAGGAATGGCAGGACATACTTCAGTTCAGTTCACTCGCTCAGTCGTGTCTGACTCTTTGTGACCCCATGAATCGCAGCACGCCAGGCCTCCCTGTCCATCACCAACTCCCAGAGTTCACTCAGACTCATGTCCATCGAGTCAGAAATGTCATCCAGCCATCTCATCCTCTGTTGGCCCCTTCTCCTCCTGCCCACAATCCCTCCCAGCATCAGAGTCTTTTCCAATGAGTCAACTCTTCGCATGAGGTGGCCAAAGTACTGGAGTTTCAGCTTTAGCATCATTCCTTCCAAACAAATCCCAGGGCTGATCTCCTTCAGAATGGACTGGTTGGATCTCCTTGCAGTCCAAGGGACTCTCAAGAGTCTTCTCCAACACCACAGTTCAAAAGCATCAATTCTTCGGCGCTCAGCCTTCTTCACAGTCCAACTCTCACATCCATACATGACTACTGGAAAAACCATAGCCTTGACTAGATGGACCTTAGTCAGCAAAGTAATGTCTCTGCTTTTGAATATGCTATCTAAGTTGGTCATAACTTTTCTTCCAAGGAGTAAGCATCTTTTAATTTCATGGCTGCAGTCACCATCTGCAGTGATTTTGGAGCCCCCCAAAATAAAGTCTGACACTGTTTCCACCATTTCCCCATCTATTTGCCATGAAGTGATGGGACCAGATGCCATGATCTTAGTTTTCTGAATGTTGAGCTTTAAGCCAGCTTTTTCAGTCTCCTCTTTCACTTTCATCAATAGGCTTTTTAGTTCCTCTTCACTTTCTGCCATAAGGGTGGTGTCATCTGCATATCTGAGGTTATTGATATTTCTCCCGGCAATCTTGATTCCAGCTTGTGCTTCTACTTAAAGTGATGAAAAAGAAAAACCTACAGCCCAGATTACTGTACCCAGCAAGGATCTCATTCAAATATGAAGGAGAAATCAAAAGCTTTACAGACAAGCAAAAGCTGAGACAATTCAGCACCACCAAACCAGCTCTCCAACAGATGCTAAAGGATCTTCTCTAGACAGGAAACACAGAAAGGGTGTATAAACTCAAACCCAAAACAACCCAAAGTAAGTGGCAATGGTATCATACTTATCAATAATTACCTTAAATGTAAATGGGTTGACTGCCCCAATCAAAAGACAAAGACTGGCTGAATGGATACAAAAACAAGACCCTTATATATGTTGTCTACAAGAGACCTACCTCGAAACAAGGGACACATATAGACTGAAAGTGAAGGGCTAGAAAAAGATATTCCATGCATAGAGACCAAAAGAAAGCAGAAGTAGCAGTACTCATATCAGAAAAAATAGACTTTAAAATAAAGGCTGTGAAAAGAGACAAAGAACACCACATAATGATCAAAGGATCAATGCAAGAAGACATAACAATTATATATGCACCCAACATAGGAGCACCGCAGTATGTAAGACAAATGCTAAGAAGTATGAAAGGGGAAATTAACAATAACACAGTAATAGTGGGAGACTTTAATACCCCACTCACACCTATGGATAGATCAACTAAACAGAAAATTAACAAGGAAACACAAACTTTAAATGATACAATAGACCAGTTATACCTATTTGATATCTATAGGACATTTCACCCCAAAACAATGAATTTCACCTTTTTCTCAAGTGCACATGGAACCTTCTCCAGGATAGATCACATCCTGGGCCATAAATCTAGCCTTGGTAAATTCAAAAAAATTGAAATCATTCCAAGCATCTTTTCTGACCACAATGCAGTAAGGTTAGATGTCAATTACAGAAGAAAAACTATTAAAAATTCCAACACATTGAGACTGAACAACACGTTGCTGAATAACCAATAAACCACAGAAGAAATCAAAATATGCATCAGTTTAGTTCAGTTCAGTTCAGTTGCTCAGTCATGTCCGACTCTTTGCAACCATGAATCGTAGCACGCCAGGCCTCCCTGTCCACCACCAACTCCCGGAGTTCTCTCAAACTCATGTCTATCGAGTCGGTAAAGCCATCCAGCCATCTAATCCTCTGTTGTCCCCTTCTCCTCATATGCATAGAAACAAATGAAAATGAAAACGCAACAACCGAAAACCTATGGGACACTGTAAAAGCAGTGCTAAGGGGAAGGTTCATAGCAATATAGGCTTACCTCAAGAAACAAGAAAAAAGTCAAATAAATAACCTAAATCTACAACTAAAGCAACTAGAAAAGGAAGAAATGAAGAACCCCAGGGTTAGTAGAAGGAAAGAAATCTTAAAAATTAGGGCAGAAATAAATGCAAAGAAACAAAAGAGACCATAGCAAAAATCAACAAAGCCAAAAGCTGGTTCTTTGAGAAGATGAATAAAATTGACAAACCATTGGCCAGACTCATCAATAAACAAAGGGAGACTAGTTGTTTGTCAGTTGCTTCATTTGCTATTATTTTCTCCCATTCTGAAGGCTGTCTTTTCACCTTGCTTATAGTTTCCTTTGTTGTGCAGAAGCTTTTAAGTTTAATGAGGTCCCATTTGTTTATTTTTGCTTTGATTTCCAATATTCTGGGAGGTGGGTCATAGAGGATCCTGCTGTGATGTATGTCAGAGAGTGTTTTGCCTATGTTCTCCTCTAGGAGTTTTATAGTTTCCAGTCTTATGTTTAGATCTTTAAACTATTTTGAGTTTATTTTTGTGACAGATGTATAGAACAGTCTTTTGGACTCTGTAGGGGAGGGAGAGGGAGAGGGTGGAATGATTTGGGAGAATGGCATTCAAACATGTATAATATCATATATGAAATGAATCGCCAGCCCAGGTTTGATGCATGATACTGGATGCTTGGGGATGGTGCACTGAGATGACCCAGAGGGATGGTACGGGGAGGGAGAAGGGAGGGGGGTTCAGGATGGGGAACACGTGTATACCTGTGGCAGATTCATGTTGATGTATGGCAAAACCAATACAATATTGTAAAGTAATTAACCTTCAATTAAAACAAATAAATTTATATTTTAAAAAAATAATAAAAATTTTTAAAAAAGAAACAAAGGGAGAAGAATCAAATCAACAAAATTAGAAATGAAAATGGAGAGATCACAACAGATAACAAAGAAATACAAAGGATCATAAGAGGCTACTATCAGCAACTATATGCCAATAAAATGGACAACTTGGAAGAAATGGACAAATTCTTAGAAAAGTACAATTTGCCAAAACTGAACCAGGAAGAAATAGAAAATCTTAACAGATCTATCACAAGCACGGAAGTTGAAACTGTATTCAGAAATCTTCCAGCAAACAAAAGCCCAGGACCAGACGGCTTCACAGTTGAATTCTACCAAAAAATTTAGAGAAGAGTTAACACCTACTCTACTCACACTCTTCCAGAAAATTGCAGAGGAAGGTAAACTTCCAAACTCATTCTATGAGGCCACCATCACCCTAATACCAAAACCTGACAAAGATGCCACAAAAAAAGAAAACTACAGGCCAATATCACTCATGAACATAGATGCAAAAATCCTTAACAAAATTCTAGCAAACAGAATCCAACAACATATTAAAAAGATCATACATCATGACCAAGTGGGCTTTATCCCAGGGATGCAAGGATTTTTTAATATCCACAAATCAATCAACATTAACAAACTGAAAGATAAAAACCATATGATTATCTCAATAGATGCAGAGAAAATTCAACATCCACTTATGATAAAAACCCTCCAGAAAGCAGGAACAGAAGGAACATATCTCAACATAATAAAAGTTTTATATGACAAACACACAGCAAACATTGTCCTCAATGCTGAAAACTTGAAAGCATTTCCCCTAAAGTCAGGAACAAGACAAGGGTGCCCACTCTCACCACTACTATTCAACATAGTTTTAGAAGTTTTTGCCACAGTAATCAGGGCAGAAAAAGAAATAAAAGGAATCCAGATTGGAAAAGAAGTAAAACTCTCACTGTTTGCAAATGACATGATCCTTTACATAGAAAACCCTAAAGACTCCACCAGAAAATTACTAGCGAATCAATGAATATAACAAAGTTGCAGTATATAAAATTAACACACAGAAATCCCTTGCATTCCTATACACTAACAATGAGAAACAGAAGAGAAATTAGAGAAACAATTCCATTCACCATTGCAACAAAAGGAATAAAATACTTAGGAATATATCTACCTAAAGGAACAAAAGACCTATGTATAGAAAACTAAAAAACACTGGTGGAAGAAATCAAAGAGGACACAAATAGATGGAGAAATATACCATGTTCATGGATTGGCAGAATCAATATAGTGAAAATGAGTATTCTACCCAAAACAATCTATAGATTCAATGCAATCCCTATCAAGCTACCAACGGTATTTTTCACAGAACTAGAACAAATAGTTTCACAATATGTATGGAAATACAAAAGACCTCGAATAGCCAAAGCAATCTTGAGAAAGAAGAATGGAACTGGAGGAATCAACCTGCCTGACTTCAGGCTCTACTACAAAGCCACAGTCATTGAGACAGTATGGTACTGGCACAAAGACAGAAACATAGATCAATGGAACAAAATAGAAAGCCCAGAGATAAATCCATGCACCTATGGACACTTTGACAAAGGAGGCAAGAATATACAATGGAGAAAAGACAATCTCTTTAACAAGTGGTGCTGGGAAAACTGGTCAACCACTTGTAAAAGAATGAAACTAGAACACTTTATAACACCATACACAAAAATAAACTCAAAATGGATTAAAGATCTAAACATAAGACCAAAAAATATAAAACTCCTAGAGGAAAACATAGGCAAAACACTCTCCGACATAAATCACAGCAGGATCCTCTATGACTCACCTCCCAGAATATTGAAAATAAAAGCAAAAATTATCAAATGGGACCCAATTAAACTTAAAACCTTTTGCAAAATGAAGGCAACTATAAGCAAGGTGAAAAGACAGCCTTCAGGATGGGAGAAAATAATAGCAAACGAAGTGACTGACAAAGAATTAATCTCAAAAATATATAAGCAACTCCTGTAGCTCAATTCCAGAAAAATAAACGACCCAATCAAAAAATGGGCCAAATACCTAAATAGACATTTCTCCAAAGAAGACATACATATGGCTAACAAACACATGAAAAGATGCTCAACATCACTCATTATCAGAGAAATGCAAATCAAAACCACAGTGAGGTACCATTTCATGCCAGTCAGAATGGCTGCGATCCAAAAGTCTACAAGCAATAAATGCTGGAGAGGGTGTGGAGAAAAGGGAACCTTCTTACACTGTTGGTGGGAATGCAAACTAGTACAGCCACTATGGAGAACAGTGTGGAGATGCCTTGAAAAACTGGAAATAGAACTGCCATATGACCTAGCAATCCCACTGCTGGGCATACACACCGAGGAAACCAGAATTGAAAGAGACATGTGTACCCCAATGTTCATCGCAGCACTGTTTATAACAGCCAGGACAAAGAAGCAACCTAGATGTCCATCAGCATACAAATGGATAAGAAAGCTGTGGTACATATACACAATGGAATATTACTCAGCCATTAAAGATAATACATTTGAATCAGTTCTAATGAGGTGGATGAAACTGGAGCCAATTATACGGAGTGAAGTAAGCCAGAAGGAAAAACACCAATACAGTATACTAACGCCTATATATAGACTTTAGAAAGATGGTAACGATAACCCTATATGCGAGACAGCAAAAGAGACACAGATGTATAGAACAAGACTTTTGGACTCTGAGAGAGGGCGAGGGTGGGATGATTTGGGAGAATGGCATTGAAACATGTATATTATCATACGTGAAACAAATCACCAGTCCAGGTTTGATGCATGTACAGGGTACTTGGTTCTGGGGCACTGGGATGACCCAGAGGGATGGGATGGGGAGGGAGGTCAGGAGGGTTCAGAATGGGGAACACATGTACACCCCTGGCGGATTCATGTCAATATATGGCAAAAACCACTATAATATTGTAAAGTAATTAGCCTCCAATTAAAACAAATAAATTTATATTAAAAAAAAGAATAGACCTGACAAAAATAAAATGAATAAATACACATGATCAAGACACATTTTTCCCAATTTAGGAACAACTCAGCTACCTATATGTACACAGTTGCTGCTTCTTGACTACTCCTACTCACCCTGTCCAGTACTATCAAAAGGTAGTCAGTAGAGGAAAACACAGCCAGTCTCCATTTCTTCCTGCTTCAAGTTTAGAAAGTGTTCATCTCGGGGTACTCAAGTATACAATCAGCTATCCTACAGGTTAAATAGATTTTTTTAATGCTGGTCTAAAAAACTCTCTCATTTATAAGTGTGTTTACCAAACTTATACACTCCAAGACTATTGCCTGAAAAATCTCATGGACAGAGGAGCCTCATAGGCTACAGTCCATGGGGTCACAAAGAGTCAGACACGACTGAGCGACTTCACTTTCATACCAAGTATAAGGAGCTAAGACTTATATGTACTATACAAAACTTAAAATTTATTTAGCCTATAAGGTAATAATTAGTATAAAATGGATTCAAAGACCTCTTCTAACTCTGAGGCTCCCAGAAAACTCTAGACCCCATGTTAGGAAACACTGATTTATAACACTAAACTCACATACACACAAAAAATGCATTCTAATTGATCAAACAAACTACTAATGATAATGGCTAAATACTGGATTAAGGCAGTGATTCTGAGCCTTTTTTATTGTTCTTTCTCCCAAAAGCCTTTTAGATATTTATTTTTCTTAATTACCCTCCCTCCCCCATGAAATTTTAATGCTACATATATACTGTGTATCTATTTTATTACTATTGCCCTATGGAGGAGAATAAACCACTGTAATATCAAAGGTGGTTTTTTTTTTTCACACATTTCCCTAAGAATCAAAATTTTTTAACCAACTTTAGGCTATACTACCCTTACTGAGAATGCATGGACTAAGGAAGTATCTTATTTTTTCCTTATACTAAGATGGGTATTACTATTATTCCCATTTTTATACATGAAGACAGTGAGGCTGAGAGAGACTAAACTAACCCAGTTTGTCAGACTTAATATGCTCACATGAGGACTATATTAAAACACTATACATAGCACATTTCCCAGACCAGTCAATAGGATACCCACAAATACAAATTGCCCCTAAAGAATAAGAGTGTCAAAGCCACACATTCTGCATCAGTAGAAGTTGCTATATAAATGGCTAGGTTTCTTCCCTCTGACATTCATGATTTGATTAAGCCTAGAAAGTCTTAATGTTTATTGCAGCACTGTTTATAATAGCCAGGACATGGAAACAACCTAGGTGTCCATCAGCAGATGAATGGATAAGAAAGCTGTGGTACATATACACAATGGAGTATTACTCAGCCATTAAAAAGAATACATTTGAATCAGTTCTAATGAGATGGATGAAACTGGAGCCGATTATACAGAGTGAAGTAAGCCAGAAAGAAAAACACCAATACATATACTAACACATATATATGGAATTTAGAAAGATGGTAATGATAACCCTGTATGCGAGACAGCAAGAGACACAGATGTATAGAACGGACTTTTGGACTCTGAGGGAGAGGGAGAGGGTAGGATGATTTGGGAGAATGGCACTGAAACATGTGTACTATCATGTAAGAAATGAATCGCCAGTCTATGTTCGATACAGGATACAGGATGCAGGATGCTTGGGGCTGATGCACGGGGATGATCCGGAGAGATGATATGGGGTGGGAGGTGGGAGGCGGGTTCAGGATTGGGAACTCATGTACACCCGTGGCAGATTCATGTTAATATATGGCAAAACAAATACAGTATTGTAAAGTAAAATAAAGTAAAAATAAAAATTAAAAAAAAAAGAAAGAAAAATTTTGAGTTCTACTGATCAAATGTGCACTATTTAAAACCATTTTTAAATGTTTTGAAATTTTCATTTCCTAATAATCCAAAGAATTTAAAGAATTATAACTCTCAGGTCATCTCCTTCTTCAATATCTTAGAGGAGATATGATAGCAGGTTTTAGCAGGCAGTAATGATACCTAATTAGGTCAAATTAAATTTTTTATTTGGTTATCAAAACAGTTTGCAATTATTGTCACAGGAAAACAGATGCACAAAATGTTGGTGTTTAAAGGTTTTATAGAATATAATCTCAACAGAGGCCCAACAATAATACCCCTAAGTTAGAAGAATAATTAAAACTTGAGTTATAGTTGAGAACTTTCTCTTAAGAATTAATTTAATCTAAGTGGCCATAAAAAGAAAAACTCCAGATTTAAGAAATAGAGGGTATATTGACAGATTCCTAAGATATTTTCACATTGGTAAGTTACTAAATGTAGTTTAAAGGAAAACGTGGGAGTCTTCTGCTTCCAGCCAAAATGGAATAACAAGGACCAGACTCAATATACGAAATGATGAATTTCAAAACATTGGCTATCAGACAGCAAAAGACAATGCACTCTAAGAAATGAGAAATAAAAAAGGTGGTGCTATAAATATCCATCTTTCTGTCTTGAAAGGGCTTATAGGCCACAACACAGGGAGGAAGTGAGTGGGAGCCTGGTAGACTCCTTGATTAGAGGAGATGAAGATGAAGGTCTAGGAGACCAAGTCACCTAGTTCAGAATACCAGAGAGAAGAGAGATGCATGGAAACGTGACCCTGATATCTGTAGAAAGCTCTCAGAGACTTTCAACAGAGTCTAACAGATCAGTACATAGGTATGAAGAAACACCTGAGGCCATGGAAAGAATCAACCAAAAGAATACGGAACAGTATCTAATGCTCACTAACACTGAGAATAGTATTAACTCCCACCAGCCAGACTGGGAATAGTAACAATTTGCCGCATATTGGATAAAGTACTCAGGAAGGCCTGAGTTGTCTGTTTTAGAGAATATTACCCTTAGACTGAAAACTGCTCCAAAGCTATCTTCCAAATCATAAAATCAAGCCATAAAAGGATCAAACTCTTTTCAAATAACTTAACTCTATCTTCAAACAGAGTTCAAGACAATGTATGAGAACACAAAAACAGATTCTGACCAGGTAACTTTCAAAATATTGGGCATTCAGTCAACCTGGCATGCAAAGAGGTAAGAAAACATGACCCACACCAAGGAAAACAGCCAGTTAATCAAAACCAAACCAAACTGGCATGTGTGCTAGAACTGGGAAAGAAGGACTTTAAAACATTTACTGGGGGTTTCTGCTGAGGTCCGGTGAGAAGCTGGAACAGCTGGGGTCCAGCCGGGATTGCCAGAGTGGACACTGAGTGACTGTGTGCTCCCGAGTCATCGCCAACGTACCTTCCCCGCAGGAGGTAAGCTGAGTCTGCGAGACTGAGAGGAGTTGGGGTGATTAGAAATTGTAAAGAGGTTTATTGAAGTCACAAAATCCAAGGCGGATCTGTGGTAGAGATGCAAGGAGATGAAATGACACGAATCATTTGGGAGTTGATTAAAGAGAAACTTATTTTTCCCTACGTGGACCTGGACCTGCACAGCTACGATTTAAGCATAGAGAATCGCGATGCCACCAATGACCAGGTCATCAAGGACGCTGCAGAAGCTATAAAGAAGTACAACGTTGGTGTCAAGTGTGCCACCATCACCCCCAATGAGAACAGAGTGGAGGAGTTCAAGCTGAAACAAATGTGGAAGTCTCCGAATGGCACCATCCGAAATATCCTGGGTGGCACTGTCTTCAGGGAAGCTATTATCTGCAAAAATATTCCCCGGCTCATGAGCGGATGGGTAAAACCCATTATCATAGGTCGTCATGCTTATGGGGATCAATATAGAGCAACTGATTTTGTTGTGCCGGGGCCTGGAAAAGTAGAGATATCCTATACACCAAGCGATGGATCACCCAAAACGGTATACCTAGTACATAACTTCACAGAGAGTGGTGGTGTTGCCATGGGGATGTTCAATCAAGATAAGTCAATTGAAGATTTTGCACACAGTTCTTTCCAGATGGCTTTGTCTAAGAATTGGCCTTTGTATCTGAGCACCAAAAACACTATTCTGAAGAAATACGATGGACGTTTTAAAGACATCTTTCAGGAGATATATGACAAGCAGTACAAATCTGAGTTTGAAGCTCAGAATATCTGGTATGAGCACAGGCTCATTGATGACATGGTGGCCCAAGCTATGAAATCGGAGGGGGGCTTCATTTGGGCCTGTAAGAACCATGATGGGGACGTGCAGTCGGACTCCGTGGCCCAAGGTTATGGCTCTCTTGGCATGATGACCAGTGTGCTGGTTTGTCCAGATGGCAAGACAGTAGAAGCAGAGGCTGCCCACGGGACTGTCACCCGTCACTACCGAATGTACCAGAAAGGACAGGAGACGTCCACCAATCCCATTGCTTCCATTTTTGCCTGGACCAGAGGCTTAGCCCACAGAGCTAAGCTTGATAACAATAAAGAGCTCAGCTTTTTTGCAAAAGCTTTGGAAGAAGTCTGTATTGAGACCATTGAGGCTGGCTTCATGACCAAGGACTTAGCTGCATGTATTAAAGGTTTACCCAACATGCAACGTTCTGACTACTTGAATACGTTTGAGTTTATGGATAAACTCGGAGAGAACCTGCAGTTAAAACTAGCCCAGGCCAAACTTTAAGGTCATTTCTTGTCTTTGGAGGATGATTTTTTTTTCTGGTAACTAGGGTCTACCGGTTTACATTTTTCTCTATAACTCTCAAGGGTAAAGGCAAAATCAATTTTGTAATTTGTTTAGAAGCCAGAGTTTATCTTTTCTATAAGTTTACAGCCTTTTTCTTATGCATACAGTTATGCCACCTTTGTGAACGTGGCCGGGGACTTTTTTTTAAATTTTATTTTCTACTAATAGCCTAGGAATTATTTTTAATGTCCACTTGTACTCACTGTCACTTTTTCTTATGTGCTGAGATCAATGACCAAAGTCAGCAGTGCTCAAAAGGATAAACTATAGCCCGGTATTATTCCCTGAAATTGTATAGAGATTCATTCCCTTTCTCGCTTTTCATGGCCTGGGGCGCTGGGTCATTCTAATATAACAGATATCTCATTATTTGCAGTAGAAGCTGCATGTTAGACTTGCATATGATTTGAAATGAAGAGCATGGCTGTAACTAAAACGTATTGAAGACTCATCTTTGTTAAGAGCTCTAGTTGAATCTTTTAAAAATACTAAATATTTTTGAGCTCCTTGGAGAATCCAGAAGAAATACTACCTGAAGGGGCGGGGGTTGTCCTCTGTGTTTGTCTCCTCCTCCTGGCCTTGTGTGGCCTAAGTATTTTGCGACCTTGAACAGCATGTTTCATCCAAGTACAATAATACAAGCTGCACCTTTATTTTGGACCACTGCTGGCCTCTTTTATTTCCTTTATGTAAATGTGATTTTTCAGAAGTTGATTGTAAACACTATCCTAGTCCTGTTCTTCATCTAAACTATCAATTTTAATTAAAATTCAGTGCTAATTAAAAAAAAAAAAAACATTTACTGTAATTATATTTCATTTGTCCAGGAAGTTAACTAAAGACACGGAATATTTTTTAAAAAAAATCAAATTTCTAGAGATAAAATATACAATGTGTGAGTTGAAAAATACAGGAGATGGGGCTAATGACTGATTAGACAATATAGAAAATAATATTAGTGCTTCTTTGCATTAATTAAGTTTTCAATTCTTTTGAGTAAATATCAAGGAGTGCAATTGCTGAATTGTATATTATTAAGAAATGTTTAATTTCATTTCCAAATGTTTAAGCTTTTTCTAAAGGTCTTTCTGTTATTGATTTTAACTTAATTCCACACAAATCTGCAATGGGTAGTTATAGCAACTTTACTAATAATTGCCCAAACTTGGATGCAATCAAGATGTCCTTCAATAGGTGAATGGATAAATAACTGTATACATCCAGACAATGGAATATTATTCAGCACAAAAAAGAAATGCACCATCAAGCCAATAAAGACATGGAGGAACCTTAAATACATATTACTAAGTGAAAGAAGGCAATCTGAAAATGTACTGTATTATTCCAACAATGTGACTAACATTCTGGAAAAGGCAAAACTATGGAGACAACAGAAAAAATCAGTGGTTGACAGGGGTTGGTGGGAGTGGTGATGAACAGATAGAACACAGCAGATATTTAGGGCAGGGAAATAATTCTGTATGATACTATAACAGAGGATACATGTCATTACACGTGCATGCTTAGTCATGTCCAACTCTTTGTGATCCCATGGAAGGTAGCCCAACAGGATCCTCTGTCCGTGGAATTTTCCAGGCAAGAATACTGCAGTGGGTTGCCATTCCCTTCTCCAGGGGATCTTCCTGACCCAGGAATCGAATCCATAACTCCTGCAAGGCTTTGTCAAAACTCACGGGACTACAATACTAAGAGTGAACCATACTGTAAACAATTAATTTTGGTTTGATAATGATGTGTCAATGTTGATTTATTTATTATAACAAATGTACCACTCTGATGAGGGAGAGTACCACTTTGATGATGGGAGAGCCTATGCCTTTTGGGGAGGGAGGTATGTGGGAACGTATTTCCACTAAATTTTGCTGTGAACCTAAAACTTCTCTGAAAAATAAAGCATATATACAACTGAAGTGACTTAGAACACATGCATGCATGGAGAAAGACAGAGAGAAAATTAGAACTTTTATTTAACCAGAATATAATTACAACATAAATCAGAATTTATGGAATACCACTAAAGAGGTACTTAGGAAGAAATTTATAGCACTAAATACCTATATTAGATCTCATCTTCTCCCTTAGGAAACTAGAAAAAGCAAAGCAAGTTAAAGACAAAGTAACTACAAGAGATGACATAATAAAGATCAAAGTAGAAATCAATGAAACAGAAAAATAACACAAAAATCTATGAAATTAAATGCTTGTTCTTTGAGAAGATCAATAAAACTGATAAATCACAAGCCAGATTAATCAGGAGAAAAAGAAAGACACAAATTGCTAGTAATAGGAAGAGAAAGATGTCATTGCAAATTTTACAGATAACAGAAGTAGATAACCCAAATAGCCCTATTATCTGTTAAAGAAATTAAAACTAGTTAAAAAAAAAAATTTCCCCATAGAAAATTGGTCTAGATAGCTTCAGCTTCATTAGCAATTCTACCCACATTTAAAGAAGTTGTTGTTGTTCATCCTCTAAGTCATGTCTGACTCTTTGTAACCCCGTGGACTGCAGTATCCCAGGCTTCCCTGTCCTTCACTATCTCCCCAAGTTTGCTCAAACTCCATTGAGTCGGTGATGCCATCTAACCATCTCATCCTCTGTCACCCCCTACTCCTGTATTCAATCTTTCCCAGCATCAAGGTCTCTTCCAGTGAGTCAGCTCTTTGCATCATGTGGCCTAAGTATTGGAGCTTCAACTTCAGCATCAGTCCTTCCAAGGAATATTCAGGGTTGATTTCCTCTAGGACTGACTGGTTTGATCTCCATGCTGTCCAAGGGATGCTCAAGAGTCTTCTCAAGCACCACAGTTCAAACGCATTAATTCTTTGGAATCCACCTGCAATGTGGGAGACCTGGGTTCAATCCCTGGGTTGGGAAGATCCCCTGGAGAAGGGAATGGCTGCCCACTCCAGTATTCTGGCCTGGAGAATTCCATGGACTGCATAGTCCATTGGGGTTGAAAGAGTTGGACACAAATGAACAGCTTTCACTTCACTCACAGCCTTCTTTATGGTCCAGCTCTCACATTTGCACATGACTACTGGAAAAACCACAGCTTTGACTATACAGACCTTTGTCAGCAAAGTGATGTCTCTGCTTTTTAATAGGCTTGTCTAGGTTGGTCACAGCTTTTCTTCCAAGGAGCAAGTGTCTTTTAATTTCTTGGCTGAAGTCACCGTCTGCAGCGATTTTGGAGCTAACAAATAAGACACTTTAGATATGTACAGTTCACTGCATATCAGTTATACCTCAATAAAGCTATTTTTTAGAAGATGTGAATAAACTGAACTTAATCTGAGTAAGAATAAAACATAAATAATTTAAGAAACAAATGTAATGGGAGTATTAAAGTAGTTTAGTATTTCTTATGTTAAGAAAGTTTGCTCACTTTGAGAATATTAATAGATATTTGTTAAATATGAATGTTTTGTTTCTTGTATGTTATTCTAATGAAAGCAATAAAAGGAAATTTGAAAAACAGAACAGAAAACAGTTTAATAATATTTAAATGGAAAACTGTCTTAAGTATCTAGGACAAAAAGTATGGCATCCAATAAATTTATTTTCTATAAACTTACAGATATTGAGGACCACTGATCCTTCAAGATGAGATCTGTTTTTTTCCTCTAAAAATTTAGTTTTCATATAAAGAATTGCCATTGGCAGGAAAAGTTTTTGTCTGCTTGTTTTTAATTTTCTAACTGGTTTGTATTCTAGAAAATGGGCCCCAAAAGGAGTCAATTCTAGACAGTATTTTAGAAGGCTGAATGATTTGTCAGACCTCACCCTGTTTTAACTGGGATTCTATATAAATTCAAAGTATATTAAAGTTTAACCAACTGGGATTTTAATTTGAAAAGCACCAGAAGAATAAATGTAGAACATGTTGCTAATTATGCTTGTTATTTGTGCCACACTGTGATATTTTGTTAAAAAGCAGGTCAAAGTTTTATAAAAATACATAAAAGAAAAGAATGTTTTTTCTAAGTGTCTAAAGTGACACTGCAGAACATTCTTAGTGAACTACCATGGGGTCACAACAAAGGTCAAAATGGATTAAACACTTAAGTGTAAGACCAGATACTATAAAACTACTAGAGGAAAACAGGCAGAACACTCTCTGACATAAGATGGCAGCAATATTTTTCTTGGATCCATCTCTTAAAGTGATGGAAATTTAAAAAATAAACAAATAGGACCTAATTAACATTTGCACAACAAAGGAAACTATCAGTTCAGTTCAGTCACTCAGTCATGTCCGACTTTTTGCAACCCCATGGACTGGAGCACACCAGGCTTCCCTGCCCATCAGCAACTTATGGAGCTTGCTCAAACTCATGTCCATTGAGTCGGTGAATCCGTTCAACCATCTCATCCTCTGTCATCCCCTTCTCTTCTTGCCTTCAATCTCTCCCAGCATCAGAGTCTTTCCAATGAGTCAGTTCTTCGTATCAGATGGCCAAAGTATTGGAGCTTCAGCTTCAGTATCAGTCCTTCCAATGAATATTCAGGACTGATTTCCTTTAGGATTGACTAGTTTGATCTCCTTGGAAATCAAGGAAACTATAAACAAAATGAAAAGACAACCTACTGACTGGGAGAAAATATCTGTAAATGATTCTACTGACAAGGGATTAATTTCCAAAATAAACAAACAGGTCATACAGCTTTATATAAAAAACACAAACAGTCCAAAAAAATTGGAAGAAGACCTAAATAGACATTTCTCCAAAGAAGACATACAGAGGGCCAACAGGCACATGAAAAGATGCTCAACAACACTAATTATTAGAGAAATGTAAATCAATGCTACAGTGAGGTCTTTTCTCACACCAGTCAGGATGGCTGTCAAATAATAAATAATAAATGCTGCCAAGTGTGTGGACAAAAAGTAGCCCTCCTACTTTGCTGGTAGGAATGTAAATTGATGCATCTACTATGGAGAACAGTCTGGAGGGTCCTTAAGAAGCTAAAAATAGAGTTACCATATGATCTTTCAATCCCAATCCTGGGCATACATCTGGAGAAAACTCTAATTTGAAATGATGCAGGCACCCTACTGTTCATTGCAGTACTATTTACAATATCCAAGACAAGGAAGCAACCTAAACATCCATCGACAGAGGAATGGATTAAGAAGATATGGTACAGATATACAATGGAATATTATTCAGTCACTAAAAAGAGTGAAATAATGCCATTTGCAGCAACATGGATGGACCTTGAGATTATCATACTAAGTTAAGTAAATCAAAGAAAGACAGATATCATATGATATTGCTTATGTGTAGAATCTTTTTTAAGAATGATACAAATGAACTTATTTTCAAAAGAGAAACAGATTCATAAAGAATGTACTTAAGGTTACTAAGGGGATGGATGGGGGAGGAGGGATAGATTTGGCTTGACATGTACATACTGCTATAATTAAAATAGATAACCAACAAAGACCTCTTGTATAGCTCAGGGAATTTTGTTAAATATTCTGTACTAACTTAAATAGGAAACAAATTTGAAAAATAATAGATATATGTAACATATAACTGAATCACTTTGCTATACACCTGAATTAATACAATATTTTTAGTCAACCATGCTTCAATATAAAATAAAAATTTTTTTTAATTTTCTAGCCATTTTAAATATAGCCATTTCAAATAAAGTAGAAAATTCTACTTTATTATATTTTCAGTTTTTATTGACTGCAAATGAATACTTCTAGAACAATTAACATTTTAATAGAATTACAGAATGTTTTGGCTAAAAGGGCTGAAGTTCAATCCTCTCTCAAGTTAACCTGATTAATCATATGAACCTTCTCTATAACATCTATACCTAGTAGTCATCTAGGTATCTGCTTGGATGCATTCTATCTTTGAGAACATTTGACTGTTATAAAGGTTTTCTTTAGTTGTGCCAAAATTTATATCCCTTTGATTTCTCTACCTGCTACCAATACCAAGGGCACTACATTTTGAAGATACATAAAAAGTATTTTATCTCTCTCTTCCATATGATAGCCCTTCAGAGGTAGGAGGATGGATGGTGAACACATGGGAACTCCTCTCCAAACAAAGCAGCTCTAGTTCCTTTACACATTGCTCATATTCCAAGTTTGGGAAGAGGTGAATCATAGTGGTAAAAAGTACAGTCTTTCACATCATACTCCAAAGGTTCAAATTCTATAACCACCTATGACTGTGTGATACTTGGATACTTAATACCCTGTAATCTCAGGTTACCCCATTTATTACAGAGAAATAGTAATGGTATTGATTCCATAGTGTTGTTGTAGAGATTAAATTAAATGCATATCACTGGAGTAGATTGGACAATCATTGTCCTCAACTTTTCATACCTCTCTGTGTTAGAAGTAAACATTCATCTTCTTTGCAATGTATGCAGGGCCTACACTGTGGGTGAAGCATACTTCCCTGTATCAGTGATGTTGGGTTTAGCCAAATGACTTGCTTTCACCAATGTAACACTAGCAGAAGTGACTTAGTCAGAAACTTTTGGTTTGCTTGCTCTCATGTGCTGTGATGATCTTTTCATAAGAACATGGGACCAGGAAGTCACTAATACAAGGAAAGTAAGAAAACACACAAAGCATACTTGAACCCAACTGAAACTATAATGCCAAACCTACCCTACTAGCTCAGCCAAATCCAGTAGAACCACAACTGATTCATGGTGGTGCTGGTGGTTTAATCACTAAGCTGTGTTCAACTCTTGTGACCCCACGGACTGTAGCCTGTCAGGCTCCTCTGTCCATCCAGTTCTCCAGGCAAGAATACTGGAGTGGGTTGCCATTTCCTTCTCCAAGGGGATCTTCCTGACCCAGGCTTAGACCCCATGTCTCCTGCATTATAGGCAGAGCTCTACCAACTGAGCTATGAGGGAAGCCCACAACTGATTTATAGACTTTTGAGAAAAATAGTTTCTTGTTGTAAGCCATCAAGACTTTGAGGTTGTCTGTTACAAAACTGATCAACTATTGCCACAGTAATATTGCATAACAAAACACCCCAAAACTCAATAACAAAAGCAATAAGCATTTATTCTAGCTTTCTCATCTATAGGTTGACTGGGGCTGAGCTATACACTAGTCTTAGCTGTGATTTTCTCCAAAAGCTGCTGATTAGGTCTGGGTCTGCTCCAAATATGTCCTATTTCCCTCAAATGAGCAGCTACCAAGACATGTTCATGTCACAATGAAAAGCAGGAGTGAAAGGGGGAAACCAAACTAAGAAAACACACACACACACAAAGCTAGGCTTCTACATACAGATGGCCGATAAACATGTGAAAAGATGTTCAGTATCACTCATTATTAGAAAAATGCAATTCAAAACTACAATGAGGTATCAACCCACTGGACAGAATGGCCATCATCAAAAAATCTACAAATTATAAATGCTGCAGAGGATGTGGAGAAAAGGGAACCCTCTCGCACTGTTGGTGGGAATGTAAATTAATATAGCCACTATGGTGTCTCCTTCAAAAACTAGAAATAAAACTATCATACGACCTAGCAATCTCACTACTGGGCATACACCTGAGAAAACCATAGTCCACAAAGACATATTTTACCCCAATGTTCACTGCAGCACTATTTATAAAGGCCAGGACATGAAGGCAAGCTAAATGGATTAAAAAAAAAAAAAAGATACGGCACATATATACAATGAAATATTACTCAGTCATACAGAGGAACAAATTTGAGTGAGTTGAACTTAGGTGGATGAACCTTGAGCCTTTTATACAGAATGAAGTAAGTCAGAAAGAGAAAAACATATTTTGTATATTAATGCATATATACGGAATCTAGAAAAATGGTATTCATGAGCCTACTTGCAGGGCAGGAATACAGACACAGACATAGAGGACAGACTTGTGGACACAGAGGGGGAAGGAGAGAATGGGACGAATTGAGAGAGTAGCACTGAAACATATACATTACCATACGTGAAACAGACAGCTAGTGGGAATTCGCTATATAACAGACAGAGCTTCAACCTGGTACACCATAACAATCTAGAGAGGTGGAATAGGGCAGTGGGTGGGAGGGAGGTTCCAGAGGAAGGGGACATATGTATACTGATAGCTGAATCATGTTGTTGTATGGCAGAAACCAACACAATGCTGTAAAGCTATTATCTTTCAATTAAAAATAAATTTAAAAAAAGAGCTGGGCTTCTGCCTATCACATCTACTAACTTACCATTGGTCAAAGAAATTCATATGCCCAAGCCCAAAGTCAAGAGGAGAGGAAATAAACTCTGCAGACAATGAGTCCAAAGCAAGTCACAGAGCTCTGCTCAACATTAATGGGGTGGGAAAGTTTACTCTCCTAATGGATTTGGGGTGATGGAGGAGCAAATATTTACTAAACAATAATCTAATCTACCACGGTTATGCAATAAAAATAAATACAAGCACTTAAAAGAATGTTTGATGCACAGCAACTGGAAAACAAGTACTAGCTACCATAATTAAACATCATCAAAATGACTCAGGCTATTCTCCATTTTTATTACTCTCCTATAAACACAATTTGTTACCACCTCCTCAAAAGTAAGATGCTGCTACAGAAAATAACAGCTTATTTATTATCTGACAGGATGGGATTATTGTAGTTCTCATTCTAGGTATTCTTATTTTAAAAGAACCTGAGCATTTACATTTTTGGTAGCCCATCACTTTCAACTAAAATCCTAGTTCTCTTTCATATGCTAATGCTCAAACATTTCTTTCCTTAAGTGATAGATCACTTGGCTATATGTATATTTAAGTCTATCTTGTGATACTTAGTTTAGTTGCAGCCTACTCAGATATTTTTGGATCCTGATTTTATCGCCTTCATTTCATACATGTACTCTATCTTCATCCAAGTCAGCAAGAGAAATGTTATACTAACAACATAGGATGGAAGGACTCAATTGGACCACATCTATCCAGGGAAGTTGTGGAATTCCCATCCACAAAACAGGAGCCAATAGCTTTCTGCAAGAGTAGACCTCCTGAAAACACTGGCAATTCTATGAGTTCACCATTCTTTCTGTGTTCTTCCTTAGCAGCTGCTTGCAGACTGTGGAGGAGAAAATAGTGGAGGCTCAAAACTATAAGCAAATAAAGCAATGCTGCTGGGCAGGAATTAGTGGGTCCTACAAGCCGTCCTCAAATACAGGAGAACACTATGAGATAGAAAGAGCAGCAACAGCAACAAGAATTAATACAAATCCTTTGTTGGCATAGCAGACTTTCCATTGAAAATAAAGAGGACTGCCCACTTAGGACTGGGAGGGTAATCTTAGGACTATCTGAAAAAACAAATTCCAAGAAGAGAAAATAATCCTAACAATTCAAAAGATAGACGCTTATATTCATAGTGATTTTGCTTTGCTGTTTTTTAAAAATACTTAAACATGGGGGGAAAATTCAGTGTTATAAAAGGATATCCATATGGTGAAAAATAAGTCTCCCTCTTACCTCTACTCAATTGCTGGAGGCAACAATTGTTATTCAGATTCTGTAATGGCTCTGCAGAGTTATTTCAGTGCAATTTTATGAGAGTATCTAGACAGATAGATGGTGATAGATAGGTAGGTAGATAGATGGATTTAATAACCAAAAGGAAGCAGAGCACATAGAGTTATTTAATTTTGAGTATTCATTTTGTGGCTGGTAAGAGCAAAACACCTGAGTTACACATATGCACCTCCTGAGGTTCATGAAGGCTAACTTACTTGTCAAGGTCATGAGCCTAAGAAAGGAAAAGCTAGTATGGGATATGAAAAGCCAGACCTGGAATAAGACTTAAGCCTTACAGGCATGAGTTTACATAAGGAATGTTCACCATATTATTTAGGAAAGATTTTCCAAGTCTGCAAATAGCCTTTAGTCATTTAAAGGGCCAAAGAAGAGTTATTTAGCTGTGACTGTGACCTAAATCCATGCACTATAACCTTAGCCACACCATGGCAATTTAAAGGAGTGACTGATGATTTTTTTTTTTTTGCATTTTATGTGTTAGAATCTGGTATTTCTCAAAACTCTAAAATATTCTAACTAAAAACTGTCCTAAGGAAAAGGAAATGTTTCAATTTGAAATCCTTAATTAAAACCACATTCATAATTCTAAGTATTTAAAGGGAAAGTTAAAGAAGAAATTTACTTCTGCACATCACAGAGATTATAATAAACACAGAACCTTGCCAAAAGACATGCCTCCAGCTGCACTGAAGAAACATCAGAATAGACCAGCACTGCAGCTTCAACAAGCAAAAGACTGAAGGCAAAGTCATGTACAGAAAGGGAAACAATCATAATGTAAAACTCATGTTCCTCAGTGGAACAGAATTCTGAAGAAATGCATCTTACATGCATGCACACACACACACACACACACACACACACACACACACACACACACACAGAGCCACAGTTGTTCCCCAGTATTAACTCAAAAATTTTAAGTTGTAAGCCTATTTTCTTGAGGTCCACCAAGGCCACAGATGTTTGCTCCATAAAACCTTTGCCAGTTTGGGGACAAGCTCGATCAACTTGTGCTTGAAAATGATTCACATGGGTCTTTACACTGCAGAGCTCATTACTTTAGGGATTTCCCAGAACTCTACATTCCTGGCCGCCTGATCCAATAAGGGAATGAACATTTATTTTGCCAGAATACACGTTATGGCAGAAGACAAAAAAAAAAAAAATCCATCAAAATTTCTGTAATGCCTAAGATAACTATTGCCTCAAATGTGGAATGATATACCTGTTAGAGAGAAAAGTGAATCCTTCCCAGTCATCAGTTGGAACAGGAATAATTCTTCCTGGTTTCTCTATCAAAAGTGTTTATGGTACTTGCACTATGTATAGAAGTTTATACAAGAAGCTAGGAAGAAGTAGGAAGTACTCTAAAAGAAACCAAAGACTAAGAGCATCGCTTACAGAATACAGATGTGGGTGGAATACCTTAAAACAACCACTAAGCATACAGAGAAGCAAAATCAAAATAGTAGATGCTTAGACATATTATTGGGGACAGAGTTACTTTTATCAACACCCATGACTTCTATTACTGTATACATGCTTAAGTCTCCCGTATCTTGATGGCACTCTCACCTGAGCCCTAGACCTGTGTGTTCATTACCTTGACAACTCCAAGTGGGTACTCACAGGCATCTCAAATGCAGTTTTGTAAAAGTTAAACTTATTCTCGCCCAAATATATGCTTTCTTCAGAGTTGTCTCTTCAGGAAAAAAAAAAAATGTTCTCCCAATTGCTAAAGACATAAACAGGGATTTCATCCCTCATATCTCTCTCTTTCATCCTTCCCCAGACAGATGATCTAGCATTCAATCTATCTCACTCATTTACTTCTTTTCATACTGCTGTCATACTATAATCCAGTCTCTATAGCCACTCACTGGGGCATCTGCATTAACCTGCTAAATGATCTCCCTGCTTCTTGTCCATTCCAATTCTTTCTTGACTAGGCTTTTTTAATAATATGTAATTGAGTTTGGAGATCAAACCAGTTGATTCTAAAGAAATCATGTAAGAAACGAATCATCAGTCTATGTTCAATACAGGATACAGGATGCTTGGGGCTGGTGCATGGGGATGATCCAGGGGGATGATCCAGGGAGTTGATATGGGGAGGGAGGTGGGAGGGGGGTTCAGGATTGGGAACTCATGTACACCCGTGGCTGATTCATGTCAATGTATGGCAAAACCAATACAGTATTCTAAAGCGAAATAAAGTAAAAATTAAAATTAAAAAAAAAAGGAATCAACCCTGAATATACATTGGAAGGACTGATGCTGAAGCTGAAGCTCCAATACTTTGACCACCCGACAAAAAGAGCCAACTCATTAGAAAAGACCTTGATACTGGGAAAGATTGAAGACAAAAGGAGAAGTGGGCAACAGAGCATGAGATCACTGGATGGCATCACCAACTCAATGGACATGAGTTTGAGCAAGATCCAGGAGATGAAGAACAGGGAAGCCTGGCATGCTGCAGTCCATGGGGATACAAACAATTGGACACAACTTAGAAACTAAACAACAACTGAATCAATCTCTTCTTTGCTTCAAAAGCAGGTTTCCTATTACCACTGGGATAAAGTACCATATTCTCAGCATGGCCTACAACCCTCTGCAGGCTCTAACTCCTGCATCATCCTCCAGGTTCACTGCAGTTCTTCACCTGTCCTCTGTATTTCCATTCTAATCAAACTAAATGTTTAATTGCTTGGACATACTAGGATCTCTCTCACTTCTAGGTGATTGAAGCTTCTCTTTTTTCAGGATAAAATATTAAGTGGTTATGCCATCCCTAACCTCCATCACCAGGAAGTAACTCCATGAAAGCAAGTTACCTACCTTGTCATCTTGTTCATTTCTGCCACCCTAGCACCTAGCTGCTGCTGCTGCTAAGTTGCTTCAGTCGTGTCCGACTCTGCGTGACCCCATAGATGGCAACCCACCAGGCTCTGCCGTCCCTGGGATTCTCCAGGTAAGAACACTGGAGTGGGTTGCCATTTGCTTCTCCAATGCGTGAAAGTGAAAAGTGAAAAGTGAAAGTGTAGTCGCTCAGTCGTGTCTGACTCTTAGCGACCCCATGGACTGCAGCCTACCAGGCTCCTCCGTCCATGGGATTTTCCAGGCAAGAGTACTGGAGAGGGTTGCCATTGCCTTCTCTGCTAGCACCTAGAACAACGCATAAATGTGTTGTTGCTAAGTCACCAAGTCGTATCTGACTTTTTCCGACCCCATAGACTGTAACCCTCCAGGCTCCTCTGTTCAAGGAATTTCCCAGGCAAGAATACTAGAGTGGGTTGCCATTTCCTTCTCAGGGAATCTTCCCAACCTAGGGATCAAACCTGCATCTCCTGCATTGGCAGGTGGATTCTTTACCACTCACTGAGCCACTTGAGAAGCCCTTGCATGAATATGACAGATGCTCAATAAATATGTGTTGAATGAATAAATGAAACTTTTAGGTGACAGCATAAATTTCACTTCCTCAAGGAAGTCTCTTTTCAGGAAAAGAATTATATCCCTTTATTATACGTCCCAATAGCATTCTATGGGCTTCTCTAGTGGCTTAGAAGTAAAAAATCCACTTGCTATGCAGGAGACACAGGAGACACACATTCAATCCTTGGGTCAGAAAGATCTCCTGGAGAAGGGAATGGCAACCCACTCCAGTACTCTTTACTGGAGAATCCTATGCACAGAGGAGGCAGGCAGACTACAGTCTACAGTGTCGCAAAGAGTTGGACATGACAGCCATGAAATTAAAAGACGCTTACTCCTTGGAAGAAAAGTTATGACCAACCTAGAGAGCATATTCAAAAGCAGAGACATTACTTTGCCGACTAAGGCCCGTCTAGTCAAGGCTATGGTTTTTCCAGTAGTCATGTATGGATGTGAGAGTTGGACTGTGAAGAAGGCTGAGCGCCGAAGAATTGATGCTTTTGAACTGTGGTGTTGGAGAAGACTCTTGAGAGTCCCTTGAACTGCAAGGAGATCCAACCAGTCCATTCTGAAGGAGATCAGCCCTGGGATTTCTTTGGAAGGAATGATGCTAAAGCTGAAACTCCAGTACTTTGGCCACCTCATGCGAAGAGTTGACTCACTGGAAAAGAGTCTGATGCTGGGAGGGATTGGGGGCAGGAGGAGAAGGGGCCGACAAAGGATGAGACATGGCTGGATGGCATCACTGACTCGATGGACATGAGTCTGAGTGAACTCCGGGAGTTGGTGATGGACAGGGAGGCCTGGCGTGCTGCGATTCGTGGGGTCGCAAAGAGGCGGACATGACTGAGGGACTGAACTGAACTGAACTGAACTGAAGCAACTTAGGAGAAGGCAATGGGACTCCCACTCCAGTACTCTTGCCTGGAAAATCCCATGGACGGAGGAGCCTGGAAGGCTGCAGTCCATGGGGTCACTGAGGGTTGGACACGACCGAGGGACTTCACTTTCACTTTTCACTTTCATGCATTGGAGAAGGAAATGGCAACCCACTCCAGTGTTCTTGCCTGGAAAATCCCAGGGACGGCAGAGCCTGGTGGGCTGCCATCTATGGGGTCGCACAGAGTTGGACATGACTGAAGTGACTTAGCAGTAGCAGAAGCAGAAGCAACTTAGCATGCATAGCATCCTATGGGCTTCCCTGGTAGCTCAGTGGTAAATAATCTACCTGCCAATGCAGGAGACACAAGTTCCATCCCTGGGCTAAGAAGATCCCCTGGAGAAAAAAGTGGCAACCCACTCTAGTATTCTTGCCTGGGAAGTCCCATGGATAGAGGAGCCTAGCGGGCTACAGCCCATGGAGTCGAAAAAGAGTAAAACACAACTTAGCAACTAAACAACAACAATAAAAATAGCATCCTATATATTCTACACACGACCTAGAAACTATTTGCAGGCAATAAGTTGAAGACACTTCTCTCTCTTTTCTCAGTGATAGTCCTGTGCTGTCTGTTGTCCAGAATCTGAAACCTACCTATACTGTGTCCAACTTTTTACTTATTTAAGTCAACAGCATAATTCTGGTTCCTATTATTCCATCGTGGCTGGAAATGGACATTCCAGTTTAGTTTTAAAGACTAGATCTCACATACTTTCCTTTGTAATTACTATATATTAACATTCTCTGTGGTTTAGATCCTTTTCCACCCCCCCAGAAGCTATCCTTCTTCCCCTGATATACTCTTAAGCTTAATGCAAATTTCCATTGGGCTAAGATTTTTTTTGTTGTTCATTTCTGAATCCCTAGATCCCAGAGCAACACAGCGAATATGGTAGACACTGAATAAATTAAAAGTTGAACGTAAACTGCCGCCAAATATCCTCACTCACTGCATATCTGCTACCCAACCAAAAGTAGGACACAGGCTTTGGCAAATCACAATCCTACAGAAAACTGGCACATTCGTTTTAGAAGTTAAAAAATAAATGGCACATTTGATTTTTAACTATTTAAATTCTTTATCAGTTTACTCTTCATCAAGATTAAATCCTACTTATTATTTAATTTGGGCTTCTCTGGTGACTCAGACAATAAAGAATCTGCCTGCAATGCAGAAGTGTCACATTTATTACTTTTGAAAAACAACTAACATTTATTTTCAGTTATGATTTGCCAGGCACCATACTGAGCATTAACTGATTTAATCCTCTCAACAAACTTATGAGATGGTATCTATTATTATTCCCATTCAATTGACGAGAAACCAAGACCAGACTGGTTAAGTAAAATGTCAAGATAATAGAGCTGAGACACAATGGAGCCAGAATCTGGTCACAGTTTGAGCATGTGTATTCACTATATTACTACCTAAATTGCCTCCTAGTACTTTGTACCTGCAAACAGAATTGTAGATGGCTTACAGTAAAAGATTTCTAAAAATATTTAATTAAAGTAGAAATTTAAGAGATTTCACTGCTGGTCCAGTGGTTAAGAACCCACCTGCCAATGCCAAGAACATGGGTTCAATCCCTGGTCTGGGAAGATCCCACATGTCATGGAGCAACTAAGCCTGTGCAATGCAATTACTGAAGCCTGCACTCTAGTGCCAGGCTCCTCAACAAGAGTAGCCACAATGAAATATAATGCAGCCATTAAAGGAATGAAATAATGCCATTTGCAACAACATGGGTGGACCTAGAGATTATCATACTAAATGAAGTAAGAAAGATATATCATATGATACCTCTTATACATGAAATCTTAGAAAATAATACAAACTTATTTATAAAACAGAAACAGGCTCACACACTTAGAAAACAAACTTATGATTACCAAAAGGGAAAGGTGAGGGAAGGGATAAACTAGATGTTAGGGTTTAACATTTACACATTACTGTATATAAAATAGATCATCAACATGGACCTACTGTATAGCACAGGGGTCTCTACTAATATTCTGTAATAACCTAAATGTGAAAATAATCTGAAAATGGATAGATATATTAATATGTATAACCAAGTCACTCTGCTGTACACCTGAAAGCAACATTGTAAATCAACTAGACTCCAACACTAAAAGTTAAAAAACAAAAATATTTTAAAGGTTATATTCCATTTACAGCTATTACTGTACAACACAAAGACTATAGGAAATATTTCATAATAATTATAAGTGAAGTATCAGATTGAAAAGACTACTTTGGTAAATTCAGATGTTATCATTTTAGGAAATATGGTAAGATGAAAAGGCATATTCTATTATTGTGAGTAAAAGTCCTCAAAGTTTTTATTTGATGGTCTATTGGCTTGGATGTAGGTCAATTCAGGTTTTAATCCACTACCTTGGGCAAATTATTTAATCTCTTTGATACTTATTTTTCTCATCTATAAAACAGGCATAATGAAATATATACAATATATAGATACACCCAAGGCATATAAGGTAAAAATATATTTGCTTGGACTAAATAAAAGGCATGCCAATCTAATCTAGTACTGTTGAATAAAGATATATTATTTTCACATATGCCTAACTCCCAATAAATTTATAGAGCATCTACCAAGTATAATGCTTTAATAAGGAATTAAAGATCTATAAAATGACAGAAGAAATGCATGCTAATCAATCAAACACAAAGCCTAGGAAGAGAGATAAAAGGATTCATTGGAAGGGATAGTGATGTTCATCCATACATAGAATGGAGAGCTGAAATGACTAAACATGTGCCAGGCTTGGTGCTAAATAGTAGAATAGCCTGATGAGTAACTTAATAAGATTGGAGATTTGGGAAGAGAAAAGGATTGAAAGAATCAGAAAAGCATAAGAAAAGATTGATATATTTAATGCAGAGCAAACGAAGCATAAGAAAAGGTTGATATATTTAATGCAGAGCCAGCCACATATGGTTCCTGGAGTACTTCCTTAATTCAACAGAGAATGGGAAGCCAGAATGTTATTTCTAAGGAGGCAAGTTTTAGGATGAATCATGAATTTGGAAGATATAATGGAAATAAAAAGTGATGTGAAAGTGTTACTCCCAGTTGTATATGACTCTTTGTGACCCCGCGGACTGTAGCCCACCAGACTCCTCTGTCCATGGCATTCTCCAGGCAAGAACACTGGAGTGGGTAGCCATGTCTTTCTCTGGGGGATCTACTTGACCCAGGGATTGAGCCCAGGCCTCCTGCACTGCAGGCAGATTCTTACCATCTGAGCCACCAGGGAAGCTGAACTGTCAAAAAATAGTTCCTGGTTTTAATGGATCTCATTTGCAATTAGTTATATACATACAAAGACAAACAATATGATCAGACCCTTCTCAATCTTCTGTTTTCTAAAGAAGGTAAAGCAGACTTAACGGTTTTGGTTCCTTTGTAAATTTAGAGATAACACAAAGGAATACCTCAGTGCTAATTGTTTAAAAAGTCACAAATTTCCAATGACTAAGATACTAAACAATGAGCTTTTCTGTATCACAAAAGCTATATTACCTCTGATTCATTCTCTATAGAATACAATCATACAATATGTATTTTTTTCAAATCAAAGTTAGGACTCATAATGTTAGCTGCAATACTTCATGAATTCCAGGGTTGGATCTCAATTTACCTCAGTTTCTTCAAGTCATTCAGAGAAGGCAATGGCACCCCACTCCAGTACTCTTGCCTGGAAAATCCTATGAACGAAGGAGCCTGGTAGGCTGCAGTCCATGGGGTCGCTAAGAGTCGGATACGACTGAGCGACTTCCCTTTCACTTTTCACTTTCATGCATTGGAGAAGGAAATGGCAACCCACTCCAGTGTTCTTGCCTAGAGAATCCCAGAGACGGAGGAGCCTGGTGGGCTGCCGTCTATGGGGTCGCACAGAGTCGGACACAACTGAAGTGACTTAGCAGTAGCTTCAAGTCATTAGGCCCTCTGTTTCTGCAGTGGGAAAAAAATGATACTACCAACTCAGTCTGTTGTTGTGTAAAAGAATTAAGTAAGATTAGTAAAGAGGGCTAAGGCACAGGAAAGTGCTAAATTTAATTATTTATTATTAGCATCTCCCTCCCATGCAGATGTTTCTGGTTTAAAAAATGTGAACCATGTGGGACAACACAGGATCAATGACTCTAGTAAATGGGGAGCAAAAAGGATGGACAGAGCGGCATTGCGAAGCCATGTGGTCAGGAAAGAAAGAGGATATAAATACTCACAGGGATGGCCTTTGAAGGAAAACAATTCAGCAACTGGGAACAAACAGAAAAAGCAAAGAGGGAGGAGGGACAGAAACGATGAATCTCGAAGATGTAAAGAAAAAACTTACAGAGGGGAAAGTAAGAGAAGCAGCATGGGGGAAGAGACGAATAACAAGCATTTGACAAACGTTGCACAAACGTATCCCTTAGAAAACCGGAAATGTAAGCCTCAGTGAAAACAATATGGCAAAAGGAAATACAAGGAAAGTAATTTTAAATGAAAGTTCAACACACAAAAAGACCAGTTGCAGAAATCAATGAATACAGAGAAAGACCTTTAAATATGCATGTACGCGCGCGCGCGCGCACAAACACACACACACACACACACACACACACACACATCAGGGTAAGTTCTAAAGAAAGCCCAGCAGTACATGGTAATTAGCCCTGAAGGAAATTTAGCAAACAGATTTTTCTTTCCATTCTCTCTACATCTATTTTCCATTGAAATCTGTCAATGGAATCTCATCACTCACATTCCCATATTTAAGGAAATTACTTCAGCATACTTTCTAAAGTCAGAAAAAGATAAATATTTTTGTCTACTTATTTAAAATGATAATTATAAGGAAGAAGGCTGAAGATGGTGGAGTAGAAGGATGTGTACTCATCTCCTCCTGCAAGAGCACTGAAATCATAACTAGCTATTGAACAACCATCAACAGGAGGATACTGGAACCCACCAAGAAAAGATATCCCATGTCCAAAGACAAAGGAGAAACAGCAACAAAATGGAAGGAGGGGTGCTATCATGATAAAACCAAATCCCATACCAGGTGGGCAAGCCAAACTGAAGAATAATAATACCAAAGTTCTCCCACTGTTGTGAAAGTTCTGAGCCCCACGTCAGGTTTCCTCACCTGGTGATCTGGCAAAAGGACTAGGAATCCCCAGGGAATCTGACTTTGAAGGCCAGTGGGATTTGATAACAGGACATCCACAGCACTGAGGGAAACAGACTCCTCTCTTGGAGGTCACAAACAAAATGTTGCATACACCAGAACCCAGGGGAAAGGAGCAGTGATCCCACAGGAGACTGAACTAGACCTATCTGCTAGTGTTGGAGGGCCTTCTGTGGAGGCAGGAGTCAGCAGTTGTGGGGTTGGGACCCCTGGCAGCAGCAGTCTTGGGAGGTACCCCTTGGCCTAAGCCTTCTTGGAGGTTGCCATTAACCCTACCATAGATCCTGTAGACTTCAGGACTGGGCTGCCTCAGGCCAAACAACAAACAGGGAGGGAGCACAGTCCCCCCCATCAGCAGACAGTTGGATTAAAGTTTTACTGAGCATGGCCCTGCCCACCAGAGCAAGACCCAGTTTTTGCCACTGCCAGCTCCTCCCATCAGGAAGCTTACACAAGATTCATGGTCTCATCCACCAGAGGGCAGAACCACTAGAATGAAGATGACACCACAGTAAATTAATCCAATGAAAAGGCAGAGGACTTTGTTCCAGATGAAGGGACAAGATAAAAACCCAGAGAAAGAAATAAATGAAGTGGAGATAGGCAACCTTCCAGAAAAAGAATTCAGGATAATAGTAAAGATGACCCAACTGTTGGTGGGAATGCAAACTAGTATAGCCACTATGGAGAACAGTGTGGAGATTCCTTAAAAAATTGCAAATAGAACTACCTTATGACCCAGCAATCCCACTGCTGGGCATACACACCGAGGAAACCAGAATTGAAAGAGACACATGTACCCCAATGTTCATCGTGGCACTGTTTATAATAGCCAGGACATGGAAGCAACCTAGATGTCCATCAGCAGATGAATGGATAAGAAAGCTGTGATACATATACACAATGGAGTATTACTCAGCCATTAAAAAGAATTCATTTGAATCAGTTCTGATGAGATGGATGAAACTGGAGCCGATTATACAGAGTGAAGTAAGCCAGAAAGAAAAACACCAATACAGTATACTAACACATATATATGGAATTTAGAAAGATGGCAATGACGACCCTGTATGCAAGACAGCAAAAAAGACACAGATGTGTATAACGGACTTTTGGACTCAGAGGGAGAGGGAGAGGGTGGGATGATTTGGGAGAATAACATTCTAACATGTATACTATCATGTAAGAATCGAATCGCCAGTCTATGTCTGACGCAGGATACAGCATGCTTGGGGCTGATGCATGGGGATGATCCAGAGAGATGTTATGGGGAGGGAGGTGGGAGGGGGGTTCATGTTTGGGAACGCATGTAAGAATTAAAGATTTTAAAATTAAAAAAAAAGTCAAAAATAAATAAATAAATAAATAATAAAAATAAAAAAGAAAGCAAATTTTCTGGGAAACTTAAAAATAAATAAATAAATAAAATTTTAAAAAATAAATAAATAAAAAGATGACCCAAGATCTCAGAAAAAGAATGGAGAAGATGCAAGAACTGTTTACCAAAAACCTAGAACAACAAAAGAACAAACAGAGATGAACAATACACTGGAAGGAATCAATAGAATAACTGAGGCAGAACAGATAAGTGACCTGGAAGACAGAATGGTGGAAATCACTGTCACAGAACAGAATGTAGAAAAAAGAATGAAAAAAGAAAGACAGTCTAAGAGACCTCTGCTGCTGCTACTGCTGCTAAACTGCTTCAGTCGTGTCTGACTCTGTGCGACCCCATAGACGGCAGCTCACCAGGCTCCGCCATCCCTGGGATTCTCCGCAGAGGCAAGAACACTGGAGCGGGTTGCCATTTCCTTCTCCAATGCATGAAAGTGAAAAGTGAAAGGGAAGTCACTCAGTCGTGTCCGACTCTTTGCGACCCCATGGACTGCAGCCTACCAGGCTCCTCCGTCCATGGGATTTTCCAGGCAAGAGTACTGAAGTGGGGTGCCATTGCCTTCTCCGGGACAATATTAAATGCACCAACATTCACATTATAGACATCCCAGAAGGAGAAGATAGAGAGAAAGGAGCCAAGAAAATATGTGAAGAGATAATGGCTGAAACTCCCCTTACATGGGAAAGGAAATAGTCAGCCAAGTCCAGGAAGTTCAGAGAATCCAAGGCAGGATTAACCCTAAGAGGAACACACTAAAAAACATAGTAATCAAATTGACAAAAATTAAAGACAAAGATAAAATATTAAAAGCAACAAGAGAAAACAACAAATAACATACAAGGGAACTTCCATAAGGTTATAACCTGATTTCTCAGAAGAAACTGTACAAACCAGAATGGAATATTATGATAGATTTAAAGTGATGAAAGGGAAGCAATTACAACCAAGAATACTCTACCAGGCAAGACTCTGGTTCAGATTTGACAGAGAAATCAAACTGATAAACTGATAAAATAAGAGTCTGATATCAAAAAAACTACCATTTAATAGAAAAACCTGTAAACACTTTTTAAAATCCAGAG
Source organism: Capricornis sumatraensis (assembly GCF_032405125.1). Lineage (NCBI taxonomy): Eukaryota > Metazoa > Chordata > Mammalia > Artiodactyla > Bovidae > Capricornis > Capricornis sumatraensis. The sequence goes on from NC_091091.1 coordinate 20,410,080, forward strand.
GCACTTTAGAATTGTCTTGGAATTTTTTGAAAAATACAAATGCCCAGGTATTGTTTTCTTCTCCAAAGTTCCACATGTGATTCTAATGAGCAGCCATGTTTAAAACCCACTGGACTATGATACTCTTTTACTTTTATCTAGTTTGTTTCACCTTTTCTATTTTGTATTCAGTGCTCCCATTACATTTAGTTTATATTTTCCAATTTCTGTCTCTTTTTTGTTGTTGTTGTTTCTCAAGCCCTTATCAAATGTAGTAGAAAAGCTTTTATTTGTGTGTATTATACATATAATGTAAAGCTTTTGTTTTTGCGTGTGTATTATACATATAATTGTATGTATAATATATATATATTAGCAAACTTTAAGTTTTTGCTTAGCTAAAGAATTTATGACATTTTGGTTATACTTGTTTGACTAAGCATGACTAGAATGTTAGATTTCAAATTTATATTCACTCAGAACTTTGAAACATCTAATACTACTGCTAAAAGTCTAGAAAGCTTAATATTTTAGGATTTAAAAAAAATTTTTTAAGACAGGCCTGAAAATTCTAATTCAATTCTGAGAATACAAAGAAGTACTATGCTGAAAAAAAAAAACAAGACAAAACAGAAAATTAACATGTGATACAGTATTAACAACTAAAGTACAGATTTTGTTGAAATTTCACAAAATTTTATGGGTCCACTCTTTGTTTCCATATCTTATTCAAGATTCTACATGTGTTTAGTTGCACTGAGCAGCTTCAGCTGCATGCAACAAATTCTGATAAATTCTCTTTTTCATTTTTATTCTGTTACAAATATTTTCTAATTTTCCTTGTTAAGGCTTCTTAGATACACTTATCATTTAAAAATGGACATTTAATTTCCAAATACATGGGTTTTTAAAAATATTCTTGATATGAATTTCTCATTTTGATAGTAATTTCTCATTTAAATGTTTTCTTCTCTGCAATCACCCTCTGTGTTTTTTCAGTTTCTTAAACTTTATTGAGGCTTTCAATGGCTAAGTCAAAGATCTCTCTTGGTAAATGTCACATTGCACTTAAATACCTGTGGGCTATTTTCAAATATCTTTTGACACTGATTTCTAACATAATTCCACAGTGATAAAAGAACAGACTCTGAATGATTTCAATACCTTTAGATCATGAATTTTTTGCACCTTGTTTTATGTCCCTGGATATGTTCCAGTGTCTCCTGGTTTATAGCCTATGGGAACTAGAATAGAATTTGTATCACACTATTGTGTGAAAATTGTATAAATATTAATTATGTTGAATTGGTTCATAGTGCTTTTCTACTATATCCTTTTATTTTTCTATCTATTCATTCTATTAACTTTTGAGAACTTGAAATTGAAACTCCAGCTAAAAATCTTGACTTATCCACTTAAAATGATAGTCATAATTGACTGTACCAATTTTTGTACTAGGAAATTAGGCAAAAATGTCATTGAGTGTCAATGAGAGAAGAAACCATAAAGAAATCAGAGAGATACCCTCTCACCTCTTAATTATCTGTCATGACACTGAGTAAGTCAATTACCTTTTCTAAGCTTTGGTTTTCTCATCTGTAAAATGGGAATGATAATATCCTCTGTTAACCACAAATATTGGAGAAGGCAATGGCACCCACTCCAGTACTCTTGCCTGGAAAATCCCATGGACGGAGGAGCCTGGGAGGCTGCAGTCCACGGGGTCGCTGGGAGTCAGACACGGCTGGGCGACTTCAGTTTCACTTTTCACTTTCATGCGTTGCAGAAGGAAATGGCAACCCACTCCAGTGTTCTTGCCTGGAGAATCCCAGGGATGGGGGAGCCTGGTAGGCTGCCGTCTATGGGGTCGCACAGAGTCGGACACGGCTGAAGCAAATTAGCAGCAGCAGCAGCAGCAGCAGCAACCACAAATATGGCACTTATTAATTTCTCTATTATCCTCTCCTTTTCTCCTCCTCAAACTTAGAGGCATAAACACACTGAAACACACATAATTAATTTGGATAGCAAAAGGTATTTCTCTACAATCCATAAAGCTTTAATAAATCTCTTGTTAACTATGAACAAGGCATTCCTCTGCCAAAAAAAAGGAACTGCAGGAAGTTATTTAAATTTCATATGCCTTTCAATTTGAAATTGATGAAAAGATAGATGAAAACTAGTCATTTCAGTCACATCCCCAGAATTAGCCATCTCACCAGTGATATCCGTGGGATATCTACCACTTTCTTTTCTAAAACAATATGGACTTAGGTTTTAGATTTTTTTCTCTTGCTCCTCCTCCAATAAAAACGAGCTGAAAATGAGCTTTATTCAGTCATACAGGCTGGATTTATTCTTGTTTTTACGCTTTCATTCTTGACCTTACTCTGCAACATTTATAGTTGGTATCTGTGGGCATGGACCAAGTGAGAACAAGAAACAGAACACAGAAGGGAGACATGAACAGCTGGATGGCAGCAAAGTGCACTCCAAAGGGCACTAGCCCAGGGCATCAAGGATCTCAGTTTGGTTTCAGAAAACCTGAACTTTGAACTTAAATTTATTAATCAATAAGATGCTATTCCAGGAGTTGTCTTCCAGCTCCAATATTCTCGATTAACTATGGGGTATCTTTTGCTTTTAATAAATTAACAAGACTGAGTAGAGTGTGACAGAGGGGAGGGGGCGTGCCGTTAATGTTTTATAAGGTTCACAGTTTGGGTGGACAGGACAAGGTGGAGAACTGCTACAAATTAATGGAATTCTTTAGAAGAGAAATTTAGTAAAATATATCTAGAACATAAGACTCAGATAGACAGTGGTTGCAAGCTGCAGTTTTGCTGTTTTCAAAGTGGCAGGATTTCAAGGCCTATTTAGTTAAGTTGTTTAACATAGTTATCATAGCCATAAATTAAAGACAATAATAGAGCTATCTGAAGGGGGCTGGTTATTGTGAAGAGTAAATTTGGGTAGAGAATTGCTCCACTCACAAATCAGCATATGGAAAGTGCTCAAGATATATGTCAATATTTTCTATTATGTTTTGGCCCAGTGACCTCAATCTTGAGGATTTATTCTTAAGAAATGATTATAAAGAAAAAATGAAGCATTTAATAAGATAATTTGTGGTATTACTGAATGCAGCAGGAAAAAAAAACTGCAAAATATTTAAATGTTTGACAATTAAAAAGTGGTTATACACCTGATAGAGAAATAAGCCACTGAAATTATTATTATAAGGGGTAGATGATATCATGAGAAAAAGTGTATAATTCTAAGTAAAGAAAGCATGACCCAAATGCTTCTATATTATGATTTCAACTATATAATAATGTACATACATGTATATAAGGACTAGAAAAGAACACAGAAAATGAAATCAGTTGATTATTTGGATAAATGGAGTTATCCTGGTTTTTTCTTTTTAAAAACTTTTTTTCAATATTAGTGTGGTATTGTTATATAATGCACATAAAAATTCAGTACATAAAAACAAATGAAAGAAACAAAAGAAAAAAACCTTCCAGGTAAAGGATGTGAGAGTGTGTGTGTGTGTGTGTGTGTGTGTGTGTTAGTCACTCGGTTGTGTCCCACTCTTTGTGACCCCATGGACTGTAGTCCACCAGGGTCCTCTGTTCATGGAATTCTCCGGGCAAGAACACTGGAGTAGGTTGCCATTTCCTCCTCCAGGGGATCTTCCCGACCTAGGGATCAAACCCAAGTCTCCTGCATCGCAGGCAGATTCTTTTCTGTCTGAGCCACCAGGGAAGCCCCCAGGTAAAGGATAACATTAATACATGACAGTTTGGGTTCATCTGGGATTATAAAGGGGGCATTAAGCCCAGGACATCCTAACAGTTAACACATTTCTACACTATATGCACAGGGAGATTAGAAGGTATGCTTTTGTCGTCATTATTTTACTGACAGAGCTAGATTTTAAACTCTTCTGGCCACTCCATTGACTCCAACAGCAACTCAATATCCACTGAACTTAGAAAGAAACAAACAAAAAAGAGAATCATATCCAAATGAGCAATAGCCAAAGAAAACCATTTGAGTAGCAGGTCATCAAAATTTCAAAGTGATCCCATAAGCATAGAAAGGTTAAGAATAAACTGAATAAATAATTCAAACCATGCAGAATCAGTGTAGATAAAAGCCCATGGATGTGGAACATTCATTTCTAACTGACTCATGGAATGTAAGTAAAGGGTTTAACAGTTGTTACATTCTTAAATGTGTGCTGCTGCTGCTGCTGCTAAGTCGCTTCAGTCGTGTCCGACTCTGTGCGACCCCATAGACGGCAGCCCACCAGGCTCCCCGGTCCCTGGGATTCTCCAGGCAAGAACACTAGAGTGGGTTGCCATTTCCTTCTCCAATGCATGAAAGTGAAAAGTGAAAGTGAAGTCCCTCAGTCATGTCCGACTCTTCGCGACCCCATGGACTGCAGCCTCCCAGGCTCCTCCGTCCATGGGATTTTCCAGGCAAGAGTACTGGGGTGGGGTGCCATTGCCAGTTATTTATACTTCTAGCATTTGCCACAAATCTTTCAGACACAAAACTAGAGATGGAAAACATAAAAAAAAAAAAAAGATGAGCAAAAAGTCAAAAAATTCTTTTCAAAAGAGAAAAGCATTTATTTACATTAAATAAATGCTATCAGAAAATAATAGGGCCTTTGGGATTAGGCGTACTATATCCCGATTGCATTATCCAAATCCTCGGTCGTCCAAGGTCACAACCTAATATGATAACCAAAGTGTCCTCACAATCTCAGCGATCTTAAATGAGTTTTGGAATAAATTTAGAATAAAAATTCTTCAATATATCCTGACATCACTTAGTCAATCTTCTACTTAATTCAATAACACATAATAATGTGCAAGGCAAGGGAGTAAATACAGCAAATATACCAGAAACGAAAAAATATGAACCCTTCTCTCCAGATCTCCCAGTTTATGAACTCTCAGGCCTTTGTTGAACAGAAGAACCCTCTACTATCCTTTACAGATCAATATAGGAAAAATCAGGATATTCAAAGCGATGTCAGTGTCTTTTCTGCTGAGTTCAGTTACAGACCCAACTTCCAAAAACCACAAACTAATTCATCAACCAGTTAATTGTCTGACATTGAAAATAAATTGCCTTATGACAAGTCTCATTTCCCCTGAATGATTTTAATTATCTCTGTAGCCAAGAATTGTGACTAACTTCTGTGACAGAAGTGAGAAGTACAGTGTTGAAAAAGCAATTAACACTTTTATTTTTTGGTGTTAAACCTTTGCAGAATTGCCCCCTCTCTTGGAACAGGGAGGAAGGGGGTAGCTAATGAGTACTTACCGAGGGCCATAACTGGTCCAACTGTTTCATGTACATTATCTCATACAATTCTTGCAAACAATATTATGAAGTATGTATTATCACCCTCATTTTTAGAATGAGGCTCATGGGAATGTAAGATGGTACAACCACTTCAGAAACAGGCAGTTTCTTACATTTGCCGTGTGTGTGTGTGTATGTGTGCGTGCACACATGTGCACACACACACGCACCCCCACACACACACGTGTAGTCATTCAGTCATGTCCAGCTCTTTGAGACCCCATGGACTGCAGCCCGCCAGGCTCCTCTGTCCATGGGGATTCTCCAGGCAAGAATACTGGAGTGGGTTGCCATGCCTTTCTCCAGGGAATCTTTCAACCCAGGGATCTAACCTAGATCTCCTACATTGCAGGCGGATTCTTTACTGTCTGAGGTGAACTTCCCATCCCAGGAATCGAACCAGGGTCTCATGCATTGCATGAGGATTCTTCACTAGCTGAGCTTCCAGGGAAACCCCTACATTAACCATACAACCCATGAATTCCACTCCTGGCTATCTACTGAAGAGAAATGAAAACAAATTCCCATGCAAAAATGTGTATATAATCTTCATGGTAGTTTTATTAATAGTAGCCAAAAACTGGAAATAAATCAACAGGTGAAAGAATTGGGAAACTGTGGTATACCCATATAAAAGACTACTACGTAGCAATAAAAAGTAATGAGCTACTGACACACGCAACATGAATGAATCTCAGAATTATGCTGAGTGGGAATAGCCAAACCCAGCATACACTAAGATACTATTCATATGAAACTCTAGAAAAGATTAAGCTAACCTACGGTAAGAGAAACATAGTAATGTTTGCTTGAGGATGGGAATGGAGAGGGCATTCACTGGGGAGGAACACAAGGGCATTTTGAAGACACTGAAATGTTTTACGTCTTGATTTTTCCAGTAGTCATGTATGAATGTGAGAGTTGGACTGTAAAGATAGCTGAGCACCGAAGAATTGATGCTTTTGAACTGTAGTGTTGGAGAAGACTCTTGAGAGTCCCTTGGACTGCAAGGAGATCCAACCAGTCCGTCCTAAAGGAAATCAGTCCTGAATATTCATTGGAAGGACTGATGCTGAAGCTGAAACTCCAATCCTTTGGCCTTCTGACGCCAAGAACTGACTCATTGGAAAAGACCCTGATGCTGGGAAAGATTGAGGGCAAGAGGAGAAGGGGACAACAGAGGATGAGATGGTTGGATGGCATCACTTACTCAATGAACACGAGTTTGAGCAAGCTCCAGGAATTGGTGATGAACAGGGAAGCCTGGCGTGCTGCAGTCCATGGGGTCGCAGAGTCAGACATAACTGAGTGACCGAAATGACTGACTGACTGACTGACTGACATCTTAATTATAGTAGTGGTTACGTGATTGTACAAATTTATACAAAATGTACAATTAAAAAAGGTACATTTATTGTATGTTAATTTTACCTCAATAAAGTTGGTTTGAAAAAAAAATTTCCTCCAAGTGATTCCAGCATTGGGGAAGAAATCTCTGAATAAACCTAACCTCCAGTTGTATGCAAATATCTCCTCTACAAAAATCACCTACCCCTGTCTGAATATTTCTCACGTCTGAAGCTTGCAGCTACACAGGCTACCCTGTCCACTTCATGACAGCTCTGTCAGAAAAACTTCTCATGCTGAGTCTAAACATATTTCCCTCTAATGGTATAAGTTCTCCACTCAGCAGCTACCTTAATATAATCTTATTGACAACAGTAGAATATTCAAAGATACCTGTCTTGGAGTATAGCAGAGCTGTTTTAACATGGGCTCTGAGATCTGACAGGTCTGAATTTTATTCTGGTCATATCATTTATTAGTGAACTTGAGCAAGTTACTTAAGCTTGCTAGACCTCAGTTTCCTCAGCTGTAAAATATTCATAATAATAGCTCTATGAGGGTTATGAGAATTAAGGAGATGATGCATGTAAAGCTCTTTACATAATGCTTGGCATATTAACCAGGCTAATCAACACAGGTACCTCAATTGTTAAGATTTTAATTCCAGAGCATTTGACATCCAGATTGCTTGAAAATGCTATAAATTGTTAATGTAATTACAACCCACACAGTCATCCATTTTTTTCTTTCAACATTAAATATGCCTTAAGTTTTCAATTCACAATCACAAAATGCTGACTTAAGAGGCATTCATTATCTGATACAAACAATAATTGTAAAAGGATTAGAAAAGAGACTTGAAATAAAGTTTTAGCAGAAGTAGTACTTGAATATGATTTTGAAGATTAGAAAGTATATAAATAATGGTGTGTTTGATTAAAGAAAGAAGTGAGAATTTAATTTGTGATCTTGGTTAGACTTTCCAGAGTCTTAATTTATTTTCTTTTTATGAAGTGCTCTGAAAAGAAACTTCATATTTGACATATAAAGCCCTGCTTCATTTAAGCCTATGTACAATAAGCATGAGACTAAAGTCTAAGATTACTGCCACATTAGAGGGCTGCCTATGGATCATGGCAACCTCAATACTTAAGGTCTGGATGACAATGTGAGTCAAAGTATACTAAGCTGATGTACTATTTCTCCCTTGATTTTGACCAAGTTATTTCCCTTCTTTGGACATCAGTTTTCCTATATGTAAAATGGGAGGGGGGATAATCTAAAGCTCTCCAAGCTCTTTTCTAACTTAAAACCCTATAACCCATATTACCCATATGTATGCATTTGTTAAAACTCAGTCAATAAATCCTTACTATTTGCACATTCCATTAGATGCAAATTTTTATGACATCAAAGAAAACTCTATATACAAATGATAAACTTTAGTTAATGATATACATGCTCACACATTTAGGGATTAATTATACTGATTTCTGCTAAAATGCACCCAAAATAAGAAGGATAAATGGATGGATGCATGGATAGAAAGGTGAGAAAGAAACTATACAAAAGTGTTCATGGTAGAATCTATGTGGTGAGTATGAGGGTTCACTATAAAATTCTGGCAAAGAAAGTGAAAGTGATAGTTGCTCAGTTCAGTTCAGTTGCTCAGTCATGTCTGTCTCTGCAACCTCATGGACTGCAGCACTCCAGGCTTCCCTGTCAATCACCAACTTCCAGAGCTCGCTCAAACTCATGTCTATCGAGTTGGTGATACCATCCAACCATCTCATCCTCTATCATCCCCTTCTCCTTCTGCCTTTAATCTTTCTCAGCATCAGGGTCTTTTCCAAAGAGTCAGTTATTCATGACAGGTAGCCAAAGTATTGGAGCTTCAGCATCAGTCCTTCCAATGAACACCCAGGACTGATCTCCTTTAGGATGGACTGGTTGGATCTCCTTGCAGTCCAAGGGACTCTCAAGAGTCTTCTCCAACACCATGGTTCAAAAGCATCAATTCTTCAGTGCTCAGCTTTCTTTATAGTCCAACTCTCACATCCATACATGACTACTGGAAAAACCATAGCTCTGACTAGACAGCTATTTGTTGGCAAAGTAATGTCTCTGCTTTTTAATATGCTGTCTAAGATGGTCATAGCTTTTCTTCCAAGGAGCAGCGTCTTACCTGCATGGCTGCAGTCACCATTTGCAGTGATTTTGGAGCCCCAGAGAATAAAGTTTGTCACTGTTTCTATTGTTTCCCCATCTGTTTGCCATGAAGTGATGAGACCAGATGCCATGATCTTCGTTTTTTGAATGTTGAATTTTAAGCCAGCTTTTTCACTCTCCTCTCACTTTCATCAAGAGGCTCTTCAGTTCCTCTTCACTTTGTGCCATAAGGGTGGTGTCATTTGCATATCTAAGGTTATTAAATATTTCTCCTGGCAATCTTGATTCCAGCTTGTGCTTCATCCAGCCTGGCATTTTACATAATGCACTCTGCATATAAGTTAAATAAGCAGGGTGACAATATATAGCCTTGATGTATTCCTTTCCCAATTGAAACCATGTCGTTCCATGTTTGGTTCTAACTGTTGCTTCTTAACCTGCATACAAATTTCTCAGGAGGCAGGTGAGGTGGTCTGGTATCCCCGTCTCTTGAAAAATCTTCTACAATTAGCTGTGAATCACACAGTCAAAGGCTTTGGCATAGTCAATAAAGGAGAAGCAGACGTTTCTCTGGAACAGTCGCTCAGTCATGTCCAACTCTTTGTGACCCCATGGACTGCAGCACACCAGACTTCTCTGTCCAAAGGATTCTCCAAGCTAGAATACCAGAGTGGGTTGCCATTCCCTTCTCCAGGGCATTTTCCTAACTCAAGGATTGAACCCGTATCTCTTGTGCCTCCTGCACTGCAGGCAGATTCTCTACCTTCTGAGCCACTGGGGAAGTCTGCAAAATTCTGTCAACCTGGGTCTATGAAATTTTCACAACAAAATGTTGAAAAAAGCCCCAGTAGTTAAGTAATCTTTTAAATATCAGAAAAAAATACTCTATAATTCTGATTTCTTCTTACATATTCAAACAACATTGGTAATCCTACATATCCCTGGGCTTCCTACATGGTGCTAGTGGTAAAGAACCTGCCTGCCAGTGCAGGGGAGGTAAGAGATACAAGTTCAGTCCCTGGGTTGGGAAAATCCCCTGGAGGAGGGCATGGCAACCCACTCCAATATTCTTGCCTGGAGAATCCCTTGGACAGAGGAGCCTGATGCGCTACAGTTCATAGGGTTGCAAAGAGTCAGACATGACTGAAATGACTTAGCATGCATAAATACAAAGCACATGGCAAGATTCTCTTTCCTAATCTTTTTAGCACAGTCTATAATAATAGTCCCTAATTTTTTTAAAAAAAGGCTAATTAAAAGATGACAATAGCAAATACTGGAAAGGATATAAAGAAACTGTAACTCTCATGCACTGCTGGACAAAATGTAAAATAGTGTTGCCACTTTGGAAAACAGGCACACAGTTCCTCAGTTAAACACAGAGTAATTATGTGACTTGATCATTCTACTCTTGGATATACACCCAAGAGAAATAAAAACATATGCTCATATAAAAACTTGAACACAATGTTCATAATAACATTATTTATAATAGCTAAAAGGTGGAAACAACCTAAATGTTCATCAACTGGTGTATGGATAAACAAATGTGATATATTCATATAACAGAATATTATTCAGTCATAAAAAGGAATGAAGTATCGACACATACTAAAACATGGATGAAATTTGAATGTTTTATGCTAAATAAACACAATCTCAAAAGGCCACTTATTGTATAATTCCATTTATATGAAATGCCCAGAAAGTGTAAAACTATAGACACAGAAAGTTAGTTATTCCCGAAGGCTAGAGGAGATGAGTGTTTGGGGTGATGGCTAATGAGTTCAGGGTTTTGGCAGGATTGGAAACAGTAAAAATGTTCTAAAATTGATGGTGGTGATAGATATATCCTTTGTAATTGTTCTAAAAGTCAATGAATTTTATAGTTTCAATAAGTGAATTGTATGGTATATAAATTATACCTCAACAAAGCTGTAAAAAATTGAAAATCATGTCAAAACTTATCCAGTCTCTCTCTGGTCTCTTCTCTGCCCTATGCCTCATTAGCTCTCTGGTCAATAAGTGGTCTCACCAACTCTTTCCCTTGTCTTTTGCTTCAGAGGCACTTAAACTGTCTTATATATTCCTAGAAAACTACTCCTTAGATTTCTTTTTCAGTTTTATTTCACCTTTGTGCTTGAACTGTAATAATTTTTGAGGCTTTCTTGATTCCATTAATTCATTTGACAAATTTATAGAGTAGTTATGTCATGTCAGACACTCTGTTAAGCACTTAAGGTATAAAGTCAAAAAAACCTCCTGGTGCTTGCCCTCAAAATGTTTGCAGTCTATTAAGGGAGGCAGATAAATAAACAGATAATTCATATATAAATCAACATGTACCATAACTGAAGCAAGTAAAAGAGCTAAGGGAGAGAAGACTTTGCTGTTACATTTAAAGCCAGAAAACCTAGGTTAAATGAAGTAGGTTTAACAGCTTTGAAATCTTAAACAAGTCACTTAATTACCCTGAGACCCAGTAAAATGGAGACAATGCCATCTACCTTACCAGGTTTGTGTGATAATCATATGCAAACATAATATGAAAACACTTTATAAACTATATATTCTAGTATACCATGATAATAATATTTTGGAAATAATTATTGCTTCATCTACTTTCTTTGCAATTTAGTAAGGATAAAGTAAGTAATGTGCTCTAGGATCTGACAAAAAATAATATGATATTTTTCTTATAACTGAAAGTAACAGATGGAATTTTAATAGTTTCTGGAACAAAAGGAAACATCTTGAAACATAATGATTTCAAGACTGACTGAGGAGATGGAGAATAACATGGACAAAGGGTTAGATCATGGTTGGAAGAGATAAAGGCCAACTGGATAGCAAGCTTGAACTGAACATAGTTGGGGTAGAAAACATGGTATTGAAGGCAGGACTTTGAAAGTGAGGAAGAATTTTAATGGGAGCTATGAGCTTGTCATACTCTTATCAATCACATACACTTTCTTTTAACACGTAAAAGTGAATTTATCTCAGTGAGGAAATCTCCTTTCCCAGAATAACTTAAGCACAAAGTTCTACTGTATTTCAAATCTCCCAGAAACAAAGAACTAAGAAGCTACATGCACAGACATAAGAACAGCATGTTTTCTGGTCAGTTTAATTAAGTGAAGAGGAACTAAAGAGCCTCTTGATGAAAGTGAAAGCTGCTGCTGCTGCTAAGTCACTTCAGTCGTGTCCGATTCTGTGCAACCCCATAGACGGCAGCCCACCAGGCTCCGCTGTCCCTGGGAGTCTCCAGACAAGAACACTGGAGTGGGCTGCCATTTCCTTCTCAATGCATGAAAGTGAAAAGTGAAAGGGAAGTCGCTCAGTCATGTCCGACTCTTTGAGACCCCATGGACTGCAGCCCACCAGGCTCCTCCATCCATGGGATTTTCCAGGCAAGAGTACTGGAGTGGGGTGCCATTGCCTTCCGAAAAAAAACTAGCTTAAAACTAACCATTCAAAAAATGAAGATCCTGGCATTCGGACCCATCACTTTATGGCAAATAGATGGGGAAACAATGGAAACAGTGACAAACTGTATTTTCTTAGGTTCCAATATCACTGCAGATGGTGGCTGCAACCATGAAATTAAAAGACACTTGCTCCTTGGAAGAAAAGCTATGATCAACCTAGACAGCATATTAAAAAGCAGAGACATTACTTTGCCAACAAAGTTCCGTCTAGTCAAGGCTATAGTTTTTCCAGTAGTCATGTATGGATGTGAGAGTTGGACTATAAAGAAAGCTGAACACCGAAAAATTGATGCTTTTGAACTGTGGTGTTGGAGAAGACTCTTAAGAGTCCTTGGGCAGCAAAGAGATCAAATCAGTCCATCCTAAAGGAAATCAATCCTGAATATTCACTAGAAGGACTGATGCTGAAGCTGAAGGTCCAATACTTTGGCTACCTGTCATGAAGAAATGACTCATTGGAAAAGACCCTGATGCTGGGAAAGACTGAAGGCAGGAGAAGGGGATGACAGAGGATGAGATGGTTGGATGGCATCACCAACTGAATAGACATGAGTTTGAGCAAGTTCTGGGAGTTGGTGATTGACAGGGAAGCCTGGCATGCTGTAGTCTATGGGGTCACAAAGAGTCGGTTACAACTGAGCAATTGAACTGCTTGACATAGTGTTGGCTCCTGGTGAAATCTGGTGGAGTCTCTGTATATTTTCTACACTTCCTTTCTGTTTAAAAATATACCAAATAAATTATAAGTTAAAGAACAAGTTAACCAATAAATCTGTATAAAGACAAAATTAAAAATAATAACAATGGCAAACTAGCTCTACAGATCATATGTATTAAAGACAGGCAAATAAGTTATAATCTCAAATAACAGAATAATATTACAGAGTTAATAGTACTATTTGACATTTAATATTTCAATGTCCCAACTCATATATATATGTATAAGTGTGTGTGTATGTTTGTGTGTGTTTCAATCTTAATGGCATACAAATGGAAGATATTTCCAAAAAATTCTTTAATGTCTAATATATTATTTCAAGTTCTCAAGTTCTCACTTAGCTGGGTATAATAAGAGAATGGAATAATTAGAGACCACAAATAATATCAGTCACATATATGGGCTAAATGTTTGCATTTATTCCTATTTAATACTTATCATGGGTCCTAACAGGTGCTTCTGACTGGAGCCCAGCAACTAATGGATGAAAGGGGGGGGAACTAAACTTAGGAAAAGGGAGGTGTTTTATTTACATAACCTGTATGTTACATAAATGTTCAGGCCCAAATCCTTCTAGCCTATAGGAATGACAGTATTATCACCCATGGCATATTGGGGCAGGGGAGGCTTCTCTCCTAGATTAGCATTAGGAAATTAGTTATAAATACTTTTTTTTCAATTAGTTGCCATAAGTAGTGCCAACATGGCACTATTTAATAAAGGCTGGAGAGGATTAGGTGGAGAGTTACTGGCCCTAGATTTTTAACCTTTTGCTGTGCTCAGATGCACTATAGAGTTTCTGAGCCAAGACTAGAAGGACACAACTGGAAATAGAATTTGAAAGTAAAAAACTGATATTTGACAGAAACAAAGGAAGACATGCTCTACAGGGTACTAGATACAACTGTACAGTACAAACATGCTGTAATGGACGCTATATTGCTGCTACCAAATCCCCCCTCAGGACCGAAGAATTTATTTCCTTGGCTACTGGGAGTGCTACCGGCTGACAATCCTCAGCTAACTGCCCTCTCCAAGAACTGTTCTTGGTTGAAAAGAGCTGCTTCTTCCAAGGTCATTCAGCCTGCATCCAATAACCGGTTGATCGACGTGAGGGTCTGAAGTTCTGACTCCCTCACCTGAATCCTGAAAGGTCATCCCAGCTCCAGAGCTTTGGTGGAGTTTGCTGAGCATTTGTTTGGAATGCTACCGCAGACCACCCTCTCCCTCTGCCTAATTCTGACTCCTTTCCTCCCCCCTAAGGTGTTGATACTGAGAGCACTTCTCAGAAAACTGTCCATGTTAGTCTCTACCTCAGAATCTGCTTTGTGAGAAACGCAACCAGCAAGTCAAGGCAATATTGAACCACATGCAGTTTCACTGTGAATAAATTATGATATTAGTAATATCATAGGTCCCTAGGTAGTCCAGTACACTAAGAAGTTTATCAAATTCCTCCCCATTCTTGGTCTTCAATTGAGTACCTGACAACTAATTATCAACCTATAGAAAACCTGGAGAGTCAGAGGTGCCAAAAGAACATCTGAGTAAAAGATAGTAATTGGAATTATTTATTTCAAGACAACTGACAGGGAGAAAACCAACAATATAAGATTATAAAATAAAAGTTTAGTACAGAGGATATAGATTAGATAAAAGAAGATTTGCCAATAATTAAAAGTGATAGAATATTAGAATAACTGGTAATGAAGTTAGATTATTCATTTAATACCATATATAATAATAAATTTGAATTCACTCTATGTTAAGAGCTATGCTGAGCATGTCATACAGCATATTTAAGTAATTAAACTTTATAACAGTGTTATGAGGAAGAATTATTATTATGCCCATTTTATAGATAAAGAAATTCCCAAGACTTACAAAGATAAAGTAACTTGTCTAAAGTTACACAGCTAGAAAATAATAAAATAAGGATCCCAACCCAGGATTTTCTGACTCTAACACTCACACTCCAGACTATTGCCTCTGGGTACATATATACTTTGTGTGTTGTGTTAGAATCTGAGAAAATGAAAGGATATGCTTAATTTTCTCTAATCCAATGGGAAGAATGGCTAGTTGATGTAGATTCTGACCAATCATAGAATCTTTTCGAGCCTCTGTTGCTATCTGTGTCAAATAGAGATAATGATACCTTTTGTTTTTTTTTTGCCTAAAGGCATTCAGAAAAACAACTGATGCCCCTGGTCAATAAAATCTAGGATTTCATAATTTTTTGTTGAACAGGATAAAATTTTTTATATTGTTATTATCTTTAAGAAACTAAACTATTATTCACTTAAAGGAAACCACTCTGAGTAAATAATTTGGGAAAAACTAGGGGCAGAAATAACATTCATATATGCATTCCCTTAAAAAGGTAAGTCTCATACTTCTAGAAGATAGAGGAGACCAAAAAAGTAGGAATTCTGTAAACAGAATAAATTAAGATTAAGCAATGGGATGTGAAAGTTCTGAGAGAAAAAAAAAAAAAGATAAACATTAGAGCTAGTAGAATCAGATAGATGTGAGGTAATACAGCAGGTCATTTAAGCAAGGCAGAATAACATGAACAAGGATCAAGAATAAGCATGGCGTGTTTGAGGAAGAGAAGACTTTGAAAAGAAACAATAACTCTCACTTATATGGATTAACTTAGCCCTTTCTTTTTATTAAGACTGGGAAATAGCCCAAATCAGTGCTTTCAAAATTTTTTGTTCCAAGGCACAAGTGTAGAATTTCCATTTGCCATGGTACACACCTGGAGTGTTAATAGACCACTGCACTGCCATTTTTAGAGATGAAATATTCTAATGTACTGACAAGTTAGGATGTCTACAACAAATTTTTGAGTTGGAAAATACTGTGAATATATATTTATATGTGTATGTATACATGTGTGTGCAAAAGGCTCGAAAAGTTTCACCTTGACTTTTAAAGATACACACACATACATACGTACATATATATTCTATATTACATTAAAACATTTCTCTTACATACAAATTAATAATATAATTTTAAAAGTTAAAGAAAACACAAATGTTAGAACGTTAAAACAAGAAGAATTTAAAGATCATATCATTCCACATCCTTTTCTAAATGAGGAAACAGCCAAAGGAAGGTTAACCGGGGACTGGAAGCCAAGAATTCACAGTCCAGGGCTACTGTCCGTCCCATTTGTCACATACCTCATGGCACCTCTGAGGGCTTTTTCCATAGATTAATCTGCTAGAAAACTAGATCAAAGGTCAGCAAACTTTTTTCTCTAAAAAGCCAGATAGTAAGATATCTTTGGCTGTCAGGATCTGTCACTTCTTCTTTTTCCCAACACTTTAAATATAAAAACTACATGCAGCTTTCAGAACAGTATAAAAATAGGTCACATGCCAGGTTTGGTCCACAAACTGATCTAGATTAAGCAGAAGGAAAAAAGACAAAGGAAACGAGACTTATCATCGGGTAATTTACAGCAGTCATTAGTGAGGTTACAGAGGCCCACCTAGGGTGGGAGGAGTATAACTGAGAGGGGAAAGAAGCTTAAATGACAATTGTGCTTAAAGTTTCCCAAATTGCTATAGCAATCCAGACTTGAGTTTTAAATGGCCAGTAAGGTAAGAAATCAACATAGAAAATTCTGAGGGGTAACTGGATTTGTGTTTTCATATATATCCATAATTGAGGTCTCAGGGCAATGTGGCCAATACACCCAGAGTAAGGAGGTAGAATGTTATGCATTGTTTTTAATGCTAGTACATTGGTTGAATGTTTGTAAACTAAAGTTAAGAGCTCTTTCTAGTTCTCAATCAAAAATTTTTGAAGAAAAAAAAAAAAGATGACGGAGAAGTGAGAAGCAGCTCTCAACCTTAAAAAACTCTCACTTTAGGTTTCTTTTCTTGGTGATTAACAACAGTCACTGGAATTGCTCTGTCCCTGCCTGGCCTAAAAACTGCACATTATTCCACACTAATATTACACATGCAACAGGCATCCTGGTATAAATTAGAGGCATCCTGGAATAGTAGAGAGACTTTGACAGGAGACAGATCCAGTTTAAATTCTGATCCTGCTACTTACTAGCATTTGTGATCTTGAATTAATGATCTGAACCTCATTTTCCTTATCTAATCAGTCTGGATAATAATACCTGCTTCACAGAGTTACTGGGAGAATTTCATGAGATATGGTATAAAAGTAAAAAATAGTACCTGACATATGGTAGGTGTTCAACAAACTATTACTTCCTTTCCCTCCTGTATCCCCAACAACCACCCAGTGTTTGTTGAAGATCTTTTCACCACTGTAGTTACACTTATATGATAGAGATCACCCTATTTTGGGAATTAAAAATTACTTTAAAAGTGCTTGGAATATTCAATAGCAAACAGGGGGATGCAAAACATCTAAGATACTTAAGTGAAAGCCTAAGACTGATAGTTGCCTTGGAGAGTTCAAGCCTCTTCACACATAGTAATAGATAGTATTTGCCAAGGACAGGCCCAGAAAAATAGTAATTACTCAGTGTCAGTGTGTTGCTTTGTAGTTTGCAAAGTGCTTCTACATCACTACCACATTTAAGACTCAGAATGACCCAAAACAGAGACCTTGAACCCAGGTCAGCTGATCATCCAGTGATGTTTCCAGAAGACCAAATTCAATGCAAAATATATAGGTTACTTTGTTTAAAATCTTAAGGCATGAGCACTGAATTTTCCTTTAAGAAAACTGTGCTTAACTAAAAGGTATTAAGTTTGCCTGCTCAGCTTCATGTGACCACCCTCCAGGAAGATAAATGGCCCAACTGATAGTAAACAGTATGGGATTAAGAAATTTACAGTGTTCTTTGTATTGTTTTGTGTATTACTTTTGTAGAAAAAACAGAACCAGGACTCTCATTTTCACCTACTAAAATTTCATTTTCCTCAATGACTATATGAGAAAGAGAAAAATATTTATTAGATGTTTATTTGTCTCTTTTTTTTTTGTGGATTTGAGTTTCCACCAGTCATTCCAAAGAAATTTCTATCTCTACAAGAAAATATTTTCCTAGTCCTTGTGATGCAGAATACGAAGAATCAGAAATAGAAGAAAGAATGAAACCATAAAAAAGAAGAGCTTAGCCAAGAAAGAAGAGAGGGAAAGAGAGGAAATTATCAGACAACAATGAGAAATAAGTCTACTGGGTATAGAAGTGGCTTGGAGAGGGAACAAGACCTCACCAAAAGTCATTCTACTCTTGGATTGTATTTCTTCAACCAAGACAGAATGTGGTTTTGTTTTTTAGGGGCAGCAATTTACCTGGTGACCACTACCAAACTGTTTGCTAGGAGCTACAGGAGACAGTACAAAGATGAGGATTTGGCTCCTGCTCTTAAGGTGTAAGAGACACATAAATAATTAAGGCTCTTTAGTTAGTGCACAGTAGAGGCAAATCAGGCCTGACAATACTTTGACAAAGAATTGACCTAAGAGAAGACTGAACTATTTCTGGTTTTTCATTTCCTTCTGAAATATTGTAAAATATCACCCTAAAGACATTTGATTTGTGAGAAAAATTAGTCTAAAACTTTCCGAAATGAACAACCCAAATGCCACTGAAAAAACCCAGGGATGTAGACAACTGGCTACCCACATGGTTTGAAAATGCCTGAATCAGAGCAAATAAAAGAAAATTAAAGCCTTCTCTGGGAGAATCTGACATGGATCTTCAAAACTTTTTAAACATATTTCTTGAAAGGAAAGTTTTAAAGAACTTAAAAGAAGGGTATGATGTCTTAATAAAAGCCAGCAAGTACCATACTGAATGACTAGTGGAGCCTCAAATCCAGAAATAATTGAGGGGGATAAAGTAAATAGCTAATCCCCCCCCCCTTTCTCATAAGATCAGTGAAGGAAATGAAATTTTAGTAGGTAAAACTAGAGGGCTTCAGTATTGTGAGATCTAGTGCTATTTCTTCAACAAAAATAAGAGGCAAAATAAACAAAACAAACAACACTATGATTCTCTCAAATCCACACAATTTAGTATCAGCTGGGGCATTCATCTTCCTGGAAGGAAGCATAAAATAAAAATTAAGATGGCTCCAATATGTTACCTAAAGGTCAAACAGCAAACATTTCTTACTCCAAGTTAGCTACACTGAGCAATTTGCTATAACTTCAGATGTATGTCTGATCTAGTATCTTTTGATATGCAGAATGAATACTTAAAAAGAGAATCTGCCCAAATCCTGTGAAAAAGCACCCTATTGAAGGCTGAGAAATCTGAACTGTAGCAGCACTAAGGTACTCACCCTCTACACTCAAGGGTGAAGGAAGAGCTTAGAAAATGGACATCCATCCACTGCCCAAATGAAGCCAATTTTATCCCTTCCAGATATCCTACTAGCTAAACATTCAGAAAATAATGGAAGGGAAGTATGTGGTAGACTTCATCCCAAGGCCAGGCAGGACCCTATATCAAAGATCAATTGAGGAAAAAACTACTATAAAACTTCCCAGTCAAGGCAATAATCAAAAGAATATACAGTATAATCTTAACAGCAAAGCATTATATACTAAAAAGCAAAAACATTGTAAGGAAATATGATAATTCATTGTTTTTATCTTTAATGGTAAGATTTTTTTTTCTTCTATATTCTATATATCCCAATAAACTCTGATATAATTTAATACTTTTCTGAATTTTACACTTTTTCTACAACAAGCAAGCGACTAGCTTTACAGTAAAAACAAACAAACAAAAAATATCAAATGGAAAAAAGAAAAATAAGAGGAAGGGGGGAAAACTTAGTTCTAAGGGAATAATTCTAGAATTTTCTTTAAAACATCAACATAAACTCTGAAAATTAGCATCACCAAAACTCTGTGATTATGCTTTAAAAACAGCCTAACATTTTGCATGCTCCAGCCACTGGTCTTTCTGTGTTTGTTTCTCCTCTGCGCAAACTTGACGAAATGCTAATAAAAATCTCATTCCATGAAAAGTGTGTAAGTGAGAAGAGAAAGAAGGAGAGAAATGTGCACTTAAGAAGGAGAGGAAGAGTGTTTGAAAAGCATGTGACAAATGAGTAACAAACTTTTGGAGAAGTATGAATGGGTAAAAATGCAAATAAAACTCCAAATGAGATATACTTGAGGCTGGCCTTACCAACAGGGAGGAGAGTATAGAAAGATTATAATGGAGAGGAGAAAGCGAAGTATAAAAGAAAAAATAGCAGGAAAAATACAAACTTCATGTGTGTGTGTTTTTCATATAGGATTCACAACATTCCTCAGAAAATTCAATTTAGTTGCCCTGTTCTAGCTTGCTAACCAGAACCAATTTAATTTTAAATCTACACGCAGAGCCAAGGGGGACGAAATATTTTGCAATTACTTTTAGCTCCCTTTTGGAAGGCAGAATAAGATTTAACCAGTTCTGCTCCAGCTACAGTAACCTTCTAGGTTTGTCAGAGGCCTAGATGGTGTCCTTCAGTTGAAAAGTAAAGAACAGAAAACTGTGTACTGCGATTACTTGCTTTGTTTAACAACTTAATGGGAGTGAATTTTTGAGAATGTGACAAATTGTTCCTGATTTATCTGCACAGGGCATGAAATACTGGTGCAAGAGAGCAATTTGTTTCACAGACAATGTCTACTCCTTGCTATAAATCTGTCCACTGTCACACTCTATTTGACAACCAGTTACGTGATTTTTGAAAAACTAGTTTATTACTGCATTTAACAAAGAGCAGAAAACTGATATATGACCCTCTCATTGCTTCTCAGCTACCAGGAACACATTTCTCAGATATCAGTCTATACAATGCTTAGGTTTTATGCTCTATCATGACAGATAGGTAAACAAGTTGATAAAATCAAGCTCATTCAAAAAGAAAAGGTTATCATATTTATGCATGCCCGTTGCTTGTCATGAAACTTCAAACAGTTTCTGGTTCTGCTTACCATCTGCACAGATTTATTCCAAATAACATAACAAAGTTTGTTTCTTGATTTCTTTCAACATAAATAGAACCATTAAGTTTTGGGAGTGTTTATATTCTGGGAGATCATCAGATCATCTATTCTGATTAGTCTTAACACATTGGCCTGGCCCCTGCCTTTACACAGAGCTCAGCCCCTTCTCCCCTCCTCAGTCAGCAGTTTCTACATTAACATTGCTGTATTTCTGAAGTATCTATCCTCAGAAACATTCTTTGCCATGCCTCCTACTGGGAGGAAATGAGGCTGCTACAGGTCTGACTTGAGTTCCCCTTAGGCTATATTGTAGTATGAAGTTGCTCAGTTGTGTCCGACTTTTGGTGACACCATGAACTGTAGCTTACCAGCCTCCTCCCTCCATGGGATTTTCCAGGCAAGGATACTGGAGTGAGGTGTCATTTCCTTCTCCAGGAGATCTTCCCAACCCAGGATTTGAACATGGGTCTCCCACATTGTAGGCAGACGCTTTACCGTCTGAGCCACCAGGGAAGTCCCATGTTGTAGTATATCTTCATTAAAAGCAAAATAAATGACTCATATGCTATATATCTGTGCTGTGTTTTGTCTGATTCTTTGCAACTCCATGGACAAACTCCCGCCAGGCTCCTATCCATGGAATTCTCCAGGCAAGTATACCAGAGTGGGTTGCCATTTCCTACTCCAGAGAATCTTCCCAAACCAGGAATTGAACCTGGGACTCCTGCGTCTCCTCCATTGCAGATTCTTTACCTACTGAGCCACCTGGGAAGCCCCACCTGGGGGACTTGGCAACTATTCCAAATTGTGACAAGTTTTTCGGTTCTTGCTTTTTTGGTGGGGGAAGCAGAAAAGGAGGAAGCCATTTATAAATGTTATACACATACAGATCCACCCAAGACTATTTACTCACTGTTGACTTAAATGCAGACACCATCTCCACCACACCAATTTACCATTAGCTGGTTGAAAACTGGGAGATGTTGAGGGAGAATCTCAAGCATTTTTAATAGAAATAATTCTTCTTGGTAAAATAAGAGCTAAATTACAAATGTCCTAACTCTATACATTAGCTGTCCAATAAAGAGGAGCATGATTCAGAACTCAATTTTGTATGCCATTATCTCATAAGAGGTGGCAAGAATACACAGAAGAACTATACAAAAGAGATCTTCATGACCCAGATAACCATGATGGTATGATCACTCAGCAAAGCAGACATCCTGGAATGCAAAGTCAAGTGGGCCTTTGGAAGCATCACTATGAACAAAGCTAGTGGAGGTGATGGAATTCCAGTGGAGCTATTTCAAATCCTGAAAGATGATGCTGTGAACGTGCTGCACTCAATATGTCAGCAAATTTGGAAAACTCAGCAGTGGCCACAGGACTGGAAAAGGTCAGTTTTCATTCCAATCCCAAAGAAAGGCAATGCCAAAGAATCACCTTATTGACTATGCTAAAGCCTTTGACTATGCAGATTACAGCAAACTGTGTAAAATTCTGAAAGAGATGGGAATACCAGACCACCTGACCTGCCTCCTGAGAAATCTGTATGCAGGTCAGGAAGCAATAGTTAGAACTGGACATGGAACAACAGGCTGGTTCCAAATTGGCAAAGGAGTATGTCAAGGTTGTATACTGTCACCCTGCTTATTTAACTTATATGCAGAGTATATCATGAGAAATGCCAGTCTGGAAAAGCATAAGCTGGAATCAAGACTGCTGGGAGAAATATCAAAACCTCAGATATGCAGATACCACCACCCTTATGGCAGAAAGCAAAGAAGAACTAAAGAGCCTCTTGATGCAAGTGAAAGAAGAAAGTGAAAAAGTTGGCTTAAAACTCAACATTCAGAAAACGAAGATCATGGCATCTGGTCCCATCACTTCATGGCAAATAGATGGGGGAAACAATGGAAACAGTGTCAGACTTTATTTTGGGGGGCTCCAAAATCACTGCAGATGGTGACTGCAGCCATGAAATTAAAAGATGCTTACTCCTTGGAATAAAAGCTATGACCAACCTAGATAGCATATTAAAAAGCAGAGACCTTACTTTGCCAACAAAGGTCCATCTAGTCAAGGCTATGGTTTTTCCAGTAGTCACGTATGGATGTGAGAGTTGAACTATAAAGAAACTTGAGTGCTGAAGAATTGATGCTTTTGAACTGTGGTGTTGGAGAAGACTCTTGAGAGTCCCTTGGACAACAAAGAGATCCAACCAATCCATCCCAAAGGAAATCAGTCCTGAGTATTCATTGGAAGGGTTTGATGTTGAAGGTGAAACTCCAATATTTTTGGCCACCTGATGCAAAGAATCAACTCATTTGAAAAGACCCTGATCCTGGGAAAGATTGAAGGCGGGAGACAAAGGGGATGACACAGGATGAGATGGTTAGATGGCATCACCGACACAATGGATATGAGTTTGAGTAGGCCCCAGGGTTTGGTGATGGACAGGGAAGCCTGGCGCGCTGCAGTCCATGGGTTTGCAAAGAGTCGAACATGACTGAGCAACTGAACTGACTGACTAATCTCATTTAGAAGTTGGTATCATCAGATTCCTGGATTGAGTGGGAAAAAAATAAAATAAAACCTCAGCAATATAAATAGTATAAACAATCTTCAGATGAATAGGTGGAAATGATTCTGAAATAGGTAAGTCTGAAATCAATCATGAAATAGAGCTATTTCAAAGCACTAA
The DNA here is from genome assembly GCF_032405125.1 of Capricornis sumatraensis. Classification (NCBI taxonomy): domain Eukaryota; kingdom Metazoa; phylum Chordata; class Mammalia; order Artiodactyla; family Bovidae; genus Capricornis; species Capricornis sumatraensis. The sequence goes on from NC_091091.1 coordinate 20,433,835, forward strand.
CCCCTGCCTTCAAATCCTTCCTCCACCACTTAATTTCTCTGAACATGCAATTCTTCATTTTTAAAATGAAAATAATATTTAGTACCTCATAAAGTTGTTCTGAGGATTAAATCACCTAGTTTGGTACCTGAATGAGCACTCAACAACTGCCATCTATTCTTATTGCTACTATTATTTTTCTGGCGTAATGTTTTTACTTACTATGATAGGCTGAAATATGAATTAATTAATGAAATGAATGAAAGGAAGAACTAATAAACACACCGTGACACTTGTAGAGAATAGACTCCAGGGGGTACCTAGCAAGGAAACTGCATTTATTTTTTTGTTAGTCTGATGGCCCACAAAAATTTTAATGAAGAGCAATCACATATCACTAGTGACATTTTTCTGCAGATACAATCTAATATTAAGGTATATATTATATGAAAATGATATCATGTTAGGGTCATACTTGCCAAATAACTAAGGCCCTCAATTTTTGCCTGTTGGATCATCATGCTTATATATACACATGTGATTGGAGAAGGCCATGGCACCCTACTCCAGTACTCTTGCCTGGAAAATCCCATGGATGGAGGAGCCTGGTAGGCTGCAGTTCATGGGGTCGCGAAGAGTCGGACATGACTGAACGACTTCCCTTTCACTTTTCACTTTCATGCATTGGAGAAGGAAATGGCAACCCACTCCAGTGTTCTTGCCTGGAGAATCCCAGGGACGGGGGAGCCTGGTGGGCTGCCGTCTATGGGGTCGCACAGAGTCAGACACGACTGAAGGGACTTAGCAGCAGCAGCTGCATACACATGTGATACATATATGAATGGTGTTGACCCCTTAGCAAGGCAAGTAAGGCAACTATGCTCAAGTACTGAAAATAATAAGATTTAAACATCAACAATAAATCCAGCTAACGAATATTAAAATTGAGGTTTCTTATGGTTCCTTATCAGAGAAGGCAATGGCACCCCACTCCAGTACTCTTGCCTGGAAAATCCCATGGATGGAGGAGCCTGGTAGGCTGCAGTCCATGGGGTCGCTGAGAGTCAGACACGACTGAGCGACTTCACTTTCACTTTTCCCTTTCATGCATTGGAGAAGGAAATGGTTCCTTATGCATATCCTCATTTTATTCATTTACATCCCATAATGCAAATATTTGTTCAAGGAAACTGTGGTAGATACTATAAACAATACAAAGAATGTAACTCAATTTTGGCTCAGTTCACCAGTATTTAATGAGCACCTCTCATGGACCAAGCAAGGTAGGTGTGCTAGGTACAAGGGCTGTAAAGAAAAATAAGATACAGCCTGGGCCCTTGAAGAAAAGGGCACAAATAATTACAATACAAAACATGGAGACTGTTAGGAAATTCAGTAGTAATACGAAAGATGAAGTGATCAATTCTGAAAAGAAATTGGAAAAACTGAGAAGAGTGTGTCATGCCTGGCAAGATTTTTAACAGCAGTATGTCAAGTGGACACAAAAGAGTCCAGTCTAGACAAAGAAGGGTATTACACAGGCATGTAGTCAAATGGTTCAGTACCCTCTTGACTAGGAAGCACAGGGGAGAAAAAAGAAAGTGATAGGTTAGCAAGGTGAGGAGGGTTAAACTATAAACTGCCTCTCTCACTCATCATGCTAGGAGGCTTGGAATTTTTTATTCTTAAGACAAGTAAGCCATTAAAGTTTTATACAAGGGTCAGATTTGTGTTCTTTATCTGTAGAGAAGAGAGAACAGACTGCTATGGCTGCTGCTGCTGCTGCTGCTAAGTCGCATCAGTCATGTCTGACTCTGTGCGACCCCATAGATGGCAGCCCACCAGGCTCCCCCGTCCCTGGGATTCTCCAGGCAAGAACACTGGAGTGGGTTGCCATTTCCTTCTCCAATGCATGAAAGTGAAAAGTGAAAGTGAAGTAGCTCAATTGTGTCTGACTCTTAGCGACCCCATGGACTACAGCCTACCAGGCTCCTCAGTCCATGGGATTTTCCAGGCAAGAGTACTGGAGTGGGGTGCCATCGCCTTCTCCGAGAGAAAAAACTAAAAGCTACTAAAATAATCCCAGGAAATGAGGAGGAGAGAAATGAACTAATCTAATAGCTTAGGGAATGGAGAGAAAGAACAATTTTAAAATATATTCAAGAGACAAAGTTATCACTCTAGATTGATCAATATTTATGTGCAAGTGAAAAGTATATACAAGATTGTTCTTTCTAATCATGCCAGAACAGAAATTAGAAGCATTTTGAAAAAATATTAGCTACCAAAATGGCATAGCTTTAATAGACTCCAGAAACTAAAAAAGTCAGATAGTTAAAGATGTGTCTAGAAAGGAAGAGATGAGGGGATTCTTATAAACAATGTACTTTGATATCAGAGGATTCATATTTAGAGGGAAATATCACTGAAATGGAAAGTCTGCTTCTTGATTCACTTGACACCAGCTGTAAATTTTGGGAACATACCCCAGTTTATCAATGCAATATGTAACTGATATAACTGGCAGACATGAAGGTGTCCCACTCAGCTCTCTCTTCAAGAAAACCTACTGCTAAAAGCCTAGTTATCTGACAACACCTTTAGATCCACAACAGCATTCACTGAGGCCATGCCTCCAGTCCTATCCCTGACCTTCTGCTCCCAAGCACAAAAGATGCAGCAGAGGTAGGCCATCTTCCTAGATATCTCTAGCAAAGAACATTTGCCTAAAGACTCTCAACAGCCTGATCAAGACTTTCTCAGAACTGCACAGTGGTCTGAAGCTCTTCCTGACCAATTTTCTTTCCTTCTGCTACTCCTTTCACAAGTGTTGGACCTACATCACCGTCTGAAGGCTCTCCATGCCTACTGTTCACTACACCTTACGTTTCATGGGTGCTTCTCCAAATAAACCTTCAGTTCAGTTCAGTTCAGTGGCTCAGTCGAGTCCGACTCTTTGCGACCCCATGAATCGCAGCACGCCAGGCCTCCCTGTCCATCACCAACTCCCAGAGTTCACTCAAACTCACGTCCATCGAGTCAGTGATGTCATTCAGCCATCTCATCCTCTGTCGTCCCCTTCTCCTCCTGCCCCCAATTCCTCCCAGCATCAGAGGCTTTTCCAATGAGTCAACTCTTCGCATGAGGTGGCCAAAGCACTGGAGTTTCAGTTTTAGCATCATTTCTTCCAAAGAACACCCAGGGCTGACCTCCTTTACAATGGACTGCTTGGATCTCCTTGCAGTCCTTATACGTATATAATTTCTCTCTTGGTATCTGCTTCTCAGAGGACTTGAACTGAGACAATTGTTTAAGTAATTTTATTAATATTTATACCTATAACTACACAGTGTTGTAGATCAATTATACTCCAATTTTTTAAAATTAGCAAACATGACCCATGCCAATATATGTGAAAACTTAAATGAAATGGACAATTTTCAAGAAAAATTTAAATTACCAAAATTTACTCAAAAAGAATTATAAAAGTCCCAAATTAATTTCCTTTTAAAAAATGAAACTAATAATGAAATACTACCCCCATAAAAGACACCAGACTCAAATGTTTTACAGTAACAGTCAAATCCTATGAAATGGTTTCAGAACTTAGAAAGTCAGAGAAAATAACCCAACTCATTTTATGAGGTTAGAATATCTTTGACATAAAAAACAAATAAAGACACTAAAAGAACAAATAATAGGAATCACAAAAAACACAAGGTCTTCCACAGAGAATCTCATACCGAAGCCACCTCCAGAAGACAGAAATGGAGCTGGTCCTGAGGATTTTCCAGAGATGATACAATGGCCCAGTGCTGAAGAGCTCTCACAGACAGACACTCTATTCCTAATGACTAACCCACCTCCCTTGGGTCATATGTTCCATTCTAACTTCCAGAACATCTTTTACTAACATTTTATATAATTTAACTAAATTAGATTAAACTTTCCATAAAAATGGGGTTGAACTAAAAATAGTGAGAACTCAACCCATAAGCATTTTGTTTTAAATCAAGTGAATTCTCAACTAAAATAATCATAGCCTCCTCTTTGAGCCCCAGGGGCACAAGCAATTCAGACAGACCACATAGTCTTCCGTGGAGTACAACATTCATCCATTTCTCAGGAGAATTTGCCTTTCCTGCTACAAGAAGCTTCATCCAGCTGCCAGGAGAATATTTGGATGACATTGCCTCACAGTCAATACACAAGAATTCTAGTCAAGGGAAGTAGTCTGACATGATAGTTAAATGTACAGGCTCTGTACTCTGGCTTCATTAGGTGTTCATACTGGGTGACCTTCTCTCTCTCTTTAGTTGCTAAGTCATGTCCAACTCTTGTGACCCCATGGACTGTAGTCTGCCAGGCTCCTCTGCCCATGGGATTCTCCAGGCAAGAATACTAAAGTGGGTTGCCATTTCCTTCTCCAAGGGATCTTCCTGACCCAGAAATTGAACCCAGGTCTCCTGCATTGCAGGCAGATTCTTTACCAACTGAGCTATGAGGGAAGTTTATTTTCCTCTCTGATTCTCAGTTCCCTCAATTGTAAAATGATTATAATAACAATACCTGTTTTGAGCATTTGTGAGGATTAAATGAGCCAAGGCAGAGAGAATATTTAGCACAGTTGCTGGCACATACTGAATAATCAGTAACTGAAAATTATTATTATTTATGTCATTGTCATCAGTGGGAATGTTGGCTCTAGGAATGAAAAGAGTTGCTGTCCACATTGGAGAAGCCAGTGACCATATAAAGTGATCTGGCCTCTTCTTTGACTAGAAAGCTGAGAAACGACATAAGTGGCCACACATTAAGACTCAGCCTTCACTCACAACAGCAAGAGGGAAGTTGATCTCTCTCTGAATAAGGGGCAGACAGCTGGAGAGGGCCCAAAGAGGGATTACCAAAAGATTATGATGGTCAGGGAAAGCTGAAATATCTATTTTAACAGACAATTTGTGCTCCAATTACCATCTAAACGTTCATGGTAAATAAGGATCCATAAAAACACATCTGTAAAACCCCAACTTTAGTGACTAGGGCTTTGCATGGTTCATTAGCACATACTCCTTTGCCCAAATATGACATCACTTATCAGCACAGACCTTCACATTTCAAAGCCTATTCTCTAGCAGTTGGAACCAGCGTCCTGTGAGGAAATCTCTGAAATCAGTGCAGTCACAGACCTCCTCCCATGAGTGCTAAACAGCCTTATTAAGAAGATATTCTCCATGATGTCTGTCTCCTATGCTGATGTTCTTCTTTCATTTTTTTTTTCAGTTAGACACATGAATTTTTAATACAAATTTTAAAGACTTTGGCTTTCATGAAATCCTCATTGACCTAAATTTTTTTTATTTTTTTGGCTGTGCCAGTTCTTACTTCTGGCATGTGGGATCTTCAATCTTCCTTGTGACATGAGGGCTTTTTTTTTTTTTTTTTTTTTAAGTTCTAGCATACAAACTCTTAGTTGTGGCATTGTGACACCTGGGATCTAGTTCCCTGACCGGGGATTGAAGCCAGGTCCTCTGCAGTGGGAGTGCGAAGTCTTAGCCACTGGACCACCAGGGAAGTTCCCATGGCTCTTCTTTTAAGATAAGGGTTGAATTATTATAAATTATTAAGTGAATATTTGTGAGGCAAGATTTCTGTGCTTGATGCAAGTGATCAGCTGTGAGAAAAGGACTAGATCCTGGGCTCCTCTGGCATTCCCAGGGATTCTGTGAGCTACTTAATATCCTTTAATAAATTTCCCTGATGCTTAAACTAGCTAGAGTGGGTTCTATAGTTTCAACTATGAATCTAACTTGAAAAGATATCTGGAGAATGTCATATGCAGATTTTGATATTATGGAAAGAAGGGTTCAAGTCTCAGTTCTGCCATTTGCTGCATCTATTACCCTGAACAAGTCACTCAGTCTCCCTTGATCTCCATTTCCTCATCATTATATGTTGGGTAGTTGAGAATTACTACAGATAATGTGTGTCATGTTCTTAGCACAGTCCTTGGTACATTGTTCCTGCTCATATAAAGTACACCAAACTATTGTGACTATCAAAATAACAGGATAGGGTATTCTACTTTTTTGTAACCCCTCCTCACTTAGTAAATGTGTCTCAGAGCCTAACAAATTGAAGCTAAACCACAAAAGGCCATCAGGTTAAGCATAACAGATACATCTGTCTTTGCCTTGAAGATGTTCCCCTCTGAAACACAGGATAAATGAACACACGGGGGGCGTATTCTCACAATCATTGAACACAGACATGGCAGCAACGTGAAACAGACATCCATGAGGAGTCAGGAAGAATAGAGGGGAAGGAAGAAAACACATAAAGGCTTCTGAGCACCTACCGGAATCATATTCTATAAAATTACTGGAAAACTAAAGGGAACAAAAAAGGTCTGTCCCCACCTCAGGGCTCTTAGGGCATCTGTGATTGACAAATGGTAAGATTATTTGTTTGCAAAGGTGATAAAATAGGTCCCCACAACAACACAGTTGCATTGTAACACTTCTTCTTACATTATGAATAGAATTAGTCTCCCACTATTTATCATGGAAGGATGGGCTTTATAAAGGACAGAAATGGCAAGGACCTAACAGAAGCAGAAGACATTAAGAAGAGGTGGCAAGAATACACAGAAGAACTATACAAAAAAAAAAGGTTCTTAATGACCTGGATAACCATGATGGTGTGGTCACTCACCTAGAGCCATCATCATGGAGTGTGAAGTCAAGTGGGCCTTAGAAAACATTACTACGAACAAAGCTAGTGGAGGTGATGGACTGCCAGCTGAGCTATTTCGAATCCAAATATTTGATGCTGTTAAAGTGATATGCTAAATATGTCAGATATTGGGAAAACTCAGCAGTAGCCACAGGACTGGAAAGGTCAGTTTTCATTTCAATCCCAAAGAAGTGCAATGCCAAAGAATGTTCCAATTACTGTACAACTGTGGTCATTTCACATTCTAGCAAGGTTATGCTCAAAATCCTTCAAGCTAAGCTTCAGCAGTATGTGAACTGAGAACTTTCCAATGTACAAGCTAGGTTTAGAAAAGGTAGAGGAACCAGAGATCAAATTGTTAACATTTGATGGAGCATAGAGAAAGCAAGGGAAGTTCAGAAAAATATCTATTCTGCTTCATTGACTATGCTAAAGCCTTTGACTGTGTGGATCACAACAAACTGTAAGGGGAAAATTCTTAAAGAGATGGGAATACCAGACCACATTATCTGTCTCTGAGAAACCTGTATGCAGATCAAGGCGTAACAGTTAGAACCTTACATGAAACAATGGACTGTTTCAAAATTGGGAAAGTAGTACATCAAGGCTGCATATTGTCACCCTATTTATTTAACTTATATGCAGAGTACATCATACGAAATGCTGAGCTGGATGAATCACAAGGTGGAATCAAGATTGCTGGGAGAAATATCAACAACCTCAGATATGCAGATGATACTACTCTAATGGCAGAAAGCAAAGAGAAACTACAGAGCCTCTTAATGTGGATGAAAGAGGAAAGTGAAAAGCTGGCTTGAAGTTCAACATTAAAAACATTGAGATCATGCCATCTGATCCCACCACTTCATAGAAAATAGATGGAGAAAAAGTGGAAACAGTGACAGATTTTCTTTGGGGCTCTAAAAATCACTGTGGATGGCAACTGCTTGCTCCTTAGAAGGAAACCTATGACAAACCTAGACAGCATATTAAAAATAGAGACATCACTTTGCTAACAAAGGTCCATATAATCAAAGCTATGGTTTTTCCAGTAGTCATATAGATTTGTAAGAACAGGATCATAAAGAAAGCTGAGTGCCCAAGAATGGATGCTTTCAAATTGTAGTGCTGGAGAAGACTCTTGAGAGTTCCTTGGACAGTCAGGAGATCAAACCAGTCAACCCTCAAGGAAATCAGCCCAGAATATTCACGGGAAGGACTGATGCTGAAGATGAAGCTCCAATACTTTGGCTATCTGATGCAAAGACCTGACTCACTGGAAAAGACCTTGATGCTAGGAAATAATGAAGGCAAAAGAAGAAGAGGACAGCAGAGGATGAGATGGTAGATAGCATCACTGACTCAGTGGACATGAATTTGAGCAACTCTGGCAGATAATGAAGGACAGGGAAGCCCCATGTGCTGCAGTCCATGATGTCACATGATGTCACACACACACACACACACACACACACACACACAAAATGCCTCTTATCCTCATCCATCAGAAGGCAAACAGAAGAAGCAAAAACTGCAATCCCATGGTCTCCAGAATGAAAACCACAATCTCAGAAAACTAACCAAAAGGATCACATGGATCACACCCTTGTGTAACTCAGTGAAACTATAAGCCATGACATGCAAGGCCACCCAAGACAGAGGGGTCATTGTGGAGAGATCTGACCAAATGTGGTCCACCTGAGGAGGGAATGGCAAACCATTTCAGTATTCTTGCCTTGAGAACCCCAGAAACAGCATGAAAAGCCAAAAGATAGGACACTAGAACATGAGCCCCACCCCAGATTCCATATATAAATGAAATTATACGGTATTTATCTTTCTATATGTGACATATTTCACATAGTATAATGCCTTCCAGGTCCACCCATGTTGTTTCAGATACCAAGAGTTCATTCTTTTTTATGGCTAATATTCCATTGTATTATACACCATATCTTTTTCATTCATTTTTTTCTATTGATGGGTACTAAAGTTGCTTCCATATCTTGACTATTGTAATAATGCTGCAATGAATATAGAGGGAATTTATCTTTTCTAATTAGTGTTTTTAGTTTCTTCAGATAAATACCAAGAAGAGATTACAGATAAGAGGCTTGTTCTGGAGTGACCCAGAATTGTTTAATGTCCGTAAAAGGGAAAAAAGAAAACTATATAATCATATTTGCTTGTATTTGCATAAAGAAAATCTAGAACAGAGGTTGATAAACTACTGCTAGTGGGCAAAATCAGTTCAGTTCAGTTTAGTCACTCAGTCATGTCCAACTCTTTGCGACCCCATTGACTGCAGCACACCAGGCCTCCCTGTCCCTCACCAACTCCTGGAGTCTACCCAAACTCATGTCCATTGAGTCAGTGATGCCATCCAACAATCTCATCCTCTGTTGTCCCCTTCTGTGCCTGCCCTCAATCTTTCCCAGCATCAGGGTCTTTTCAAATGAGTCAGCTCTTCACATCAGGTGGCCAAAGTATTGGAGTTTCAGCTTCAACATCAGTCCTTCCAATGAACATGCAGGACTGATCTCCTTTAGGATGGACTGGTTGGATCTCCTTGAAGTCAAAGGGACTCTCAAGAGTCTTCTCCCACACCACAGTTCAAAAGCATCAATTCTTCGGCACTCAGCTTTCTCTACAGTTCCACTCTCACATCCACACATGACTACTGGAGAAACCATAGCCTTGACTAGATGGACCTTTGTTGGCAAAGTAATGTCAGCCTGATTTAAAACAACCCACAGCTAAGCATTATTTTTTTCATTTTTAATGGCTAAAAGAGTCAAAATAAGAATAGTTTATAATACAGAAAAATTTTTTAATTCAAATTTCAGTGTACATAAACAGTTTTATATGCACACAGACAGGATCTCTTCCTTACTATTACTGTCTTTAAGTACATTCATCCTACAACAAAAGAATTAAAATACTTGCAACAGAGGCTGAATTGTCCATAAAGCCTAAAATATTTACCATCTGATTCTTTTTAAAAATGTTTTTCAGAGGGATGATACAGGGAGGGAGGAGGGTGGGGGGTTCAGGATGGGGAACACGTATATACCTGTGGTGGATTCATGTTGATGTATGGCAAAACCAATACAATATTGTAAATAATTAACCTCCAATTAAAATAAATAAATTTATATTAAAAATAAAAAATGTTTTTCTCACCTCTTAATTAATATAAAAGAAACTTTTAAAAATGGTTACCTATAAGAAAGGGCAAGGATGAGGACAAGAATAGGAATCTTGTTTGAGTATTTTTATATGATTTTGATTTGGGGGCTACACAAACATATTCCCCAATAATAAAAGCTTTAATTTTAATTGCTTTTGGACATCATTGCCAAAAAGCACTACTGTACTCTTGTGGCAGCCTGTTTCCTGTATGAGCCCCAAAGGTATCCCCAGCTCCTGGTATTCATCCAGTGAACCAGTGAAGTTGTTCAGTCATGGTCGACTCTTTGCGATCCCATGGACTGTAGCCTACCAGGCTCCTCCACCCATGGAATTTTCCAACCCTTGTGTAATCTTCTCCCTCTCTGTAACCAGGAAAGTTGAGTAAGAAATATCACATAACAGATGGTATTTCACTTCTGAGATTGTATTATAAAAAACAGTGGCTTTTCTTTCCCTCTCTCTATTTCTCTCTTAGTTCATCAGCTCTGGGAGAAACCAGCTACCATGCTATGAGAACACTTAGGCAACTTATGGAAAGGTCCATGTGGTGTAGAACTGAAGCCTCTGGCCAACAGCCAGTGAGGAACTGACGTCTGTTAACACCAAGTAAATGAGTTTGTAAATGGACACTCAAAATGCTGAACCTTCAATGAGACTACAGCCCCAACCAATATCTTGACTGTAACTTCATGAGAAGCCTTAAACCAGACCCACCCAGCTAAGCATCTACAAGATTCCTCCCCACAGAAAATGAGATGATGAGACTTTCCTGGTTGTCCAGTGGCTATGAATCCACCTTCCAGTGCAGGGGACGCTGATTTGATCCCCAGTCAGGAAACTAAGATTACACGTATTGCAGCTGCCACTACTGAATCTGTGTGCTCGAGAGCCCAAGCACCACAACTAGAGAGAAACCTTCACTCCACAACAAAAGATCCTGCATGCTGCAACTAAGACCCAAGGCAGTCAAGCAAATATTTTTAAATAAATAAGTAACACATTTTAAAACAAATATTTTTTTGTTTTCGATTTGGGGACTACACAAATATATTCCTCAATAATAAAAGCTTTAATTTTAATTGCTTTTGCAATTGCTTTTTGCAAGATGATAAATATTTGTAGTTTAAGGTACTTAATTTGGGGGTAGTCTGTTATATAGCAACAGATAACTAATAAAACCATCATCTCTGCCTATCTAAGAGAAAAAGAATAATGACAATGTTGACTGGGAGCAATGGGGTTACTGGGAATGCCTCTCAGCAGGCCTCTACTAAGGGACAAAATAGGCACAAGAATAAGAATCCAAATCAGTTTAGCAGGCAAGGGGTGGAGGTAGGGAATGAGTTCCAGAATGATGGGCAGGAATCAATTTACATCAAGTGCTCAGGTGGAAAATGTATTCAAAGACTTGCTTATGAAGCAGCTGAGATCAGCAGGGCAGGAAGGAGGCAGGGAAAGCTTTGTTGGGCTAGGAACAAAAGATAAACATTTCCTAAACCAATTGTGTTTCTAATTAGCTATGAGATCTTGGACAAGCCTCTTGGTCTTTTTGGGGATTTGGTTCCCTATCTAGAAAGGAAAGTTGGTTAAGATACCTATAAACTCTACCATTGCAGTATTCTCTTTGCACAATGCTAGAGGCAGTAGCACTGTCTTGGGCAAACTATAATTTACACTGTTTCATTGTTCTTGAGAGATGAAGATACATATTGTTAGGGCATATTCTCAGTTTGGAAGGCAACTCTTGTTCAAGTTTTTGCATTTATCATTTATTCAATAATTGTTTACTGTTTCCTCTGTTCCAGGCATAATGTGCTAGGCTTTAGGGATAAGAATGAATTCCAATGCTCAACGAGATACAATATCATTCTTGAGGAACCCACAATACACTTATTCTGCCTGGTCTGACTCTATTTCTACTTAAATCGAAAGGCAGCTATACCACCTGCCTTTTGATTTAAGTAGAAAGTTTCCTCTTTATCCATCTCTAATATTGTAAGTTAGCTTCCAGTTTTTTCATCTCTAAACTATTTAAGCTCCCCCATCTATTCTTTTATCTTTTTCTCAGTGCTGTCTTTGGAAGGAAAGGGCACCTGGAGAGCTAAGGACCTTCCTGAGCACTGTTAACTTTAATAACCAAGGGGATCATTATTTCCCTCTTTATGCACATTAAACATCTATGAATGAAGCATAAGATTGCTTAGATTGGTTTGTTGTCATACTACAATGGTTGCTTAATCAACTGTAAATTCGTGTAGGTATATACAAATTCATCATTTTAGCTGCAAGATGTATGACATGGAAGCCTTTGTAAATTGATTTTCTGAAACCAGTATAACTTCTGTGTATGAAAATATCCAGTATATCAAGCCACTAACCCCATACAATAAGGAACCGAATTTACTTTGGCAGAGTTTCTTCTTAACACAGGATGGCTTTCATTGATCACTAGTTTTTCCTCCAAATGTCCACAAACTAAAAGCTACATAGTCCTCTACATTGTTTTTACATATATTAGAACATATAAATCACTCTAGTGTTTCCAGAATTCATTCATCTCCCTTAAAAATATTTTGCTTACATTTGGTCTCTTGATAGCTTTACCTACTTATCACATTCATTTGTAGATGACAAAGATTCTCTCATTGCTTTCTTTCTTTACTTCCACAGACATAAAAAATTCAATCAAACATGCAAAGGATTCATAAGATATTCTGCCTTCCAGTAGCCATCAAGATAGTTAAATTGCTTACAATTACTATAGTTTGCTCTCTGTAATCTGTATTAGAAAAGCATTATTGATAACTAATCTTTGGTCAGACTGTCTACATGAACTCAACATCAGACAGCAAACTAATTGTTTTACTTGATAGTAACTTTAAATATTCTTTAGAAACTGAGGTTCAGGAGAGTAAAGGTTTTGTCCAAGGGCACTGATCAGGGATACACAGAAGTCAATGTTCATGATACAGGAAACATCTTAATTTTAATACCTTTTTCCTTTACCACAATTTTCAACTGCACATGACCTTCCCTCTCTTTTTAACCTCAGTCCAATGTTCTTTCCATGTTTAACTCTACTTACTTCCATGAAACCATATTTTGACATTCACTTATGCAACAAGTACTTATTGAACACTTTGCCGCTATTATAATTGCTTGTTTGTGAACAACATTATGCACATACAACATATCCAGTACACTACTAACAATGTAATGTGCTGTTATCTACAACAGCCAAAATTAAATTGTCATGCGGGGCCACTCAAGATGGATGGGTCATGGTGGAGAGATCTAACAAAACCTGATCCACTGGAGAAGGGAATGGCAAACCACTTCAGTATTCTTGCCTTGAGAATCTCATGAACAACACAAAAAGGCAAAAAGATATGACACCAAAAGATGAGACCCCATGTCAGTAAGTGTGCAATATGCTACTGGAGAAGACCAGAAAAATAGATCCAGGAAGAATGGAGAGGCTGGGCAAAGCAGAAATGATGCTCAGTTGTGAATGTGCCTGATGGTAAAAGTAAAGTCCAATGCTATAAAGAACAATATTGCACAGGAACCTTGAATGTTAGGCCCATGAATCAAGGTAAATGGGATGTGGTCAAGTAGGAGATGGCAAGAATGAATATCAAGAGTTTAGGAATCTATTTGCAATTTTTTAAGGAATCTCCACACTGTTCTCCATAGTGGCTGTACTAGTTTGCATTCCCACCAACAGTGTAGGAGGGTTCCCTTTTCTCCACACCCTCTCCAGCATTTATTGCTTGCAGATTTTTGGATCGCAGCCATTCTGACTGGTGTGAAGTGGTACCTCATTGTGGTTTTGATTTGCATTTCTCTGATAATGAGTGATGTTGAGCATCTTTTCATGTGTTTGTTAGCCATCTGTATGTCTTCTTTGGAGAAATGTCTATTTAGTTCTTTGGCCCATTTTTTGATTGGGTCGTTTATTTTTCTGGAATTGAGCTGCATAAGTTGCTTGTATATTTTTGAGATTAGTTGTTTGTCAGTTGCTTCATTTGCTATTATTTTCTCCCATTCAGAAGGCTGTCTTTTCACCTTGCATATATTTTCCTTTGTTGTGCAGAAGCTTTTAATTTTAATTAGATCCCATTTGTTTATTTTTGCTTTTATTTCCAGAATTCTGGGAGGTGGATCAAAGAGGATCCTGCTGTGATTTATGTCTGAGAGTGTTTTGCCTATATTCTCCTCTAGGAGTTTTATAGTTTCTGGTCTTACATTTAGATCTTTAATCCATTTTGAGTTTATTTTTGTGTGCGGTGTTAGAAAGTGATCTAGTTTCATTCTTTTCCAAGTGGTTGACCAGTTTTCCCAGCACCACTTGTTAAAGAGATTGTCTTTACTCCATTGTATATTCTTGCCTCCTTTGTCAAAGATAAGGTGTCCATATGTGTGTGGATTTATCTCTGGGCTTTCTATTTTGTTCCATTGATCTATATGTCTGTCTTTGTGCCAGTACCATACTGTTTTGATGACTGTGGCTTTGTAGTAGAGCCTGAAGTCAGGCAAGTTGATTCCTCCAGTTCCATTCTTCTTTCTCAAGATTGCTTTGGCTATTCGAGGTTTTTTGTATTTCCATACAGCAATCCCACTGCTGGGTATACACACCGAGGAAACCAGAATTGAAAGAGACACATGTACCCCAATGTTCATCGCGGCACTGTTTATAATAGCCAGGACATGGAAACAACCTAGATGTCCATCAGCAGATGAATGGATAAGAAAGCTTTGGTACATGTACACAATGGAGTATTACTCAGCCGTTAAAAAGAATTCATTTGAATCAGTTCTGATGAGATGGATGAAACTGGAGCCGATTATACAGAGTGAAGTAAGCCAGAAAGAAAAACACCAATACAGTATACTAACACATATATATGGAATTTAGAAAGATGGCAATGACGACCCTGTATGCAAGACAGGAAAAAAGACACAGCTGTGTATAACGGACTTTTGGACTCAGAGAGAGAGGGAGAGGGCGGGATGATTTGGGAGAAAGGCATTCTATAATGTATACTATCACGTAAGAATTGAATCGCCAGTCTATGTCTGACGCAGGATACAGCATGCTTGGGGCTGGTGCATGGGGATCACCCACAGAGATGTTATGGGGAGGGAGGTGGGAGGGGGTTTCATGTTTGGGAACACATGTAAGAATTAAAGATTTTAAAATTTAATTTAAAAAAAAAGGGAAAAAAAAAAGAGTTTAGGAATCAGTGAACTAAAATGGACAGGAACGTGAGAATGTAATTCAAATGACTATTATTTCTACTACTGTGGGCAAGAGATCCTTAGAACTGTATTAGCTCTCATAGTCAACAAGAGTTCAAAATGCAGTACTTGGGTACCATCTCAAACATGGCAGAATGATCTTGGTTTGTTTCCAATGCAAACCACATAACATCCAAGTCTATGCCTCCACCACTAATGCTGAAGAAGCTGATATTGAATGGTTCTATGAAAACATGTAAGACCATCTAGAACTAACACCAAAAATGATATCATTTTCATCACAGGAGATTGAAATGCAAATGTAGGAAGTCAGGAGATACCTGAAGTAACAACCAAGTTTGGCCTTGGAATACAAAATGAAGTAGGGCAAAGGCTAACAGAGTTTTGCCAAGAAAACACATTTGTCATGGCAAACACCCTCTTCCAACAACACAAGAGATGACTCTAAACATAGACATCACTAACTGTCAATATTGAAATCAGATCGATTATATTCTTTGCAGTTCAAAATGGAAAAGCTCTATGCAATCTGCATAAACAAGACCTGGAGCTGACTGCAGCTCAGATTATAAGCTCCTTATTGTAAAATTCAGGCTTAAATTGAAGAAAGCAGGGAAAACCACTAGACCATTCAGGTATGACTTAAATCAAATCACTTATACAGTGGAGGTGACAAATAAATTCAAGGGATTAAATCTGGTAGACAGACTGCCTGAAGAACTATGGACAGAGGTTCATAACATTGAACAAGAGGTGGTTACAAAAATCATCTCCAAGAAAAAGAAATACAAAAAGGCAAATGGTTGTCTGAGGAGGCCTTACAAATAGCTGAGAAAAGAAGAGGTGAAAGGCAAGGAGAAAGAGAAAGATATACCCAACTGAATACAGAGTTCCAGAGAACAGCAAGGAGAGCTAAGAAACATTTTTAAGTAGATAATGCAAAGAAATAGAGGAAAACAATAGAATGGGAAAGACTAGAGATCTCTTCAAGAAAATTGGAGATATCAAGGGAACATTTAATGCAAAGATGGGCACAATAAAGGACAAAAACGGTAAGGACCTAACAGAAGCAGAAGAGATTAAGAAGAGGTACCAAGATTACACAGAAGAACTATACAAAAAAGGTCTTAATGACCCAGATAACAATGATGGTGTGGTCACTCACCTAGTGCCTACATCCTGGAGTGTGAAGCCAAGTGGGCCCTAAGAAGCATTACTACAAATAAAGCTAGTGGAGGTGATGAAATACCAGTTGGGCTATTTCAAATCCTAAAAGATGATGCTGTTAAACTGATATCCTCAATATGTAAGCAAGTTTGGAAAACTAAGCAGTGGCCACAGGAATGGAAAAGGTCAGTTTTTATTTCAATCCCAAAGAAAGGCAATGCAAAAGAATGTTCCAACTGCTGTACAACTGCACTCATTTCACATGCTCTCAAGGTTATGCTCAACATTGTTCAAGTTAGGCTTCAGCGGTACATGAATCGAGAACTTCCAGATGTACAAGTTGAATTTAGAAAATGCTAAGGAACCAGAGATCAAATTGCTATCTTCCATCGAATCATAGATAAAACAAGGAAATGCCAGAAAAAAGAAAGAAAAAAAAACCTACTTCTACTTCACTAACTACACTAAAGCTTTTGACTGTGTGGATCACAACAAACTGCAGAAAATTCTGAAAGAGATGGGAATATCAGACTGCCTTACCTGTCTCCTGAGAAACATGTATGCAGATCAAGAAGCAACAGTTAGAACCAGACCTGGAACAACAGACTGGTTCAAAGTTGGGAAAGAAGTACATCCTGTTTATCTGTCACCCTGTTTATTTAACTTATGTGCAGAGTACATCATGTGAAATGCTTGGCTGGATGAATCACAAGCTGGAATCAAGATTGCTGGGAAAAAAATCAACAACCTCAGATATGCAGATGGTGCTACTCTAATGGCAGGAAGCAAAGAGGAACTAAAGAGCTTCTTGAGGAAGGTGAAAGAGGAGAGTGAAATAGCTGGCTTAAAATTCAACGTTTAAAAAACTAAGATCATGGCATCCAGTCTCATCACTTCATGGCAAATAGATGAGGACAAATTGGAAACAGTGACAGAGATTTTATTTTCTTGGGCTCCAAAATCACTGCGAATGGTAACTACAGTCACCATTAATTAAAAGACACTTGCTCCTTGGAATAAAAGCTATGACAAGTCTAGACAGCATATTAAAAAGCAGAGATGGCACTTTGCCAACAAAATCCATATAGTCAAAGCAGTAGTCGTGTAGGATTGTGAGAGGTGAACTATGAAGAAGGCTGAGCACCAAAGCATTGATACTTTTGAATTGCAGTGCTAGAGAGGGCTCTTGAGAGTCCCTCAGACAGCAAGGAGATCAAATCAGTCAATCCTAAAGGAAATTAACCCTGAACATTCACTAGAAGGACTGATGCTGATGCTGAAGCTCCAATACTTTGGCCACCTGATGCAAAAAGTCAACTCATTGGAAAAGACACTGATGCAGGGAAAGATGAGGACAAGAGGAGACGGGGGCAACAGAAGATGCAATGGTGGGATGGCATCACCAACACAATGGACATGAGTTCAAGCAATCTCCAGGAGATAGTGAAGGACAAAGAAGCCTGGTGTGTGGGGTTCATGAAGTTGCAGAGGCAGACACAACTTAGTGATTGAACAACAAGTTGTAAAATCCAGCCAATAAATAGGAAGTACAACATAAATTATGACTATCAACACAACTGAATAGCATAATGTTATCATTCTGATTGCCACTTAGGTGAGAAATACTTATCACATAATATTAAAAGCAAGATAGAAAGTAATAGGTAAATACAATCATAACTCTTTGGGTGTTTTGGAGATGTAGAGGAGACCTGGAAGGATATATGCAAAAACACAATAAGTAAATAGGTTTCTAGGTAATTGTGTTTCTTCCTCAAAGTTTTTCTTTAAACTTATATTAAATACTCTCAATGTTGAACACTTTTTAGAAGATATTTAATAATACCCAAGGAGAGACACGGAGAAGGCACTGGCGACCCACTCCAGCACTCTTGCCTGGAAAATCCCATGGATGGAGGAGCCTTGTAGGCTGCAGTCCATGGGGTCGCTAAGGGTCAGACACGACTGAGCGACTTCACTTTCACGCATTGGAGAAGGAAATGGCAACCCACTCCAATGTTCTTGCCTGGAGAACCCCAGGGACAGAGGAGCCTAGTGGGCTGCCGTCTATGGGGTTGCACAGAGTTGGACACGACTGACATGACTTAGCAGCAGCAGCACCAAGGAAAGACATGGAGGAGGGCATTGGCAGCCCACTCCAGTGTTCTTGTCTAGAGAATTCCATGAACAGAGGAGTCTGACGGGTTACAGTCCATAGGATCCACAGGACAAACAGACGACTGAAGTGAATTAGCATGCATGCAAAGAAAGACAGTTAGATAACACTTAACTCTTATTTTACATTTACCACTGATGTAATATTTTATTCTAATTCTCAAAATTGGTTGGTGATGAATCTAGAGCAGATTTACAGTTTCTACTTTAAACATCTACAGATGAGAGTATTCTTTCCACAAGCATAGAAAAATAACAATAATAATGCAAGAAAAGTACTTCAGAAGAATTTTTATTTGTAACTCACAATAATCCTTCCAAAAATGATGTAATGCCCCCTCACACATGATGACCAGGCAATTTCCTTGAGGGTTACCACATATATAGGCTTCTGTCTTTTTCCACAACCATGGAACCCAAGGTGAGCCATGGAGTCTTTTCTTCAGTTCAGTCCAGTTACTCAGTCATATCCGACTCTTTGTGCCCCATGGACTACAGCACACCAGGCTTCCCTGTCAATCACCAACGCCCAGAGCTTACTCAAACTCATGTCCATTGAGTCAGTGATGCCATCCAACCACCTCATCCTCTGTCATCCCCTTTCCCCCTGTCTTCAATCTTTCCCAGCATCACGGTCTTTGCCAACGAGTCAGTTCTTCGCATCAAGTGGCCAAAGTATTGGCATTTCAGCTTCAGCATAAGTCCTTCCAATGAATATTCAGGACTGATTTCCTTTAGGATTGACTGGTTGGATCTCCTTGTTGTCCAAGGGACTCCCAAGAGTCTTCAACACCACAGTTCAAAAGCATTAATTCTTCAGTGTTCAGCATTCTTTATGGTCCAACTCTCACATCCATACATGACTACTGGAAAAACCACAGCTTTGACTAGATGGATCTTTGTTGGCAAAGTAATGCCTCCATTTTTTAATATGCTGTCTATGTTTGTCATAGCTTTTCCTCCAAGGAGCAAGCATCTTTTAATTTCATGGCTGCAGTCACCATCTAAAGTGATTTTGGAGTCAAAAATAAATAAATAAATAAAGTCTGTCACTGTTCCCATTGTTTCCCCATCTATTTGCCATGAAGTGATGGGACAGGATGCCATGATCTTAGTTTCCTGAATGTTGAGTTTTAAGCCAACATTTTCCACTCTCCTCTGTCACTTTCATCAAGAGGCTCTTTAGTTATTCTTTGCTTTCTGCCATAAGTCTTTCCTTGGCATTTGTTAAATTGGATCTTGGAAAAGAAATTCCACCCCTTTCTGGTGGCAAGCCTGTGTCATAGATGTAAGTAAGGGCTGCTTGTAACCAAGTTACCAGCCAGCCTTGTGAAAGAAGCCAGTCTGAGAAAATGAAGCTGACCAGAAAGTAGTAGAGTTTATAGAAGAAAGGTGACAGTTCTTATGACACTGCAGTCCCAGGTGTCAGTAATTCCTGAGCTTCAATTATACCCCTTTCTGAAGTTACTTCAATCAATACATTTCTAAATTTCTACTTTATTGTTCATCTAAGCTAGTCTGAATTGGGTTTCTGTCATTTAAAATACAAAGGTAATTTCTAATATAGCAGATATTTCTATTCTGGTTCAAATTTGAGAAAGGTATACATACATCATTTTGCACACAGGAAACCTAAGGTTCAGAAAAAATAAGTAAGACTGCAAAGTCAGTAAGCTTTAGCTTTGAAGCACATGTATTTTCTTTAAAGACAAGCTGCATTCCATGGAACAAAAAAGCAGCTAAAAAAGTCATAAAAAGTGAACACATAAAACAGAAAGACATAGAACTATGGCAAATGGGGAAATATGCTGTAAAATACCATACACACACACACATATACACACATTCATGGCATTTGTGTCTAGTTGAAACTGAAGAAAGATTAAGTGTTTCTAAATTGCTAAGAAAAATACTTCTTGAGAATCTTTCATAACAGCCAATTCCATCTCAGCATTTCCTTTTTTAAGTATATCTTATCCAGGAGCAGCTTAACTGCATCTTCTGCCTCACAGTCTCTGATATGGGCCTCTCCACAGAGCATATCACAATGTGGCAGCTTGCTTTACAAGAATAAACAAGCATAAAGGCAAAGGAGAGTGCCAGAAAGAGAGACAGTCTTAGCAAGATTAAAGTCATGATCTTTTGTAAACAACTTATGAAATTACATCCCATCTGTTTTCTCTCTATTGTGCAGAAGCAAGTTCTAGGTCCAGTCCACACTCTAGGATTACCCAAGGGCATTGATATAGTAGTTAGGGATCAATGAGCCATGTCACAGGTATTTGTCACTATAGTGGTACTTGAAATGATAATCAGTTCTATTCAGTTCAGTTGCTCAGTCTTGTCTGACTCTTAGTGACCCCATGGACTGCAGCATGTCAGGCTTCCCCATCCATCACCAATTCCCAGAGTTTGCTCAAACTCATGTCCATCAAATCGGTGATGCCATCCAACCATCTCATCCTCTGTCGTCCCTTCTCTTCCTACCTTCAATCTTTCCCAGCATCACAGTCTTTTTCAATGAGTCAGTTCTTCATATCAGGTGGCCAAAGTATTGGAGTTTCAGCTTCAGCATCAGTCCTTCCTATAAATATGCAGGACGGATTTCCTTCAGGATTGACTGGTTGGATCTCCTTGTTGTCCAAGGGATTCTCAACAGTCTTCTCCAACATCACAGTTCAAAAGCATCAATTCCTTGATGCTCAACTTCCTTTATGGTCCAACTCTCACATCCTTACATGACTACTGGAAAAACCATAGCTTTGACTATACAGACCTTTGTTGGCAAAGTAATGGCTCTGCTTTTTAATATGCTGTCTAGGTTTGTCATAGCTTTTCTTCCAAGGAGCAAGTGTCTCTTACCTGCATGGCTGCAGTCACCATTTGCAGTGATTTTGGAGTCAAAAATAAAATAAAATCTGTCACTGTTTCCATTGTTTCCCCATCTATTTGCCATGAAGTGATGGGACCAGATGCCATGATCTTAATTTTTGAATGTTGACTTTAAGCCGCTTCTTCACTTCACTCTTTCACTTGCATCAGGAGGCTCTTCAATTCCTCTTCATTTTCTGCCATAAGAGTGGTGTCATCTGCAAATCTGATGTTATTAATATTTCTCCTGGCAATCTTGATTCCAGCTAGTGCCTCATCCAGCCCAGCATTTCAAGCATGATGTACTCTGCATATAAATTAAACAAGCAGGGCGACAATATAGTGTTAACATACTCCTTTCCCAATTTGGAACCAGTCTGTTGTTCCATGTCCAGTTCTAACTGTTGTTTCTTGACTTGCATATAGTTTTCTCAGGAGGCAGGTCATGTGGTCTGGTATTCCCATCTCTTTAAGAATGTTCCAGTTTGTGGTGATCCACACAGTCAAAGGCTTTAGCATAGTCAATGAAGCAGAAATACATATTTTTCTGGAATTCTCTTGCTTTTCCTATGATCCAACAGATTGGCAATTTGATCTCTGGATCCTCTTCCTTTTCTAAATTCAGCTTGAACATCTGGAAGTTCTCAGTTCGTGTACTGTTGAAGCCTAGCTTAGAGAATTTTGAACATTACTTTCTTAACATGTGAGATGCGCGCAACTGTGTGGTAGTTTGAACATTCTTGGGGATAGAAATGAAAACTGACCTTTCAAGTCCTGTGGCCACTGCTGAGTTTTCCAGATTTTCTGGTATATTGACTGCAGTACAATTAACAGCATCATCTTTTACGATTTGAAAGATCTCAACTGGAATTTCATAGTTTTGTTCATAATGATGCTTCCTAAGGCCCACCTGACTTCACACTGCAGGAAGTCTGACTCTAGGTGAGTGATCATACCATTGTAGTTACCTGGGTCATTAAGATCTTTTTTGTATAGTTTTTCTGTGTATTCTTGCCACTTCATCCTAATATCTTCTGCTTCTGTTAGGTCTATAGTGTTTCTGTCCTTTATTGTGCCCATCTTCACATGAAATGTTCCCTTGGTATCTCAGATTTTCTTGAAGAGATCTTTAGTCCTTTCCATTTTATTGCTTTCCTCCTATTTCTTTGCATTTATTACTTAGGAAGGCTTTCTTCTCTCTTCTTGGTATTCTTTGGAACTCTGCATTCAGACGGATATGTCTTTCCTTTCTCCTCTACTTTTTGCTTCTCTTCTTTTCTCACCTATGTGTAAGCTTTCCTCAAACTGCCATTTTGTCTTTTTGCATTTCTTTTTCTTGCAGATGGTTTTGATCACTGCCTCCTGTACAATGTTATGAACCTCCACTCATAGTTCTTCAGGCGCTTTGTCTATCAGATCTAATCCCTTGAACCTATTTGTCACTTCCACTGTATGATTGTAAGGGATTTGATATTGGTCATACCTGAATGGTCTAGTGGCTTTCCCTACTTTCTTCAATTTAAGTATGAATTTGGCAATAAGGAGTTTATGATCTGAGCCACAGTCAGTTCCCAGTCTTGTTTTTGCTGACTGTATAGAGCTTCACCATCTTCAGCAGCAAAGAATATAATCAATCTGGTTTTGGTATTGACCATCTGGTGATGTCCATGTGTAGAGTCCTCTCTAGTGTTGTTGGAAGAGGGTGTAATTGATAAAGTCTCAGAATCACTGGGAGAAACTCATTAAATATTTGTTGAATGATTAAAAAGAATCAAGAAAAAATGATACTATAATGACAGTGCCTGTTTTCATTTTCCTGCATATGTTATCAATATTTCCAAATGTTATGTGGTATCTCTCTGGCTATTCTGACCCCCCTAATATTGATTTTCTGAATGTACAAAATCCCAGAAACAATATAATCAACCTGGCATTTCATTATGCTACCATATGATGGTATAATATACCATCACCTTTTTTTTTCAGTGCAATATTGGCTTACTGCAATATGTGCTCACTCAACAATATCAATATTTTTATCTCAAATAACTCATTCAGGAAGATAAGCAATTTAAATAAGCCATGAATTGAAAACAAGCTTCCTCTACCAAACACCACATAGTATCATTGTGATTTTTAGCCCATTGAGAAGTGGGTTGGACTTTTTTCCCCTTCACTTGTTCTAAATACTGTTTATACATGCACTGACCTCTGTCTAGCTTTCTGTGCCACCTTAAGTCAGAGAACTGTAATGAAGGAAATTTCACACACAGGCTATGTAAGCCAGGCCTTTAAGAAAAGTGACAAGAACTGGTAGTTAGCCCCTTCAGCATATTATTAGTTTAAATATAGAAGGAAGAGAGGTTCAAAGTGAGCTAGAAAGTGCAAGAGCCATTTTATAAGCACAAGGAGATAAACACTGACTCCTTTTCCTCAAACCAAAAGCACAGTGCAATAACCTTGTCTAGACAACAACGGTGTGACTACAGAAATACTGCAGCCTTGGCTCTAACATAGAAGAGAAGCAAAGTATTTTTATGCTAATTGGCACCATTAAGATATGCTGATCATTTCTATGGAGGTGTTGTTTTGTTTGTTTCAAGATAATACACTATCTTTTTGAAGAAATGACAAAGTCAGCATATGTGATACGTGGAGCCTTTGGACCAGATGTTCTTCCAAGGAAGTCTCCCTCCTGTGCATGCTTTGGAGAAGCACCAGGGAAGTGACAAAAAAAATAATACATGAGGTATAATATTTGGCCACATTGTTTACAGGGTTAGGAGTAAAGATGCAAAAAAAGTCTAGTGGAACTGACTTCAAAAGGCCTAAGAAGATAGATAAACTGAGTGTGTAGGAAAGCATAACAGTAGTTTTTCTGGAAAACAGGAATTTTGAAAATGTTTTAAAAGGCTTGGTGTCTAGGAGAGTCCCTTAATCTCATAGGAATCCTGCACGCTGTT
Organism: Capricornis sumatraensis; assembly: GCF_032405125.1. Lineage (NCBI taxonomy): Eukaryota > Metazoa > Chordata > Mammalia > Artiodactyla > Bovidae > Capricornis > Capricornis sumatraensis. The sequence continues at coordinate 20,458,179 of NC_091091.1, forward strand.
ATTCATACTTGTAAGCTTCCTGCAGGCAGGAACAGAACATTATTTATCTATGTATTTCCAAGTGTCCTTTACAGGAAATGCTTAGTAAATAATAATAAAGCTAACATTCATTGACTACTTAGAAAACCAGATTCTCTGCTATAAGCTTAATATAGATTATCCAACTAAACCCCACACCCCTTCAAACAATTATCATAAACCCCATGTTATAAAGATGAGACAGTTGAAGGCTGTGAGAGGTAAAGTCTTATCCAAGTTCATATAGCTATAATCTGTGGAGCCAAGATTCAAGCCCAAGTAGCCGATTCCAAAGTCTAACCACTCTTTGTTGTTGTTAAGTTGCTAAGTTGTATGGAAGTCTTTGCAACCCCATGAACTGTAGCCTGCCAGGCTCCTCTGTCCATGGGATTTCCCACCGAGTGGGTTGCCATTTTCTTCTCCACTCTTAACCCTACGCTAAATAATTGCTGACTTGAATTTCTGTTCTTAGTTCTAGAGGGGGATGATAAGTGACCTCTTCCTGATTAGGTTTCATAGGATTTTGTTTTTCATGTCATGGACAGAAAAGAACAACCTACTGTCAGAGGCGGCGGACTCACTTTCACAAGTGAGATGCTAAGCAGATCACCTCTTTTTCCCATGTCCTACTGTTCCCAAGTATGTAAAAAGAGGGTGGTCAAGAAAGTCAAGGGCATTGAGGAAGAATTCTTTTCTCAAAAACAAAAAAAATCTGTGTGTGTGTGTGTGTGTGTGTGTGTGTGTGTATAGCTGGACAAAATGAGCCAGGGTTGGGGATAGAGTTGGGGAAGGAGAGAGGGCTATAATAAATCTCACTTTAAAATGGCAAATTCCTCCTCCTTCTGGTTAAACTTGTCAGTCATTTACAAATCAGTGTGAATTACATCGATCAATTTGCTTTTCTTTTAGGGAGTGAAGAATTCCTGTTGCTGTGGCCAAAGAAAGTAACCAGACACTGAGGACAAAGGCTCTGATGATAAAGTAGTTGCATTCATCAGCTCAGGCTGCCATAACAAAATACCATAGACTGGGTGGCTTACATAACAGAAATGTATTTCCTCCAGTTCTGGAGGCTGAATGCCCAAGATGAGGGTGCCAGCATGACCGGATTCTGGTGAGAGTTCTCTTCCTGAATTTCAGACAGCCTCCTTCTCTCTTTGTCCTCACATGGCCTCTCCTCAGTGGGTGTGCATGGAGAGAGTGAGACATCACTCTCCCTCTTCTAAATTCACATAGTTTTTGCCAGGGTTAAAAAGGTAATGCAAGCAGAGTACTGAGTATGAAATCTATAATAAGCACTCAATGTATAATAGTTATTATCATTAAGAAGAGATATGGAGTGGGGAGAAAAGAACACTAAGAGTTTGGACAGGGATACAGGAAGCAAAATGAGAAGGTCCTCAGATCTTCATTCCCTTTTCCCTTCTGTTGGGAGCCCTAGTGTCATCAAATAGGTAACCAGAAATCTTGATTAAACATGATAGTAAGATATCAAGGTTTCCTAAAAATGACACTAGTTTGTTAGGAAGAACACAGTAAGTTGTAAGCTTTAGAAGTCATCAATTGGTTGACATTACTTTCCAGTATTTCTGAAGTGTCTTTATTTCTTATGCTTTTACTTCTCTATATACAAAGGTAATTTACAGATTTATTTAAATATGGCTATTGTAACTTTGGTGTATAAAGCCTATTGATTCATATGAAGGAATATAATTAAAGAAACTATTTCTTTCATTTTGAAATGTGAGATAAGGTATGACACTGATGGTTGTCACACTGAGAAGATGTGTTACAACTTTTTAATTCAATTCACCATTTGCTGAAATACCCCTAAGTGGCATCCCTGTTTGAATGCTCAAGGATACCAAAATGTAGTATTTGAGGGGGATAGCTCTGCTCTCCAGCTCTGTGGTACTGGTGGTGGTTTAGTCACTAAGTTGTGTCTGACTCTTGCAACCCCATGGACTGTAGGCCGCCAGGCTCCTTTATCCATGGGATTTCCCAGACAAGAATATTGGAGTGAGTAGCCATTTCCTTCTCCAGGGGTCTTCCCCATCCAAGGATGGAACCCGCATCTTCTGCACTGACAGCAAGCAGATTCTTTACCACTGAGCCACCAGGGAAGCTCTTTTCACAATCTAGTCATATCCCAATGTGTACAGAGAAACTCATTCTCAATTCTCAGTACTGTGAGTTGAGTATAGAGCATCATATTTTATCATCTCTTCTCAGAGACCACCTATCCATGCTAATATCATTGGTCCCGGGTAGCTTCTCATTTCCCCCCTTTAAAACATTAGAAATATTTCAAAGTGTCCGTTGGTTTCCCACTACCTGCAAAGTATTCTAAACATTTTCTCATCGTACCAGTTGTTGCCTCTGACTCATTTTTAGGGAGATCTAGTGTGTCTTTCTGTATGAAGTCAAAAGAGATGGCAAGTTGGACATGAGTTAGCAACATGTAGCTGCTGGGATCCTGGGAGCACAACTCTACAAAGTACCAGCCTTGTCCCATTTAGCACATTAGTGAGAAATAAAGAAAATAAAAACATGTTCATTCTATTTGAGGCAACAGTTAGAAATATGAAGTGAATACAACAAAACCCAGCATTTTCCACCGTTTCTTTCTAATGTATATAGTTTAGGTTATACAGTAAAAATAATTCAAATTTTATCTTTTTAAATACTTCAAGATTAAAATGGATGTCGCCCTCAAAAAAATTAGAAATAAAGGTTAAAGTGAGTGTTAAATATCCAATAGATCAAAGCATCAGCGATACACAAGCTACCTGTGAGATATTGCAAGTTTGAGTCCAATAAAGTGAATTTTTGAAATAAAGAAAGCCACACAAATTTTTGATTTCCCAGTGCATAGGAAAGTTAGGTTTACACTAAACAACAGTCTATCAAGTACATGATAGCATTATGTCTAAAAAAAGAACATATATTCATTTAAAATATTTTACTGCTAAAAAATGCCAACCATCATTTAATAATGCAGGGTTGCCACAAACATTCAGTTTGTAAAAATGCAATACCTGGAGAGCACAATAAAGTGAAAGACAGGGATTACAGATAAAGATGGCGGAGGAATAGGACGGGAAGACCACTTTCTCCCTCACAAATTCCTCAAAAGAACATTTCAACGCTGAGCAAACTCCACAAAACAACCTCTGTAGGCTGGCAGAGGACAGCAGGCAACCAGAAAAGCAGACCATTGTCTTCAAAAACAGGTAGGAAAAAATATAAACGACGAAAAAGGAGACAAAGGAGGTGGGGAGGGAACTCCGTCCCGGGAAAGGAAGCCCGTCCCGGGAAGGGAATTTTAAGAAGAGAGGTTTCCAAACACCAGGAAACACTCTCCCTGCTGAGTCTGTGGCGAGTCTTGGAAACCCAGAGGGCAACATAACAGGAAGGAAAAATAAAGAAATAATTAAAACCAAGAGATTACAAGCCCAACAGTAACTCCCCCAGCGGAAAAGCAGCACAGACGCCGGCATCCGCCATTGGGAAGTGGGGGCAGGGCAGGGACGCGCGGGAGGCGCGGGCTGCAGTGCTTTGTAAGAATCGGGCAGGAACGCCCCACGCGCAACCAGAACGATCTAACTTGCGCTAGCAAACCAGACTGTGTGATAGCTACCGCACGAAAAGCTCGAACATAAGACGCCACCAGGACCGAGCACAGAACAAAGGACGGAACGGAAAAAGCCGGCTGCAGACCATCCCCCGCCGGGGACAGGCAGCCAGAGCCGTAAGGACTGGAAACGGGCAATTGCAGACCCGGAGAGACTTTACTTACCTAACTGCAAGCGGGCTTCTTTGCTAAGACTTCTGGGGGTGCTGGACAGTCACAATCTGCCTCACTGGGGACGCCAGCGGTCCACCCAGAAAGTTGAGCAGCAGCGACAGAAAAGGTGACAAGCCGCGGCGATCACGCTCGCCAAACTCCTGAGCTACTCGGACCTGGGAAGGGCACAAAGCGCAGTCCCAGCCGAATCTGTGCCTCTGAGGGCTGCCTGAGCGCCAAACCTGAGCGGCTTGGACCGGGAAGTGCACGCAGCCTAGGGCCGGCCCCAGACGGTTCCCGGCTGTGCATCATAGAGCCGGAGCGGTTTGTGCGCCGCAAGAAGGGACAGGTCAAGCGGGGCTGTGACACTGTGAGCACACGACAGCGCTATTTGTTTGCGGTATCCCCCCTCCCCACAGCGCGACTGAACTAGTGAGCCTGAAAAACCAGCAAACGGAAGAAGTTAAACAGAGGGAACCACGTTGGAAGTGATCCCACACGGCCCAAAACATCAGAGAAGAGCCAGATATATTTTTACTATTTTAAAAATCATTCCTTTTTTTTTTTTCTTTTCTTTTTTTTTTCTAACCTTTTTTTTTAAATTGTTAAGTCTTCTATTTCTCCTCTAATTTTTATTACTATAACCTATTATTACTATTTTTTAAAAAAAAGACTTTTTTTTTTTTTTTAAGGCAAACACCATATATAGCCTTTGGATGGTTGTTGGTGGGGTTTTTTTTTGTTTGTTTGTTTTGTTTTTTTTGTTTGTTTGTTTGTTTTAATAATTCTTGGTTTTTTTTCTTTCTTTCTTTCCTGCTTTTTCCTTCTGCTTCTTTTCTTTAATATTGTATTTTTGAAAATCCAACCTCTACTCTAGATTTTTAACCTTTGTTCTTAGGTTTTTGTTGTCAATTATGTTCATTTAAAAACCCAAACTTCACTACCCAAGTTTACCTGAGAGCGAGATTACTGGCTTGACCACTCTCTTCTCCTATGGACTCTCCTTTTTCTCCACCAGGTGGCCTCTGTCTCTTTTCTCCCCCATCTCTTCTCTATCCAACTCTGTGAATCTCTGTGTGTTCCAGACAGTGGAGAACACCTAAGGAACTGGTTACTGGCAGGATTTGTCTCTCTCCTTCTCATTCCTCTCTCTTATCCTCCTGGCCACCTCTGTCTACTTCCTCCCTCTCCTCTTCCCTGTATAACTCCGTAAATACCTGAGCGGGCCAGACTATAGAGCGCACATAAGGAAGTGACTACTGCCTAGCTTGCTCTCTCCTCTTTTGATCTCACCGCATCTCATTCCAGTTACCTCTAACTACCCCCTCCATCTTCTCTTCTCCTTGTAACTCAGTCAACCTCTCTGAGTGTCCCTCAATGTGGAGAAACTTTTCATCTTTAACCTAGATGTTTTATCATCGGTGCTGTATAGATGGAGAAGTCTAGAGGCTACTGTAAAAACTGAAGACCAGAAGCAGGAGGCTTAAATACAAAGCCTGAAAACATTAGAGAACTCTTGAATTCAGGGAACATTAAGCAATAGGAGCTCATCAAATGCCTTCATACCTACACTGAAACCAAGCTCCACCCAAGGGCCAACAAGTTCCAAAACAAGACATATCACTCAAATTCTCCAGCAACACAGGAACACTCCCCTGAGCTTGAATATACAGGCAGCTCAAAATCATTCCAAAAACTTTGATGTCTCATAACCCATCACTGGTCACTCCACTGCACTCCAGAGAGAAGAAACCCAGATCCACCCACCAGAACTCCAACACAAGCCTCCCTAACCAGGAAACCTTGACAAGCCACTGATAGAACCCCACCCACAGTGAGGAAGCTCCATAATAAAGAGAACTCCACAAATCACCAGAATATAAAAAGACCACCCCAAACGCAGCAATATAACCAAGATGAAGAGACAGAGGAATACTCAGCAGGTAAAGGAACAGGAGAGTTGCCCACCAAACCAAACAAAAGAGGAAGAAGTAGGGAATCTACCTGAGAAGGAATTCCGAATATTGATAGTGAAAATGATCCAAAATCTTGAAATCAAAATGGAATCACAGATAAATAGCCTAGAGACAAGGATTGAGAAGATGCAAGAAAGGTTTAACAAGGACCTAGAAGAAATAAAAAAGAGTCAAAATATAATGAATAACGCAATAAATGAGATCAGAAACACTCTGGAGGCAACAAATAGTAGAATAACGGAGGCAGAAGATAGGATTAGTGAAATAGAAGATAGAATGGTAGAAATAAATGAATCAGAGAGGAAACAAGAAATACGAATTAAAAGAAACGAGGACAATCTCAGAGACCTCCAGGACAATATGAAACGCTCCAACATTCGAATTATAGGAGTCCCAGAAGAAGAAGACAGAAAGAAAGATCATGAGAAAATCCTTGAGGAGATAATAGTTGAAAACTTCCCTAAAATGGGGAAGGAAATAATCACCCAAGTCCAAGAAACACAGAGAGTTCCAAATAGGATAAACCCAAGGCGAAACACCCCAAGACACATATTAATTAAATTAACAAAGGTCAAACACAAAGAACAAATATTAAAAGCAGCAAGGGAAAAACAACAAATAACACACAAGGGGATTCCCATAAGGATAACAGCTGATCTTTCAATAGAAACTCTTCAGGCCAGGAGGGAATGGCAAGACATACTTAAAGTGATGAAAGACAATAACCTACAGCCCAGATTACTGTACCCAGCAAGGATCTCATTCAAATACGAAGGAGAAATCAAAAGCTTTACAGACAAGCAAAAGCTGAGAGAATTCAGCACCACCAAACCAGCTCTCCAACAAATTCTAAAGGATATTCTCTAGACAGGAAATACAAAAAGGGTGTATAAACCCGAACCCAAAACAATAAAGTAAATGGTAACGGGATCATACTTATCAATAATTACCTTAAACGTAAATGGGTTGAACGCCCCAACCAAAAGGCAAAGACTGGCCGAATGGATACAAAAACAAGACCCCTCTATATGCTGCTTACAAGAGACCCACCTCAAAACAAGGGACACATATAGACTGAAAGTGAAGGGCTGGAATAAGATATACCACGCAAATAGAGACCAAAAGAAAGCAGGAGTGGCAATACTCATATCTGATAAAATAGACTTTAAAACAAAGGCTGTGAAAAGAGACAAAGAAGGCCACTACCTAATGATCAAAGGATCAATCCAAGAAGAAGATATAACAATTATACATATATATGCACCCAATATAGGAGCACCGCAATATGTAAGACAAATGCTAACAAGTATGAAAGGGGAAATCAACAATAACACAATAATAGTGGGAGACTTTAATACCCCACTCACACCTATGGACAGATCAACTAAACAGAAAATTAACAAAGAAACGCAAACTTTAAATGATACATTAGATCAATTAGACCTAATTGATATCTATAGGACATTTCACCCCAAAACAATGAATTTCACCTTTTTTTCAAGTGCTCATGGAACCTTCTCCAAGATAGATCACATCCTGGGCCATAAATCTAAACTTGATAAATTCAAAAAAATCGAAATCATTCCAAGCATCTTTTCTGACCATAATGCATTAAGATTAGATCTCAATTACAGGAGAAAAACTACTAAAAATTCCAACATATGGAGGTTGAACAACACACTTCTGAATAACCAACAAATCACAGAAGAAATCAAAAAAGAAATCAAAATATGCATAGAAACTAATGAAAATGAAAACACAACAACCCAAAACCTGTGGGACACTATAAAAGCAGTGCTAAGAGGAAAGTTCATAGCAATACAGGCATACCTCAAGAAACAAGAAAAAAGTCAAATAAATAACCTAACTCTACACCTAAAGCAACTAGAAAAGGAAGAATTGGAGAACCCCAGAGTTAGTAGAAGGAAAGAAATCTTAAAACTTAGGGCAGAAATAAATGCTAAAGAAACAAAAGAGACCATAGCAAAAATCAACAAGGCCAAAAGCTGGTTCTTTGAAAGGATAAATAAAATTGACAAACCACTAGCCAGACTCATCAAGAAGCAAAGAGAGAAAAATCAAATCAATAAAATTAGAAATGAAAATGGAGCGATCACAACAGACAACACAGAAATACAAAGGATCATAAGAGACTACTATCAGCAGTTGTATGCCAATAAAATGGACAATGTGGAAGAAATGGACAAATTCTTAGAAAAGTACAATTTTCCAAAACTGAACCAGGAAGAAATAGAAAATCTTAACAGACCCATCACCAGCACGGAAATTGAAACTGTAATCAGAAATCTTCCAGCAAACAAAAGCCCAGGTCCAGACGGCTTCACAGCTGAATTCTACCAAAAATTTCGAGAAGAGCTAACACCTATCCTCCTCAAACTCTTCCAGAAAATTGCAGAGGAAGGTAAACTTCCAAACTCATTCTATGAGGCCACCATCACCCTAATACCAAAACCTGACAAAGATGTCACAAAAAAAGAAAACTACAGGCCAATATCACTGATGAACATAGATGCAAAAATCCTCAACAAAATTCTAGCAATCAGAATCCAACAACATATTAAAAAGATTATACACCATGACCAAGTGGGCTTTATCCCAGGGATGCAAGGATTCTTCAATATCCGCAAATCAATCAGTGTAATTCACCACATTAACAAATTGAAAAATAAAAACCATATGATTATCTCAATAGATGCAGAGAAGGCCTTTGACAAAATTCAACATCCATTTATGATAAAAACTCTCCAGAAAGCAGGAATAGAAGGAACATACCTCAACATAATAAAAGCTATATATGACAAACCCACAGCAAACATTATCCTTAATGGTGAAAAATTGAAAGCATTTCCCCTAAAGTCAGGAACAAGACAAGGGTGTCCACTTTCACCGCTACTATTCAACATAGTTCTGGAAGTTTTGGCCACAGCAATCAGAGCAGAAAAAGAAATAAAAGGAATCCAAATTGGAAAAGAAGAAGTAAAACTCTCACTGTTTGCAGATGACATGATCCTCTACATGGAAAACCCTAAAGACTCCACCAGAAAATTACTAGAGCTCATCAATGAATATAGTAAAGTTGCAGGATATAAAATCAACACACAGAAATCCCTTGCATTCCTATACACTAATAATGAGAAAGTAGAAAAAGAAATTAAGGAAACAATTCCATTCACCATTGCAACAAAAAGAATAAAATACTTAGGAATATATCTACCCAAAGAAACTAAAGACCTATATATAGAAAACTATAAAACACTGATGAAAGAAATCAAAGAGGACACTAATAGATGGAGAAATATACCATGTTCATGGATTGGAAGAATCAATATAGTGAAAATGAGTATACTACCCAAAGCAATTTACAAATTCAACGCAATCCCTATCAAGCTACCAGCCATATTTTTCACAGAACTAGAACAAATAATTTCAAGATTTGTATGGAAATACAAAAAACCTCGAATAGCCAAAGCAATCTTGAGAAAGAAGAATGGAACTGGAGGAATCAACTTGCCTGACTTCAGGCTCTACTACAAAGCCACAGTCATCAAAACAGTATGGTACTGGCACAAAGACAGACATATAGATCAATGGAACAAAATAGAAAGCCCAGAGATAAATCCACACACATATGGACACCTTATCTTTGATAAAGGAGGCAAGAATATACAATGGAGTAAAGACAATCTCTTTAACAAGTGGTGCTGGGAAAACTGGTCAACCACTTGTAAAAGAATGAAACTAGATCACTTTCTGACACCGCACACAAAAATAAACTCAAAATGGATTAAAGATGTAAATGTAAGACCAGAAACTATAAAACTCCTAGAGGAGAATATAGGCAAAACACTCTCAGACATAAATCACAGCAGGATCCTCTATGATCCACCTCCCAGAATTCTGGAAATAAAAGCAAAAATAAACAAATGGGATCTAATTAAAATTAAAAGCTTCTGCACAACAAAGGAAAATATACACAAGGTGAAAAGACAGCCTTCTGAATGGGAGAAAATAATAGCAAATGAAGCAACTGACAAACAACTAATCTCAAAAATATACAAGCAACTTATGCAGCTCAATTCCAGAAAAATAAACGACCCAATCAAAAAATGGGCCAAAGATCTAAATAGACATTTCTCCAAAGAAGACATACGGATGGCTAACAAACACATGAAAAGATGCTCAACATCACTCATTATCAGAGAAATGCAAATCAAAACCACAATGAGGTACCACTTCACACCAGTCAGAATGGCTGCGATCCAAAAATCTGCAAGCAATAAATGCTGGAGAGGGTGTGGAGAAAAGGGAACCCTCCTACACTGTTGGTGGGAATGCAAACTAGTACAGCCACTATGGAGAACAGTGTGGAGATTCCTTAAAAAATTGCAAATAGAACTACCTTATGACCCAGCAATCCCACTGCTGGGTATACACACCGAGGAAACCAGAATTGAAAGAGACACATGTACCCCAATGTTCATCGCAGCACTGTTTATAATAGCCAGGACATGGAAACAACCTAGATGTCCATCCACAGATGAATGGATAAGAAAGCTGTGGTACATGTACACAATGGAGTATTACTCAGCCGTTAAAAAGAATTCATTTGAATCAGTTCTGACGAGATGGATGAAACTGGAGCCGATTATACAGAGTGAAGTAAGCCAGAAAGAAAAACACCAATACAGTATACTAACACATATATATGGAATTTAGAAAGATGTCAATGACGACCCTCTATGCAAGACAGGAAAAAAGACACAGCTGTGTATAACGGACTTTTGGACTCAGAGAGAGAGGGAGAGGGCGGGATGATTTGGGAGAATGGCATTCTATCATGTATACTATCATGTAAGAATTGAATCGCCAATCTATGTCTGACGCAGGATACAGCATGCTTGGGGCTGGTGCATGGGGATGACCCACAGAGATGTTATGGGGAGGGAGGTGGGAGGGGGTTTCATGTTTGGGAACACATGTAAGAATTAAAGATTTTGAAATTAAAAAAATAAAAATTTAAAATTTAAAAAAAAAAAAGAAAATAAAGTGAAAGACAATAACATGAGGCATGCCAAGGCTAGAAAGAGTTATGCAATACATGACTATATTCAAAGGAAGAAGGTATGATTAATAGGACCACTGGTCAACAACAGAAACAGAATCAAAGACAACTACTGATCCAAGTCGGAGGAATTTTAGCCTACAAATTTCATTCACTCAACAATTTTTTATGGAGTTCCTATTAGATGTTTTTAAAATTTATTTTAAGGAATATAGTTGATTTACAACATTGTGTTAATTTATGCTGCATAGCAAAATTATTCAGTTATACAAATATATGTATATACATTCTTTTCATATTCTTTTCCATTATGATTTATCACAGAATATTGAATATAGTTACCTGAGTTATTGGCTTCCAGAGTGGCACTAGTGGTAAAGAACTGACCTGCCAATGAAGGAAACATAAGACATGTGGGTTTGATCCTTGGGTCAGAAAGGTTCCTGGAGGAGGGCATGGCAACCCACTCCAGTATTTTTGCCTGGAGAATCTCATGAACAGAGGAGTCTGGCAGGCTACAGTTCATAGCGTTGCAAAGAGTTGGACATGACTAAAGCGACTTAGCACGCACCTGAGTGTGTAGGACCTTGTTGTTTATTCATTCTACACAAAATGCTTTGCATCTGCTAACCACAAACTCACAGTTCATTCCTCCCCCACACTCCCTCCTTCTTGGCAACCGGAAGTCTTTTCTCTATGTCTGTGAATCCTACTAGATATTTTTTAGTTCTGAGGACACCATAGTTAATAAAAAAGATAAGAGGAACACACCTTACATTGTAGATAAGCCAACACACCTTACATTGTAGATAAGAGGAACAAGCAATACAGAAGGAAAGAAATCAGCATTCTCCAACTGTTAAGAAGTGTCATGAAGAAGACAGGCCATATCCCAATGTTCATTGCAGAAAGAATGTCCAAACTACCGTACAATTGCACTCATTTCATATGCTAGCAAAGTAATGCTCAAAACTCTCCAAGCCAATCTTCAATGGTACGAGAACTAAGAACTTCCAGATATTCAAGCTGATTTAGAAAAGGAAGAGGAACCTGAGATCAAACTGCCAGCGTCCATTGGATCATAGAAAAAGCAAGAGAGTTCCAAAAAAAAAAACACATCTACTTCTACTTCATTGACTATGCTAAAGCCTTTGACTGTGTGGAAACAAACTGTGGAAAATTCTTAAAGAGATAGGAATACCAGACCACCAACCTGCCTCCTACCAAACCTGTATGCAGGTCAAGAAGTAACAGTTAGAACTGGACATGGAACAACGGACTGGTTCCAAGTAGGAAAAGGAATATATCAACACTATATATTGTCACCCTGCTTATTTAACTTATGTGCAGAGTGCATCATACTTGAAATGCTGGGCTGGATGAGGCACAAGCTGGAATCAAGATTGCCAGGAGAAGTATTAATAACTTCAGATATGTAGATGGCACCACCCTTATGAAGAGCCTCTTGATGAAAGTGAAAGAGGAAAGTGGAAAAAGCTGGCTTAAAACTCAACATTCAAAAAATGAAGATCATGGAATCCAGTGCCATCACTTCACGGTAAATAGATGGGAAAACAATGGAAACAGTGACAGACTTTATTTCCCTGGGCTCCAAAATCACTACAGATGGTGACTGCAGCCATGAAATTAAAAGACCCTTGCTCCTTGGAAGAAAAGCTATGACAAACCTAGACAGCATATTAAAAAGCAGAGACATTACTTTGCCAACAAAGGTCTGTATAATCAAAGCTATGGTTTCTCCAGTAGTCATGTATGGATGTGAGAGTTGGACCATAAAGAAGGCTGAGTGCCAAAGAATTGATGCTTTTGAACTGTGATGTTGGAGAAGACTCTTGAGAGTCCCTTGGACTATGAGGAGATTAAACTAGTCAATCCTAAAGGAAATCAATCCTGAATATTCATTAGAAGGTCTGATGCTGAAGCTGAAGCTGACGCTCCAATATTCTGACCACCTGATGGGAAGAGCCAGGTCATTTGAAAAGACCCTGATGCTGGGAAAGATTAAAGGCAGGAGGAGAAGTGGATGACAGAAGACAAGATGGTTGGATGACATCACTGACTCGATGGACAAAAGTTTGAGCAAGCTCTGGGAAATAGTGAAGGACAGGTAAGCCTGGCATGCTGCAGTCCATGGGGTCACAATGTGTTGAACACGACTGAGTGACTGAACAACAGTTTACAGTAACCAAGACATGAAAGCAACCTAAATATCCATTGACAGAAGAATGGATAAAGAAGATGTGGTACGTATACACAATGGAGTATTCTTCAGCCATAGAATAATGAAGTAATGCCATTTGCAGCAACATGGATGGGCCCAGAAACTATCATACTAAGCGAAGTAAGACAGAGACAAATATCATATGATATCTCTTATATGTGGAATCTACTTTTTAAAATGAAATGAATTATTTCCAAAACAGACACAGATATCATACAAAAACTTATGATTACCAAAAAGAAATTGCAGGAGAGAGGAGATAAATCAGGAGCTTGGGATGAGCATACACACACTACTATATATATATATATGACAGATAATAAACAAGAACTTTCTGAATAACATGGGGCTTCTCTGATGGCTCAGATGGTAAAGAATCTACCTGCAATGTGGGAGACCTGGGCTCAGTCGCTGGGTCTGGAAGACCCCCTGGAGAAAGGAATGGCTACCCACTGTAGTATTCTTCCCTAAAGAATTCCATGGACATACGGGCCGGACAGGCTGCAGTCCATGGGGATCACAAACAGTCAGGCATGACTGAGTGACTAATATACTGAAAAACAGGGAACTATACTCAGTATTCTGTGATAACCTAGATGAGGAAAGACTCTATAAAAGAATGAATATATGTACATGTATAATTGAATCACTTTTCTGTATATCTGAAATTAACACAGCATTGTAAATCAACTATACTCCAACAAAATTAAATAGATAAATATATAAAAATATTAAAAATATAAAAAAGAAGACAAGCCAAAGAGTAATGGTTAATACAGCAATGCATATGAAAGCAGGGAGGGATGCTTTAAATTGATTTTGTGTAGTTTTTTTTTTAATTGAAGTATATTTGATTTACAATGTGTTATTTTCAGTTATACAGAAGTGATTCAGTTATATACATACATAATATATATAATACACATATAATACAGTCATATCCATAAGATATGTATATATTCTTTTTCAGAGTCTTTCCCCTCATAAGTTATTACAAAATATTGAGTATAATTCCCTATGCTATACAACAGGTCTTTGTTGGTGACCTATTTATATACAGTAATGTATATATGTTAATCCCAAACTCCTAATTTATTCTCTCCCTACCTTTTCCCTTTGGTAACCATGAGTTTATTTTCTATGTCTGTGATTCCATTTTTGTTTTGCACATAAATTCATTTGTATCATTTCTTTTAGATTCCAAATATAACTGATATCATATGATATTTGTCTTTCTCTGTTTGGCTTACTTCATTTAGTATTATAATCTCTAAGTCCATCCATGTTGCTGCAAATGGCATCACTTCATTCTTTTTATGGCTGAGTATTATTCCATTGTAAATATATAATTCACATCTTCTTTATCCTTTCATCTGTCAGTGGACATTTAAGTTGCTTTTATATCTTGGTTATGGTAAATAGTATGCAAAAGTCTTCAACAAAATACTAGCAAACCAAATACAACAATACATTAAAAGGATCATGCATCAGGATCAAGTGGGATTCATCTCAGGGATGCAAGGAATTTTCAATATCTAAAAATCAATCAGCGTGATTGACTGAAGAGTAAAAACTATTTTATCATCTCAATAGATGCAGAAAAAGCTTTTAATAAAATTCAATATCCATTTATGATAAAAAAAAAAAACTCTTCAGAAAGTGGGCACAGAGGAAATCGACCCGACATAATAAAGGTCACACATGACACACCTAACATCATACTCAATGATGAAAAGCTGAAAGCATTTCCTCTAAGATCAGAAACAAGAAAAGGACGTCCACTCTCACCACTTGCATTAACATAGTTTTGGAAGTCTTAGCCACAGCAATCAGAGAAGAAAAAGAAATTTAAAAATCCATATTGAAAAAAAATAAAACTGTCACTGTTTGCAGATGACATGATACAATATATAGAAAATCCTAAAAACTTTACTAGAAAACTACTAGAGCTCATCAATGAATTTAATAAAGTTCCAAGATAAAAAATTAATACACAGAAATACGTTGCATTTCTATATACTAACTAATGAAAGATAAGAAAGAGAAATTAAGGAAACAGTCCCACTTACCATTGCATTAAAAAGAATAAAATATCCAGAAATAAGGAAGCAAAAGACTTGTACTCCAAAAACTGTAAGACACTGATGAAAGAAATAAATAATGACACAAGCAGATAGAAAGATACACCATATTTTTAAATTGGAAGATTCAATGTTATCAAAATAATCATACTACCCAAGGCAATCTATGGTTTTGTGTAGATATGAATGAATATACAAATTATATATTTGTATACATATATAGCAATGGCTTAAATGAGATAAAGTTTATTTCTCTTTTATTTAAAAGAAGCCTGTAAGTAGACAACCCATGAAAAGTTTAGAGACTCACAAATTCATCAGGCACTCACACTTTCCAGATCTCTGCTCCAACAGAAAAATGCAAATCCAAAGTGAATGCCTTTTTCTCCATGATTAAAGATAGTTGCTAGAGCCCGGTCACCACACTTGATGTTCCAGGGAGATGGGGAGAAAGAAGGATGAACCTCCTTCCTTTTAGGGTTTGTTTTCAAAGCACCACATTATACTTTGGCTTACATTTCTTTGGTCAGAATATCTAGTTACAGAGAACCTGGTTAATATAGCTGTTTGGCTGTATGCCAAAGTGTTTAACAAGGGAAGAAAGGTAAAAGGAATATTGGGAAGCAAAAAGCATTCTTGCCAAAAGTGGTCAGGGAAGGCTTCACTGATAAGTTAGCACATGGCTTGAAGCCTCAGTGATGAGGAGGCAGTCATGAAGACCTGGAAGTAGGCATTTTAATAAGAGAGAAAGATGAGTACAAAATCCCTAAAGTGTGAATGAACTCTGTGTATCTTTGAATCAAGAGAAAACTAGGACACTGATGAAAACTGTATGAGGGAAAGGGTACTACAGAATGAAATTAGGAGATTAGCATGTTAGACCTTACAATAAATAGTCCAGAGAAATAAGTTTAGAATGGAGTATGTTCAGTTCTCTTGAAAGGGCTATGCCCATTGTAATATGGATAGACCAGATCATCCTTAAATTTGAAACCATCAAACACCGGATTTATCTTCGTTCCCTTGTCATGAATAGTCTTCTAATTCTATATGCTCCAGCAATAAAGTGATTTATGATTCTTGAGTCTTCGTCTCATTCTCATTCCTCCTCCCCCTACTTCCTTAGCAGATTTTCCCAACTGCTGCACTGGGGTGCCTGGGCTAAAAAAGATCATGTAGGTGTGTTATGAACAGAGACACAATTCAAAGTAGTTAAATCTTAAATTGCCTCAAAATATACATATTGGTCAATTAATATAAGATTTCATTCTCAGCTCCCTAGAAAAATATTCAGGAAAGACTATCCTAATCTTTGTTTGCAATAAAATAAACAGTTCAACAGTTTCCCTTCTGCTTCTTCCACATTTCATATAAGGATTTGTCGAACATGTTCCCATCTGCAAAGAGAGGGGAAAGGGAACAGCTGGAGGAGCTGTCTCTTCTTCCAGCATTTGCTCTCTGTAAGCTTTGACAATTTGAGTCATAGACCTTCCAGAAAGTTTAGCTGTTTAAAAATGGACCTGGATTTCCAAGAGGAGATCAGCAGGGCTATTAACAAAATAATGCCCTATAAGGTTAGTGCCTCAAAGGTCTTTCATTGTCTCTATATATATCACTTACTTATACACTCAAACACACACACACACACACACACACAATTGCATATATTTATATACCTATGCAATAGCTACACCAGGCCAAGTAATTGGCATATGACATTTTTTTTAACACATTTGTAGAACCTGGCTGGTCATTGTAGAGAACAAGTTTAAGTCAAGGATTAGTTAACCAAATAATGGAATTTAAAACAACATACACAGAAAAGGAGGTCACTCAAAGAACTACAGAACAAAGGAGAAGTTGGCACAGAGGAAAAGTCAAACTTTGATTAAATAAGTGAATAATGATAGTGATTATTATACATGCAATTGTTGAACATTAACTACACACTAGATAAAGTACTAAGCATATAAATTACCTTATCTCAATTAATAATAATAACCTTAAGAGACAGGCACTATTATTACACCTGATTTATAATTAAAGAAACGGAGTACTAGAAAGATTAAATCTCTTGCCAAGCCTGAGAACTAGTAAGTGATAGAGCTGGACTCAATCCAGATCTGTCTCACTCTAAATCCTGTTCTCTAACAACTTCTTATGCTTATTATTAGTCGCTCAGTCATGTCCGACTTGGTCGTGCGACCCCATGGACTGGAGCCTGCCAGGCTCCTCTGTCCATGGAATTTTCCAGGCAAGAATACTGCAGTGGATTGCCATTTCCTTCTCCAGGGGATTTTCTCAACCCAGGGATCGAACTCTGGTCTCCTGCAATGCAGGCAGATCCTTACATGATGCTAATATGCAAGACAGGGTAGAAAAGAGGAGAGAGTAAACTTAAGCTGTATTAAACATTTATTTCTACTGGATTATATTCCTATCACACCTCACATGGATTATCATGTTGAATTTAGGAACCAAATTTAATGACACAGACTTATAAAATTAGGAGGTATTGGCTTCAACCACTCCTAGCTATATGACCTTGGCCAGTTACATAGGAACCTCAATTTTTTCATCTGAAATGGGTAAAGAATCTACAAGGTTGATGTGAAGATTAAAGTTAATGTGTGTGAAATGAAAAACAGTGTCTGGTATAGACTAAGCAAAAAAGGCAACAGAAATATGGCAACCCATAGATTTACTATTATTATTCCAAGAAGAGAATGACTAGGATATTGATCATATTTTCTGAACATTAGCATGAGTTGTGAATTCATCCTTTCTAAGGAAGTGGTTTCATTATTACTTTGCATTCTCCTACAAATTATAATTCTTAACAAGCTCAAAGCTGGGCTCTTCTGAGGCAAACAAGATAAATCTTATAAATCTAGTAATTTTACATTCCCCAGGGAACTGAGAGGGATTCTTTCCAGTCTCTTGTCAAAATTATCTCTGGGAAAAAATGGATAATGGAAAGGAGTCCCAGTGGCTGCTGATAGGCTGCCAAGTTCAACACCCGTATCTCTTCAAAGGTCTAACCCATAAAAAAATATCATTTTCTATCTTGACTGACAGCATTTATCTTGGATTTCAAAGCATCAAAGGACAACTGGTCCCCAAAATGTTTTGTGAAATGATACTAATGTGTTCAATGATCTGCATTTGAGAGGCTGTATTTCTAAACCTGACAGACTCTAAGAAATCCCACTAGTGAAGTCCATTTTCAGTATATAAATGTCATCTACATTTGAAAAGGCACCTACTAATCACATCTATAAATGCATTTACAGTCTAAAGCTGATGCAGTATTGAAGGTGGTGGCCTTCATCTAGATGGAGACACCTAAGAGGAAGGGATTAGAAATGAGCTCACCTTATTAGAAATGAGAAATGGCATTCAGCTCAACCTTATTTCTAGGCCCAGAATGAGTTCTGCTGCTGTGTGCTGTGCTTAGTCACTCAGTTGTGTCTGACTCTTTGCGACCCCATGGACTGTAGCCTGCCAGGCTCCTCTGTCCATGGGGATTCTCCAGGCAAGAATACTGGAGTGGGTTGCCATGCCCTTCTCCAGGGGATCTTCCCAACCCAGGGATTGAACCCAGGTCTTCCACATTGCAGGCTGATTCTTTACCAGCTAAGCCACCAGGGAAGCCCATGAACACTGAAGTGGGTAGCCTACCTCTTCTCCAAGGGATCTTCCCAACCCAGGAATCGAACCAGGGTCTCCTGCACTGTAGGCAATTTCTTTATCAGCTCAACTAACAGGGAAGCCCAGAATGAGTTCTAGGGGCAGAAAAATAAGACTGTAAGATAAAAAGCAAGTCTTCTCACTCCTCTGTCTACTGCCAGCATAGAAACCACTATACTTTCTGTGCAGTTTCTCCATAGGAATACCCTTGCCTTAGATTCTGTCAACCAAAAGCCTCAAACATGACTTCTTCCATGAAATTTGCCTCTCTTCTACTGATATATCCATCAGACGTAAAATCTGGACTATTGATTCACCAAAAAACTTCTTAAAAAGTGAGTGATACCAAGAATGGTAAGAGAAGTCATTAGATAGCACTGAATCACATAGTGAGAATGGCATTCTATTTTAAATTCTTTTTCTAATTTTCTGATTTGTTAAGAAACAAGTCTCAGTGCCATGCTAATATGTCATGAGCATCTCTCCAACACTAGCTAAGCTTTTTTTTATAAGGACTTAGACTCAGAGCCAAGGAACAGGCAACACTACCTAGATAGAATTTAATAACACTATTTTGTTTATATCATTTTTATTTTTAGTTACTGTCTTTTTATGGCAAGTGAACTGGTTTTCCATTTATAGTACTAAGATGAAGTTTACTTTCTTAATTCATTTACTTGAATTATTAAAGTTAAAAAGATGGATCAGCTGTAAAGATGGTATATAGATAAAAAGGAAATTATAAAGGTGAGTTGAAAATGATGAGATGAGAGATACTAGTTATTATATAATCTGGAAACAGAAGATTTAAAAATATATTCCTCTACTACCCTAAAGCAGAGCTAACCTCTCCCTCATGTGTGGTTTCACTGCCTTGTTTGTGCCTCTAACACACCATGAATTCATCTTTTTTGAATTGTAGTCAGGTACATTTCTCATTTTCTCTAAATAAAGCTAGCTCCTGGAAGTCTTGCTCATATGTGCAGATCCCCTCTATGTAATATAAAGGTATATTCTCTGAATGTTTGTTGAATAGAGAACTTGTTTCATCTTGATCCCACCTGCAGAATACTGATAATTACTTTAAGTATCCTCAGGACCCAAACAGAAGAAGGTTTCTCTATACCACATGGTTTTCATTACTTTATTTAAATATCAGTCAATAAACAGTAAAATAGACTTATTAAACTTCTACTATGGGACATCACCAAGATGGAGACACAGATTATTCCTGACACTGCTTCCCCGTAAAAGAAGAACAATTCATAACTATTCAAGAACAAGATACCACTGAGAGAATCCTAGAACATGGGGGTGAGACTAAAGCATACCCAGTACCACAAAGACCAAGACAGACTCTCTTGAAAGGGTAAAAGAATGGCTACATGATGACTGCACTGCCCCTCCTCCAGACCAGTACAGTTCCTCCAGTGGAAAAGAGAACCCAGGAGTACAACCAGCACTGCCTTAAGCATTGTGGGTCACTTTGTGGGAGTCCCTACTCTGATTGTGTACCACAGGGATTGCTGCGAATCTGTAGGGCTCAACAACTGGGAATTTGACTGTGATGGAGAAGAGGGAAGGGGCTTGCAACAATCAACACATGGTCTTGGCAGACCAGTTCATACCTGCAGTGCCCAAGTAGCAATCCCAACCAGTGGCTTTGCTAATCTGCAGAACCAAACTGGAGATGCACTCTGACCTGAAAACTAAGTAGGGTACAGTTTTGCCTGATTTGGGTCCTCAAACGAGGAGTTTTGTCAACTCTGCTGCTGCTGCTGCTGCTGCTGCTAAGTCTCTTCAGTCGTGTCCAACTCTGTGCGACCGCATAGACGGCAGCCCACCAGGCTCCCCTGTCCCTGGGATTCTCCAGGCAAGAACACTGGAGTGGGTTGCCATTTCCTTCTCCAATGCAGGAAAATGGAAAGTGAAAGTGAAGTCGCTCAGTCGTGTCCAACCCTTAGCGACCTCGTGGACTGCAGCCTACCAGGCTCCTCCATCCATGGGATTTTCCAGGCAAGAGTACTGGAGTGGGTTGCCATTGCCTTCTCCGTTGTTAACTCTAGATCTCAGTTTATCTATATCCAGACAATGAGCTGAATCACAGTCCCATCCACTTTTGCTCCACCTGGCCAGAAGGGCTAGAGACAACAACTAGAATCAGTGTGGTCCAGTGGCAATCAAGCCAAGAGGTGAATGGGCTGAGATGATTGCCCTCCAGAGCAAAGCTGCCCTGGAGTATGAAGTGTTTCTATGCTATGCACAGGCATGGGGATTAATTCATAGTCCAAAGCTGAAAGTAGCTCCCAGCTCCCTCCCAACCAGAAAACCTCATAAATTTGAAAGAAGCCTGGAACAGCCCCTCACTCTCCCACCTAGGCAAGGGAGCTGACACAGAGCCCAATTACTGTGGAGAGTATGGAGACATAGCTCTGTCTGACTGAGAGGGTGGGAGACAATTCCTGAAAGTTGTACAGCCCAGAAGCACCCATGTGGAGAGGCAGGCAGACAGCACTGATAGTTTTGCAAAGTCGGTGACCCTGTTTGGTTAGGAAATGGGCTGCAAGTCAGCTTGAGTTAAGACAACAGGTAGAAGTCTTTTACTAGCTTTAGAGCTGCTTCTCCCAATGCACCCAGGCAGGGAATCTAAGTTTTAGCCATATTCATTGCTGAATACAGCCTTCAGCTTGTCTGATCAGAGGACCTAACCAGAGCACACAGAGAGCTGCATAGCCCATTCAGCAGTCAGGGGAACAAAAAGAAAAAGAATGAAAAAGAGTGTAAAAAGCCTACAGGAAATACAGAAAACAACAAAAAGAAATATTTTCAAAATAGGAATTTTAGAAAGAGAAGAGTAAAGAGAAAGGAACAGCAAGTAAAATAATAATGACTGAAAAATTCCCTCACCTGGTCAAAAAAATGGACACCCAGATCCATGTTCCCAAAGTCTACACCAAGACAAATGAAATTAAATTTTCAAAAACAAAAGCCAAACAAAAATTTTAAGAGCAGCAAGAAAAAAGAAAGAAGTTACATACAAGGGAACACTATAAGACTATCAGCAGATTTTTCAACAAAAAGTTTCAGGCCAGGAAGAAATGGAATGATATATTCAAAATATAGAAAGAAAATAAATATCAACAAGAATTCTATTCCTAGCAAAGTTGTCTTTCAGAAACAAAGAAGGGATAAAGACTTTCCTAAACAAGCAAAAGTTGAGGGAGTTCATTACCACCTTATAAGAAATGCTAGAGTGGCAATAAAAGAACACTCGTTAACATTATAAAAATATTAAAAGGTAGTATAAATATCATTGATATTGATAAATATATAGTCATAGTTAGATTCTACAATATGCTAATCATGGTGTATAATTCACTTACAACTCTCATTTTAAAAAGGTTTTTAAAAACTACTAAAAACAACCATATATACAATAATCTGTTATTAGTTACACAATTAATTTTTTAATGTAAATTTTAACAGTAAAAACCTAAAATGTGAGGAGGAAAAGAAGAAAAAGTGTAAAGTTTATAAATTCTATTGAAGTTAAATTGTCATCAGTTTAAAATATAGTGTTATAAGTTTAAGCTATTTCATGCAAGCACCATGGTAATTACAAGGTAAAATCCTGTCATAGTTGTACTATTAATTCTTTGACAATAAAGAAGTCAAATACTGATACCAAAAGCTATCAAAGCAAAAAAGACAGCAGAATAAGAAATAGGAACAATGAATCTACAAAAAAGCCAGAAAACAATTTTTTAAATGACAATAGTAAGTTCCTAGCCGCATAATTACTTTAATGTAAACAGATTAAGTTCTCCAATTAAAAGACATAGAATGGCTGAATGGATTTTAAAAAGCAAAACAAGATCTAACAATATGCTGCCCACAAGATTCACTTTAGCCTTAAATATACACATAGACTGAGAGTAAAAGAATGGAAAATGACATTTCAAGAAAATGGTAACAAACAAAATAGACTGTAAACTAAAAGTGATAAAAAAAAAAAAAGACAGGGGGGCAGTATATCATGATAAAGAGGTCGATACATCAACGAAGATGTAACAATTTTAAATATGTATGCGCCCAACACTGGAGCACCTAAATATATGAAGTAAAAATTAACAGAGCAGAAAAGAAAAAAATAGTAACACAGTAAGTGTTGGGGACTTTAATACCCTGCTCTCAACAATGCACAGATCATCCAGACAAAGAATCAATTAGGAAACCATGGGTTTGAACAATACTACAGACCAAATAGTCTATATTCAATGGACATGGGTTTGGGAGGACTCCGGGAGCTGGTGATGGACAGGGAGGCCTGGCGAGCTGCGGTTCACGGGGTCGCAACGAGTCGGACACGACGGAGTGACTGAACTGAACTGATAAACCAAATAAGTAAAATAAGTCAGATAGAGAAAGACAAATACTGTATGGGCTCATAAGTGGAATCTAAAGACAAAACACACAAACAAAAAACAAATTCACAGAAAAAGAGATCAGACTTGTTACCAGAGGCAGACGGGGAGGGGAGAATTGAAGGAATGTAGTCAAATCACTCTGCTACTACTTCAGGTACTCCCTCCTCCCTTTTCCCTCTAGATCTTAGTATTCCTCCACTATCTATTCCCAGTCCTCTGTTCTCTACTGTGGAGTGGGTGGAGGACCTTCCTTTTCTTCCCTGCTAGGTTCTTTGACAGGTCTAATAATTAAATTGACATTAGACAGATGAACAAGAGAAAAACAAACTGAATGTTGTACATATTGAAGTCCATTAAAATATGAGACAAATAAGTGACCAAAGAGCAGCTAGCTCTTATACCTTTTAGACAAGAAAAAATATGTGGTGGACTGACTGAAAGCAAAGGATTTCCCAGGTGGCGCTAGTGGTAAAGAGCCTGGCGGCCAATGCAGGAGACAAAAGAGACGGGCTGGATCCCTGTATCAGGAAGACCCCCTGGAGGAGGGCTCGGCAACCCATTCCAGTATTCTTGCTTGGAGAATCCCATGGACAGAGAAGTCTGGCGGGCTACAGTCCATAGGGCTGAGAAGAATTGGACACAACTGAAGTGATTTAGCACCCATGCACTCACAATGAGAACAAAGGAGTTTGAGTCTGAGGCAGTAAATTAGTAAAAAAGTAACAAAGTTTGTTTATAAAGCTTTCTTGACACTAAATTCCCTTCTACCCTCCTGGTTCAGGAAGGGTACCTTTCACATGGAAGACTTATTTCCTGCTTGCAAGAGGACAAAGGAGGGTCAGGTGTCCTTCTTGCACCAGCCCTTTCTTCAGTAACTTTAAAATAATCAATATTCCAAAGTGGTATATTTTACTTCCCTTCACTATCCACACCCTTTCTACTAGAGAATTCAAATGCATTCATGACATTTGCTACTACTTACTAATTATTAACTAAATCTCTCAAGTTCTGACTTCTCTCCCAAATTCTAGTCACATCTTCTTATCTCCAATTCTATGCCTTGCTAGGATAATATAAATAATCCAGGTCCATGACATTTTCCCCCAAATCAATATCAATCCCTGGTTTCCTTTTCTTTTTTAATAGAAGTAAACCATTGTCTTACAGATGACTCAAAATCTTGGAATCACCAATGGCTTCTCTTTCCAGCTGACTATATTTAACCCTTACCAAGCACTGCTGATTTGTCCTTGCTCCTCTTCCTAATTTGTATTACAACTTGTTTCCCATGTTTCTGGTTTCCAGATAGGGCCACATATTACTTCATACCTAGACAACTCTTAACACCTTCCTTATTAGGATCTCTGTCAAAACACTCCCATTTCTCACACACCCTGCACATGTCTACTAGAATAATCCTGCTAAAATATTACTTTAATCAGGAAATTCCCACAATCAAAAAATAATAATTAAAGATTTTTAAAGATATTTTTGCCTAAAATAAATAAAGCTGAGATTTCACATTCAGGTCCTCTACAATCCATTTCCAACCCAAGATTATTTTAGGACTGTCTATATATACAAGGCCTTCCCTTATAGCTCAGTTGGGAAAGAATCTGCCTGCAATGCAGGAGACCCAGGTTCAATTCCTGGATTGGGAAGATCCCCTGTGGAAGGAAATGGCAACCCACTCCATTGTTCTTGCCTGGAAAATCCCATGGACAGAGAAGCCTGACAGGCTGCATACAGCCCATGGGGTTGCAAGAGTCAGACATGACTTAGCAACTAAACCACTGTAATAAGTAGCATGGGGAAGTGAAAAGAGAACTAGACTGTAAGTAAGGAGATAAAAAGTTAAAATTTCAATTTCTGGCATTTACTAGCTGTATGGGCAAGTCAATTAACCTCTATGAATCTCAAAGGTAAGGAAAGCTGCTTAAAGATAAGTAATAGTGTTTTCATATGCCTGGAGTAAATACAAATCAGGTAAAAATATTAATATGCTTGACATATGGTAGGCATTCAAAGTCATTTGAACCTGAACACAAGCTTTTTTCTGTCTCTAAAGTCATATATGGATGTGAGAGTTGGACTGTGAAGAAGGCTGAGCGCCGAAGAATCGATGCTTTTGAACTGTGGTGCTGGAGAAGACTCTTGAAGAGTCCCCTGGACTGCAAGGAGATCCAACCAGTCCATTCTGAAGAGATCAGCCCTGGGATTTCTTTGGAAGGAATGATGCTAAAGCTGAAACTCCAGTACTTTGGCCACCTCATGCGAAGAGTTGACTCATTGGAAAAGACTCTGATGCTGGGAGGGATTGGGGGCAGGAGGAGAAGGGGACGACAGAGGATGAGATGGCTGGATGGCATCACTGACTCGATGGACGTGAGTTTGAGTGAACTCCGGGAGTTGGTGATGGACAGGGAGGCCTGGTGTGCTGTGATTCGTGGGGTCACAAAGAGT
Source organism: Capricornis sumatraensis (assembly GCF_032405125.1). NCBI lineage: Eukaryota > Metazoa > Chordata > Mammalia > Artiodactyla > Bovidae > Capricornis > Capricornis sumatraensis. Next base: position 20,483,946 of record NC_091091.1, read on the forward strand.
TGGACATAACTGAGCGACTGAAATGAACTGAACTGAACTGAACTGAAAGTTCAATGTTCCTCAGTCTCTCCAATTCCAATTCCAGCCCAATTCCCTTATTCACCTCTCCCCCACAGGAATTCTTCCGTTTTCTTATGCCCTCATTCAACATCTATGCAAATATTAGCATCCTTCAAGTTCTTTTCAAAACGTACCTATTCTGTAAAGTCTATAACAAAAACCTCAACTGAAAACCATCACTACCTCTTTCAAGTATTCAGGTCTCAACTTACTAGCTGGTTTTTATCATAAACTTTTTACTTACTCAGAATGTATCATCTCGGCAATATTACATTCTCCTTGAGGACTACTACTGTGCATTGTTCTTCTTTATATCTCAGAATTTATTCTATCACTCGTGGAAAATCCTCTTTGAAGAGGATTGAATTATACCGAGTTCTAAAGAATAAGTAGAAATTGACAAGGCAAAGAGTGGGAGGGAAAGCTTCAGGCAGAAGGAATAGCTTGTGTGATGGTCCTGAGGCAGGAACAGCTTGACCAATTAAAGTAACTAAGAAAAGAGATGACATGGAGAAACAGAAAGAGACCAGAGTGAAACACAGTAAAATGGGAGAGAAGGGGAAGCAATTGTTTACCCTGAACATATTCTATCAAAGTGCCATTGAAGTTCATGGTGTCACAAAGAGTTGGACATGACTTAGCAACTGAATAACAACAACGAATAATACATTAAATTATAGCTGTTAATACTATAATGAAAAGACTTCAAAGATAGCAATAGGAAAACTGCTAGGGTAGCAAAAAGAGTAGTTAAATAGTGATGCTTTTTTAAACTATAGTTTTTCTATCATTCAATGGCCAGGATCCCTTGGTCTACTCCCTCCCTGATCCTCTCTCTACCTTAGCTGGGATTCAGATCATGTTTGGCACTCCCAGGCTATGGGAAAAAAAGTTGAGTTTTATGCAAAGGAGTGTATGATCTTCCTGGCATTCTAATAAATTATTTTCTGCCATATGAACTATGATTTAGAGGAGAGATATTAGAAGAAGGTAGGAGACTTCCAAACTGTTTAGCCAAGAGTTTCCATAGAGGCTTCAGCTCAAAAAGATGATATGAATATGGGAGCTAGTTGTAAATCAAAAGGCGACAGAATATCACAGAAATAGCTTAGCACATACTGACCTACTAGGCCCACCCCAACCATGTCCCATATGTGGTTCTGTGTTAGAGTTTATGACACTGTAGAGTGCTATAACATAGACACAAAGAAGTCATATTTTCTTCTTTCCACTTAAGTCACTAGAAGTCTTCCTTCCACAGATTTCCTCTTATCTAACCATTCAGCTATTGCAGTATGAACTGTCTCCAAACCATCTGAGGTTGTAACTTCCCTGTGCTCTGTCTCAGCATAAATGCAGACTCTTTCTGGGAAAGTCCAAGAAAAGCTCATGAGATATTTGTATGTTTTATTTAGTTTTTCAAGTGGAAAAAACAATAGACATTTCCCTGTTTAAAAAAAAAAAATCTGTTGACGCTTACATACAAGTAACTCAAACCAGCTGACCTTCAAAATGTCAAACTTCACATATGGTCAAGCTTCAGACAGACTCTAAGCTAAGTTTGGAAAAAAAACAATTCAAATAATGAACTGGTAAAGCAAATAAAGTAAAATATTTGGATGATGATTCAGTTGAGTAACCACTAGTGACCCCAAACTGCCACTTGTTATGGATAGATGCCTTGTAAGATTTTTGACTTGGGAGAGTTCAGAAACAACCCAATTATGGTGGGTGTCTTTCCAAATTGACCAGAGGATGGAAGCAAGATGAGGAGGAGTGCCTGATCCACTAAAGATTTAAATTCTGAGGCCCTTGGGAGTACTCTAAACAAGTCCATCACACACATGATTCATAAACTCCTGGATTAAATAATGAATTTTTCAGATTAGAGACTAAAACCTTTGCAGGACTGAGAATTACAGGCTCGCCTCTCCCTATACATCTTCCACCATATAATTCAACATAAAAACAATGCCAACCTGTATTTTTAAAAAAGTGTAATAAAGTCAAAGAAATTTCTAATTTTCCCCATGGCAATCACTTCAATGCTTTCAAAAAATAATATTATTTTTAAAAATCTGGTGCATCTATTTTCCCTAGCACCCTAAGCATATGATTAGTTTGCCTTTTGAGTAATCAGCACTGTCTGAATCCCAGAGCTATATTGTTTGGGTTTCTTATCATTAAAAATCCCTGACTTCCATACAGTGACTACTGTGGAAACTCTTAGTATTTTTTTTTCTTTTCATAAAAAAAGTCACTTTACATTACTACACAACTATCTACAATTAAAAGAGACAGAGAGAAAATATGACTTCTCAGTGAGACTCCTGTCGAGTCTTTTCATCCCTCTCACAACAGACTACTCAAGGATAAGCATGACACACCTGTTTATGCACCACAAAAAATTTATCTTGGCTTATGGAAAACTGAAAAGCCAAATTTACATAAGTCAAGTCTTAAAAAAACCAAGGACCTTCCACACTAACCTTTCCTTTTACCACTTCAGTATCAGAATAAAAACTCTACTGTTCATTTATAGGTTATTTGAGGTTAAATAAAAATGAGCATGATGTAGTTTCTAGAAAGTAGCCTTGACTGAAGACAGGATACACTGTGACATTCTGAAGACAGAATAATGTCTATTGCCTTCAGTCCCTGACCAGTGATACAAGTGTTTACATTAGAGTGATCTCAAAGACCCTTTGAAATTCTGACATTTTGTAATTACAGGATCTTCTCTGGCTCAATAAAGTCAAGGAAAGGGTTATATTAGTGTAAAATGAAAGATTTGGTAACCCTGCACAAATATTGAAAGGAAAAGAAGATGACAGCAGACAATGAGACAGTTAGATATCAATAGCATCACCGACTCAATGGATATGAATTTGGGAAGACTTCAGGAGATAGCAGAGGCCAGAGCAGCCTGGCGTGCTACAGTCCATGAGGTTGCAAAGTCAGACATGACTTAACAACTGAAAAAAAAAACCCTGCACAATGGAAGTGGGCTGATACTACTAAAAAGCATGCTGAGATAAGCAATGTACTATTTTATCACTGCAGCTCCTTAATCCAGGACAGTGCTTAACAAAAGTAACTGGCTTGAAACAGACTTTTTTGATTGTCACAAGTATCTGAAATCACTTTGTAAATTTCTTGGGTGAAAGATCATTATTCTAGAACCAGAATGTGTACAGGCAAATGATTACCAAACATGTCATATTTGTAAAATAAAACAAATTCCTGATGACATGGAGTTCAGAGTGTTTGAGGAAAGGGATGAAGCAAAAAGATGCAGTCAGGGCTTTCCTGGTGGTCCAGTGGTTAAGAATCCACCATGCAGTGCAAGGGATACCAGTTTGATCCCTAGTCTGAGAAGATCCCATATGACACGGAGCAACTAAGTCCAGCACCACAACTACTGGGCCCCAGTGTTCTAGACCCCGTGAGCCACAACTACTAAGCCCACGTGCTGCCACTACGAAAGCATGTGCACCTAGAGCCTGTGGTCTACAACAAAAGACGCCACCTCAGTGAGTAGCCCATGCACCACAACAAAGAAGTAGCCCCTGCTTGCTACAACTAGAGAGAGCCTGCATGCAGCAAAGAAGACCCTCTTCAGCCAAAAATAAAACAAACAAATAATATATCTTTTATTTATTTAATTTTATTTTTTTAATTTAAATTTATTTATTTTAATTGGAGGCTAATTACTTTACAATATTATATTGGTTTTGCCATACATCAACATGAATCCACCATGGGTGTACATGTGTTCCCAATCCTGAACCCCCCTCCCACCTCCTTCCCCGTACCGTCCCTCTGGGTCATCCCAGTGCACCAGCCCCAAGGATCTTGTATCCTGCATCGAACCTAGACTGGCGGTTTGTTTCTTATATGATATTATACATATTTCAATGCCATTCTCCCAAATCATCCCACCCTCTCCCTCTCCCACAGAGTCCAAAAGACTGTTCTATACATCTGTGTCTCTTTTGCTGTTTCGCTTACAGGGTTATCGTTACCGTCTTTCTAAATTCCATATATATGCACTAGTATACTGTATTGGTGTTTTTCTTTCTGGCTTACCTCACTTTGTATAGTCGTCTCCAATTTCACCCACCTCATTAGAATTGATTCAAATGTATTCTTTTTAATGGCTAAGTAATACTCCATTGTGTATATGTACCACAGCTTTCTTATCGCTGATGGACATCTAGGTTGCTTCCATGTCCTGGCTATTATAAACAGTGCTGCGATGAACATTGGGGTACATGTGTCTATATATATAATCAGAAGAAATCATGCACAGATTAAGTTTTAGCAGGGTTTTAGCTCTGCTTAATGTTATGTGGCAGCCTGGATAAGTAGGGAATTTAGGGGAGAATGGATACCTGTATATGTATGGCTGAGTCACTTGGCTGTGCACCTGAAACTTTCACAACATTGTCAATTGGCTATACTCCAATAAAAAATTAAAAGTTTTAAAAAGAGGGGGAAAAAAGTCATTTTCCTCTAAAAGCTTAAATGGAGACAATAAAGCAGTTAGTCATGAAGTAACCAAATTTGAATTTTATAAAGCCACTGATTTAATTAAAACAATTTGTGATATGACATGCAGAGCCACCAAAGTAGAGAGGCTATCTTTATTTTCCTGATTCAGCAGTTTAAAACATGGAGATAACAACTGAAAGGAACATAAGATCACTCAAAAACAATTATTTATATTAATTCATCCATCCAATTTACTCATTTAACTAACAAAAATTTACTTACTACTATGTTTCACGTACCAGAGTTACAAAGGCTAACAATAACAACAAAACCATTCTTTCAAACAATACGGAATTTGTAAAAGAATTATAGATGGTTTTTATTTTTTAATTTCTGTTATTGTTTTTGCTGCTTATTTTACTTATAATCTCAAATTCAGAAGGCAGAATTAATTATATTCAGTTCATGATACATTATCATCATGAATCTTTGCAAATCCCCTCTCTTATTGCATTTAGTTTTTTTGTTTGTCTTTATACCCACACTACATTAACATTTTCCCCTATCCTGAAGACAGAAAACCACTTAAATGTGCTTTATTTATTTTTCTTTGCATATGCTTTTATCATGTGAGCATTTCTTTAATTTACATAAATGATATTGTTATCTCACTATTTCTTTCACAATGTCTTTATGAGCCATCTGTGTTGTTATGTATAACAACAAATTGGTTCTTTTTAATTGTTGCATAGTACTCTCAGTACTTATTTTACCTATGCACGCTCCCAGTAGTGAGCATCCAGGTTACACAACTCCCTACCACAAATAAAGTTGCAGTGAATACCCTAGTACATGTTCCTTTATGAGTCCACATGAGAATTTCCATGGGAGTAAACACATATAAGGGGAATTTCAAAATAAGAGAGTAAGGACATTTTTCATTTGCTGTCCAGAACGTCTATCCCTGTTCAGTCCCACTAGCAGTGCACAAGGGTTCCTATATCCACACGCCAAAACTTGACTTTGTTCCAACTTGGCCAGTCTAGTATGTAAAAAGTAATAGTTCTCTGTTTTTACAATATGTTATCAAAATTACTAATTGCAAATGATCTTTTTTAAGATAATAAATTCATATATTAATTCCTAAGTCAAGTAATAGTAACACCATTGTATTGAATTGTATATATATTCTACATTTCACTAAGCAACCAAAAAAAAAAAAACTTGAAATTTTTTTCTTACAAGGACTCCAGGGACCTCCATTGTACAATAAAATTACCATATAATTTTGTAAAAATTTGTTGTACAAATCAAGGGAAAATGATAAACTATATCAATAAACTATAAACTTAAGGTTTATTGTGTCTTCCTTCCATCAATCAGAAGCTACAGTAGTAATCCTTGCTGAGAAAACCCTCAATAAAATAGTAGTACAAAACTGACAAAGTCTGTAATTTTCTACATGTGAGCTATATAATCACAATCACATGTCAAAATTACCTGAACAGATAAGTAATTTTCCATCTAGATCAACTAACTGGAAATAACAACTTTGACACAAAGAAATATCTTTCAGAAGAAAGCTGCCATCCATGCTGATTCACTAATTTCAGAATATCCCTCCAGTGTATCACCATCTGATAATGTTCAAAGAATTTCCTGCTCATGCATGCCTGTGTTTCTGAAAGTAAATTCTTGTGTATAGTGAAGATACTGCTTCTAAAGCAAGATATGTATGTCTACAAAACTTTACAAAGTATCTGTTGTATAAATAGCACTTCTAAACTAGGTGGTCTTGATCACATCTTAGTAACAACAAAAGGTAAAACTGCAAATTTGCTTTACCAACTGTGAACAAGTTCCAAAAACAAGAATAGCATTTTTCCAAGGGTAAAAATAAGGGTCTTGTGGTTTTCATTGAAATTTTTCAGGAGGATATTTGGGTAATGTCTTTAACCTTCCTACATGTCTGTATTTTTCAACTTTCCTTTATTATACCAAAATATACCAAAAAATCAAATAATTTCTTTTAAAAAACTGTGTTCATCCATATTCCCACCACCAACACTACCAAAAGTATCCACAGTGACAAAAGAGAGAGGTTCAAAGTCCAGGGGAGCTTGAGTGAGCAAAGAGGATAATTTAAAATCCCAAATAAAATACTCTTAATGTGACATTTTGAAAATATGAAGCAACTTTATAGAGAAAAAATTACCTAGTGATCATAGAAAGAGATTGTGAAAAACTCTGAATTATATTAATCCCAGTAATTCAACTTTAGGCACCAATATACTCATTATAAAATAAATAAAAATCTTATTACCTTGTTCCCATTTATTGTTAATATCTCTCCAGCTACAACCACTAACTGAAGATTGACTACAGATGTATTGTTTTGGAAGCAGGGAACTGATGCTAAAAAAAGATAACATCAAACCTTTATAAATGGGGAAACCTAATGCGATTAGTTTTGTTATTCTGGTGTTCATAACAGCAGATGAAATATTAGATTTATCTCCTTTGACTGTATAACAGCTATATAAAGGCTGAACTATGAAAATAAAGGAAGTTCTAATTTTAATTATATTCAAATTTATTTCCTAAATTGATTTCTTTTTTCACTTTCTTTGGGTGCCTGCTTTTCATGAAATATTATTAGAGTTAATAGAGAAACTACAGCAATTGCTGATATAATAATGTTCATGTATCAGCTGAATAAGTATGTACTTTGCTGCACACTTACAAAGTAGAAAACTATTGTAAGATCACACTATTTGCTCAATGAAAAGAAACAACACCCACCTATTTCAGAAGGTTTTTGCTATTTATTCTAGGCCATTTCTCTATATTTCCATCAGAAGAAGGGACTGGAAAGAGAAATATTTATAGAAAAATATATGCATATATAGTTTATTCAGTTAATCCTTTCTCATCATCTTCGCATGAGGTGGCCAAAGTATTGGAGTTTCAGCTTTAGTATCAGTCCTTCCAAAGAACACCCAGGACTGATCTCCTTTAGAATGGACTGGTTGGATCTCCTTGCAGTCCAAGGGACTCTCAAGAGTCTTCTCCAACACCACAGTTCAAAACCATCAATTCTTCGGTGCTCACCTTTCTTCACAGTCTAACTTTCACATCCATACATGACCATTGGAAAAACAATAGCGTTGACTAGACAGACCTTTGTTGGCAAAGTAATATCTCTGCTTTTGAATATGCTATCTAGGTTGGTCATAACTTTTCTTCCAAGGAGTAAGCGTCTTTTAATTTCATGGCTGCAGGCACCATCTGCAGTGATTTTGGAGCCCCTAAAAATAAAGTCTGACACTGTTTCCACTGTTTCCCCATCTATTTCCCATGAAGTGATGGGACCAGATGCCGTGATCTTAGTCTTCTGAATGTTGAGCTTTAAGCCAACTTTTTCACTCTCCTCTTTCACTTTCCTCAAGAGGCTTTTTAGTTCTTCTTCACTTTCTGCCATAAGGGTGGTGTCATCTGCATATCTGAGATGATTGATATTTCTCCTGGCAATCTTGATTCCAGCTTGTGCTTCTTCCAGTCCAGTGTTTCTCATGATGTACTGTGCATATAAGTTAAATAAGCAGGGTGACAATATACAGCCTTGATGTACTCCTTTTCCTATTTGGAACCAGTCTGTTGTTCCATGTCCAGTTCTAACTGTTGCTTCCTGACCTGCATAGAGGTTTCTCAAGAGGCAGGTCAGGTCAGGCAGATGGGTCTGGTATTCCCATCTCTTTCAGAATTTTCCACAGTTTATTGTGATCCACACAGTCAAAGGTTTTGGCATAGTCAATAAAGCAGAAATAGATATTTTTCTGGAACTCTCTTCCTTTTTCCATGATTCAGCACATGTTGGCAATTTGATCTCTGGTTCTTGTGCCTTTTCTAAAACCAGCTTGAACATCAGGAAGTTCACAGTTCACATATTGCTGAAGCCTGGCTTGGAGAATTTTAAGCATTACTTTACTAGAGTGTGAGATGAGTGCAATTGTGTGGTAGTTTGAGCATCCTTTGGCATTGCCTTTCTTGGGGATTGGAATGAAAACTGACTTTTTCCAGTCCTGTGGCCACTGCTGAGTTTTCCAAATTTGCTGGCATATTGAGTGCAGCACTTTCACAGCATCATCTTCCAGGATTTGAAATAGCTCAACTGGAATTCCATCACCTCCACTAGCTTTGTTCATAGTGATGCTTCCTAAGGCCCACTTGACTTCACATTCCAGGCCACCTCATGCGAAGAGTTGACTCATTGGAAAAGACTGTGATTCTGGGAGGGATTGGGGGCAGGAGGAGACGGGGACAACAGAAGATGAGATGGCTGGATGGCATCACCGACTCGATGGACATGAGTTTGGGTGAACTTCGGGAGTTAGTGATGGACAGGGAGGCCTGGGGTGCTGCCGTTCATGGGGTCACAAAGAGTCGGACAGGACTGAGTGACTGAACTGAACTGATCATGTGTTTCAAGAGTTATAAGAGCATGATTGAGTGTGTATATGGGTAGATTAATCAAAAGAGTATAGTTCAGACAACAGCAGAGGCTAGAACAGATTAGGCTTCTGGCACTTGGTTCACCTAAGCAAATTGTTTGATCTGGTGGATTTCTTAAAAAATCAGTAGAGTTCAGATTCAGAAAACTTGAGATCAGGAAGGAATCTTATAATTAATTCACCTTAGTAAAAAGGCTAACCAATGCTGGTTTTAGAAAAAGAATGGAACTAAGAAAGATTGTTTTTCTCATATAGCAAAGTAAAATTAAGTGACCAAGCCTTGGCCCACTTTTCCATTAAAATTATCCATTTATCCCACCCTTCTAGGGCTTACCTAATAGCTCAGTCAGTAAAGAATCTGCCTGCAGTGCAGGAGACTTGGTTCAAAATCCCTGGGTGGGAAAGACCCCCAGGAGAAGGAGATGACAACACGCTCCAGTATCCTTGCCTGGAGAATTCCAAGGACAGAGGCGCATCATGAACTATAGTCGATGGGGTCGCAAAGAATTGAACACAACTGAGTGACTAACATTTTCACTTTTCATCCCACCCTTCTACTCCAATCTCTAACACAGCACAAGGTCAAGCGTCCTTACCTCATATGAGATTTATCATAACCATCTCTAGTATAGACTCCATAAGTTTGGTCTCCTGTCCTACAACTAGAACCCAACTATATTAGTCCTGTATTTTCCACAAGATTTTAGAGACCTCAGGAAAAGCACCAGGTCTTATATTTCTCCTATATTCCCACAAAGGGAAATACAATAGCTAAAAATCATTAATAAATGTTAACTAATTAAATGCTGTGTTCCAGGAACTATAATAAATGCTTTACATGTATTAACTTATTTAATCCTTACAAGAATTCAGTGAGGCAACTGCTGTCATAATTCCCATTTCCAGGTACAACTTGCCAAAGGCCACATGGCTAGTAAATGATGGGGGTAAGGCCAGGGATCTATAGCCAAGCAATCTAGTACCAGAGCTTGAATTCTACTGTATTTTCTGGAGGCTGTGGAGGCTTGTGATGAGGAGAATTGCATATTAAATTTCTCAATAAGAACTAAGCATGGGTAGCTGGGAATATATTCAAAACTTAATATACTTTAAAAAGACAACAATCAAGCATGGGTGAGCTGTGTTTTGTACATACTGCCATCTCCCCATTTGTAGTTGGCAACATAATCGTTTCTCACACCTGAAGTAAGGAACTGTTTGCACCCTCATAAAAACAAATTTGACAGTTACTGCAAGCTGTGATAGGTTAAAAATAGCCCCTCAAAATATTCACATCAAATATCTGGAATCTATGTCACATTATATGAAAAAAAGGGTTTCTGCAGATGTAATCTAGGATTTTGAGATGAAATCATCTTGGAGTATCAGGGTGGGCCCTAAGTCCAATGACAAGTGGATAAGAGATAAAAAGAGAACAGATAGGAGGAAGGGATGGAATCATAGAGGTCAAGATTGGAGTGATGCAGCCGCAAACCAAGGAATACCTAGAGCCAGCAGAAGCTGGAAGATGCAAGGGAGAGAACATCCCTTCTGACTTTCAATGGAGCCAGTTCTGCCATCACCTTGATTTTGGATTTCTGGGCTCCAGTATTGTGACGGAATTAATTTCTACTGTGGTAGCCACTACATTTGTGGTATTTCGTTGCTGCAGTCAGAGAAAACTGATACACTATCCACCTGCTATCTGTAACAGACTGCAAGATCCTTGAACAGGAACTGTGTTTTGTGTATCTTTATACTGTTTACTGAAGAGGCCTTACAATAGCTGAGAAAAGAAAAGAAGCTAAAGGCAAAAGAGAAAAGGAAAGATATATCCATCTCAATGCAGAGTTCCAAAGAACAGCAAGGAGAGATAAGAAAGCCTTCCTAAGTGATCAATGCAAAGAAATAGAGGAAAATAATAGAATGGGAAAGACTAGAGATCTCTTCAATAAAATTAGAGACACAAGGGAATATTTCATGCAAAGATAGGCACAATTAAGGACGGAAATGCTATGGATCTAACAGAAGCAGAATATATTAAGAAAAGGTCACAAGGATACACAGAAGAACTTTACCAAAAAATATCTTAATGACCCAGATAACCACAATGGTATGATCACTCACCTAGAGCCAGACATCCTGGAATGTGAAGTCAAGTGGACCTTAGGAAGCATCACTATGAACAAAGCTAGTAGAGGTGATGGAATTCCAGCTACTTTAAATCCTAAAAGATGATGCTGTTGAAGTGCTGCACTCAAGATGCCAGCAAATTTGGAAAATTCAGCAGTGGCCACAGGACTGGAAAAGGTCAGTTTTCGTTCCAGTCCCAGAGAAAAACAATGCCAAAGAATGTTCAACCAACCGCACAATTGTACTCATCTCAAATGCTAGCAAAGTAATGCTCAAAATTCTCCAAGCGAGGCTTCAATAGTATGTGAACCAAGAACTGCCAGATGTTCAAGCTGCATTTAGAAAAGGCAGAGGAACCAGAGATCAAATTTCCAACATCTGTTCAATCATTGAAAAGGCAAGAGAGTTCCAGAAAAACATCTATTTCTGGCTTATTGACTATGCCAAAGCCTTTGATTGTGTGGATCATCACAAACTGTGGAAAATTCTTAAAGAGATGGGAATACCATGCCACCTTACTAGCCTCCTACTAAACCTGCATGCAGGTCAAGAAGCAACAGCTAGAATTGGACGTGGAACAATGGACTGGTTCCAAATTGGGAAAGGAGAATGTCAACCCTGTATATTGTCACTCCACATATTTAATTTATATGCAGAATACATCATGAGAAATGCTGGGTTGGGTTAAGCACAAGCTGGAGTCAAGATTGCCGGTAGACAATCAGATGACACCACCCTAATGACAGAAAGTGAAGAGGAACTGAAGAGCCACTTGATGAAAGTAAAAGAGAAGAGTGAAAAGGATGGCTTAAATCTCAACATTCAAAAAACAAAGATGGTGGCATCCGGTCACATCACTTTATGCTAAATAGATGGGGAAACAATGGAAACAGTGACATACTTTATTTTCTCGGGCTCCAAAATCACCGTAGATGGTGATTGCAGCCATGAAATTAAAAGACACTTGCTCTTTGGAAGAAAAGCTATGACCAACCTAGATAGCATGTTAAAAAGCAGAGACATTACTTTGCCAACAAAGCTCTGTCTAGTAAAAGCTATGGTTTTTCCAGTAGTCATGTATGGATGTGAGAGTTGGACCATAAAGAAAGCTGAGCACCAATGAACTACTGCTTTTGAACTGTAGTATTGGAGAAGACTCTTGAGAGTCCCTTGGACTGCAAGGAGATCCAACCAGTCCATCCTAAAGGAAATCAGTCCTGAGTATTCATTGGAAGTACTGATGCTGAAACTGAAACTTCAATACTTTGGCCACCTGATGCTAAGAATTGACTCATTAGCAAAGACCCTGATGCTGAAAAAGATTAAAGGCAGGAGGAGAAGGGGAAAGCAGAGGATGAGACAGTTGGATGGCATCACCGACTCGATGGACATGAGTTTGAGCAAGCTCTGGGAGCTGTTGATGGACGGGGAAGCCTGGAGTGCTGCAGTCCATGAGGTCGCAAAGAGTTGGACACAATTGAGTGATTGAACTGAACTGAACTGATACTCTTTACTTTTTCAACCTAGTGTAGTGCCTAAAAGGCATGGGTTTTATGGCAATAATTTGGGGAAATAAGAGTAGAAATGGAAAAAGGATTTACTACATAAAAATTGTGACCTTGAGATTTAATCTATTCATTTAGTAATCATACAGTGTGGCCCACTATGTGCCAGACAATGAACTGGGCAACCAGGAAGTCAACCATGAATACAACAAATGAATCCTTGCCCACATTTCATTCTGAGTGACTTATTACATTCAGTTCAGTTCAGTCGCTCAGTCGTATCCAACTCCTGTAATTAATACTCTAACAGTATAAGAGCAGTACTCATTATAAACTTATAGAAAGGACAGCTCCAAGATAGTAGAGTCTGGGAAACAATTCACTTAACTTCTTTGACACTTCATGATATAACAAATAGTAAATAACAGAGATGATACAAACATTTCCTGCTTTAGAGAACTATTGTATCCTCATTTAAAATAGGTTCTCTATAATAATAATACATACTCTTTTTAAAATGTTTATACGTACCTAGCATTGTGCTGTGCATCGTATACAAATTACCTTATTTAACTCTTATGACAACCTAATGGTGATTTATGTATATGATTATATATTAATTACTTGAAAAAGTGAAAGTGAAAATTGCTCTGTCATGTCCGACTCTTTGTGACCCCATGGACTATACAGTCCATAGAATTCTCTAGGCCAGAATACTGGAGTGGGCAGCCTTTCCCTTCTCCAGGGGATCTTCCCAACCCAGGGATCAAACCCAGGTCTCCCTCATTGCAGGCAGATTCTTTACCAACTGAGCCACAAGAGAAGTCCAATTATTACTCATATATATATATATAACATATAATATATATAACATATTATATATATAACATATTAATATCATTATCTCACCAATTTTAAAAAATGGAGAGACAGATTTATGGATGATAAATATGCCTAAGTCTACATAGCTAGTAAAAGGCAGAACCAGCATTTAAACCAGGCTTAATGGGGTTTTAACCACCACATCATACTTGTTAAACAAATGTCAAAAACTGCAACTGATAGATAAAGCCTTCAAAGAGAATTTGCTGCATAAAAATGTACCTTTGAGCAGACATAAGAAATAGAGGTGAAAAAGGCTATAGTCTCAAAGAAATAATTTTTCCATCAGCAATATCTCAAAAAAAGAGGGATGTACGGTAGCATCAGTAGCAGTGGGCAAAAAAACACCCTCTCAGTCTGGTGCTGTCTTGCCACTGATGCTTTTTGACTAACCAGTGGATTATTCTGATTTTAAAATAATCCCTTTAGAAAAGAGGGTGGGACAAATGGAGAGAGAAGCACGGAAATATATACACTACCATATGTAAAATAGTCAGTGGGAATCTGCTGTATGACTCAGGGAACTCAAACTAGGCTCTGTGACAACCTAGAGGTTCAAGAAGGAGGGGACATATGTATACCTATGGCTGATATGTGGTTGTGTATGGCAGAAATCAACACAATATTGTAAAGTATTTATCCTTCATTTAAACAATAAATATATTAAAATCCATAAGTTATCCCTTTATTTACTTCAGCTTCTGTTTGTCTAACAGTAATCTGATAATAAAGTCAAAATTTTCTCTTTACAGGGCTACCCTGAGAAATACACAGTGGTAAAGCATGTGGTAACTTTAAAATATTACCTAATTCTTTCAAAGCATCATAAAAACCCTGAAAATTGCAAAGCACAAAAATTGGTTTGTGATAAGCCCAATTAAAGCTTTGATGCTATTTTTGCTGATTCTATATTTGCACATTTGTGTACTTGCTAAATGTATTTATTTGTGACCTCAAAGTCAATACTCATGGTCCTCTCATGTTCATTTGCAGAAATGTGCAGAATGGCAGACATTCCATTCCCATGTTCCCAACAGAAGTCAAATAAGGTGATGGTCTGCCTTCTTGTTTCAGTTTTCAAACTGTAAACTATTATGCTTTTCTCAGTCTATTTTATGCCATATTTTTCACATTCTTGTGCTTTTTGTTGGTGATATCATTATTTAACGTGGTCCCCAAGCACAGCGCTGAAGTGTTCTCTAGTGTACTTAAGAAAGCTGTGAAGTGCCTTCCAGAGGAACTACATGTAGCAGATAAACTTCCATCAGGCAGTGAGTCCTGGTTTTGTTGGTCTTGAGTTCAATGTTAATAAATCAATAATACAGTACCTCAAGAGAAAGGCCACTCTCAACAGTGCTAAAGTAACATCAATAGTGTGTGGTGAAGCTATGGAAAAGATGGAAAAGTGAGTAAATGTGTGGATTCACATGATGATGACCAATTTTTCAAAAATGTGGTGGTGAGGTTTCAAATGAAAGAAATTTACAGTCACATTACTCAGGGTCATGAATATGTTACAATCTTTTGAGCTAGTGTTTTATTAGAAAGAAATACTCCATACAACTGAAACTGAGGAGGCCCCTGTAAGGTCTTCCTGGGTGTAAAAGCCCTTCCTTGTCCCCTGTTTCTTGTCTGAAGAAAAAACAGCTTTAGTCTCCCAGGCTTTTCTCAAGTTCTGAGAGCAGACACAAGAAGTTAACAATTAGGGAAGTGAGGGAATGCAGAAATAAAGAAAAAGTCAATCTAGAAAAGTAATGATAGCTTAAACAATGCCTAGCAATAAAACAGAGTTTGAGTTCCTCCCCAAGGGATCTACGTAACATCTGACGCACATTTTTTGAGTTGTTCTGCAGAAACTAAGACTGCCACCCAGGTGGAAGATGAGGACTACATGCTGACCACAAGAACATACACCCCAGACTGGCTGAAACCAGAAGGTTGATGATTAAGATTCCCAAACGTCACCCCATTACTGCACCATCAACCCACTCAGAAGAAAGTCCGTGAGATCGTCACACATCCGAGAGCCCTCATACTAATGCTCTTTTTGTTTGTTTGTTTTAAATCTTTCCTTAAAGTTATCAGGGAGTTTGGCTCTTTTGAGCATTAACTGCCCATTCTCCTTGTATGGTGTCCTGCAATAGACACTGCACTTTTTCTTTACCACAATCACGTGTCAGTAGATTGGCTTTGCTTTTCATGGGTGAGCAGATCTGAGTTCAGTTTGGTAACAAAATTATTTGTAGGAAGTTCATATCAAATAAAATGTTTTTTAACAAAACAAATATAAACAAGGCTGTGTGTTGACCGGCTGAAGAAAATGTGACCAGAAGCTCATGCTGCTGCTGCTAAATCACTTCAGTCGTGTCCGACTCACTCTGTGCGACCCCATAGACAGCAGCCCACCAGGCTCCCCCGTCCCTGGGATTCTCCAGGCAAGAACACTGGAGTGGGTTGCCATTTCCTTCTCCAATGCAGGAAAGTGAAAAGTAAAAGTGAAGTCGCTCAGTCATATCTGACTCTTAGCGACCCCACGGACTGCAGCCCACCAGGGCTCCTCCACCCATGGGTTTCCCAGGCAAGAGTACTGGAGTGGGGTGCCACTGCCTTCTCCACCAGAAGCTTATAGGAGCTTGTATTGCTCCTTGTATTGCTCACCCAGGAGCAATGGCTCAGTTTCCCTAATTCAGTGCTACTGGCAAATTTATAAAGAACTAATTTTTCTTGTTCTTCAATTGCAAAGTCATGTCTGACATTTGCAACCCCATGGATTTCATCACATCAGGCTTCCATGTCCTTCACTATTTCCTGGAATTTGCTCAAATTTATGTCCATTGAGAGGATGATCCTATCTAACAATCATCCTCTGCTGTTCCCTTCTCCTTTGATCTTCTCCATCAGCAGGGTCTTTTCCAATGATTGGGTTCTTTGCATCAGGTAGCCAAAGTAATGGAGCTTCATATTCAGGATCAGTCCTTCTAATGAGTATTCAGGCTTGATTTCTGTTTGGATTGACTGGTTTGATCTCCTTGCTGTCCAAGAGACTCACAAAAGTCTTCTCCAGCATCACAATTCAAAAGCATCAGTTCTTTGGTGCTCAGCCTTCTTTACAGTCCAACTCTCACATTGACACATGACTACGGGAAAAACCATAGCTTTGACCATAGAAACCTTTGTCAGCAAAGTGATATCTCTGTTTTTTAATATGCTGTCTAGGTTTATCATAGCCTTTCTTCCAAGGAGCAAGCATCTTTTAATTTCATGGCTTCAGTCACCATCTGCAATGACTTTGGAGTCACAATTTCCACTTTTTTCCCCTTCTATTTGCCATGAAGTGGATGGGACTGAAGGCTGTGATCTTTCTTTCTTGAATGCAGAATTTTAAGCCATCCTTTTCACTCTCCTCTTTCACTTTCATTAAGAGGCTCTTCTGGTTCCTCTTCACTTTCTGCCATAAGGGTGGTGTATATCTGAGCTTATTGATATTTCTGCAGGCAATCTTGATGCCAGCTTGTGCTTCATCCAGCCTGGCATTTCAAGCATGATGTACTCTGCATCTAAATTAAATAAGCAGGGTGACAACATACAGTGTTGACATACTCCTTTCCCAATTTGGAACCAGTCCATTGTTCCATGTCCAATTCTAGCTGTTGCTTCTTGACCTGCATGCAGGTTTCTCAGGAGGCAGGTAAGGTGGTGTGGTATTCCCATCTCTTTAAGAATTTTCCACAGTTTGTGGTGATCCACACAGTCAAAGGCTTAGGTATAGTTAATAAAGCAGAAGTAGTCGTTTTTCTGGAATTCTCTTGCTTTTTCCATGATTTAACAGATACTGGCAATTTGATCTCTGGTTCCTCTGCCTTTTCTAAATGCAGCTTGAACATCTAGAAGTTCTCAGTTTACATACTGTTGAAGCCTCACTTGGAGAATTTTGAGCATTACTTTGCTACCATATGAGACGAGTTCAATTGTGTAGTAGTTCACTCATTGTTTGGCATTGCCTTTCGTTGGGATTGGAATAAAAACTGACCTTTTCCAGTCCTGTGGCCCTTGGTATCTCTAATTTTCTTGAAGAGATCTTTAGTCTTTCCCATTCTATTGTTTTCCCCTATTTCTTTACACTGTTCACTTAGGAAGGTTTTCTTATCTCTCCTTGCTATTCTTTGGAACTCTGCATTCAGATGAGTATATCTTTCCTTTTCTCCTTTGCATTTCACTTCTCTTGTTTTCTCAGCAATTTGTAAGGCCCCCTCAGACAACCATTTTGACTTTTTTGCATTTCTTTTTCTTGGGGATGGTTTTGATCACCACCTCCTATACAATGTTATGAACCTCCGTCCATAGTTCTTCAGGCACTCTATCTATCAGATCTAGTCCCCTGAATCCATTTGTCACTTCCACTGTAAGGGATTTCATTTAGGTCATACCTGAATGCCTCATAGCTTTCCCTACTTTCTTCAAGTCTGAATTTTGTAATAAGGAAAATTCTTAAACTGAAGGGAATATTTCATGTGAAATGGGTACAATAAAGGACAGAAACAGTACGGACCTAACAGAAGCAGAAGATATTAAGAACAGGTGGAAATACACAGAAAAACTATACAAAAAAGATCTTAATGACCCAGATAGCCATGATGGTGTTATCACTCACCTAGAGCCAGACATCTTGGAAGGCCTTAGACATCAAGTGGGCCTTAGGAAGCATCACTATGAACAAAGCTAGCGGAGGTGATGGAATTCTAGCTGAGATATTTCCAGTCCTAAAAGATGATGCTATGAATGTGCTGCACTAAATATGGCAGCAACTTTGGAAAACTCAGCAGTGGCCACAGGACTGGAAAAGGTCAGTTTTCATTCCAATCCCAAAGAAGGATAATGTCAAAGAATGTTCAAACTACCACACGATGGCACTCATTTCATATGCTTAATTTTTTTAATGCTTAATTGAGGTATAGTTGATTTACAATACTGTGTTAGTTTCTAGTGTACGGCAAAGTGATTCAGTTATACACACACACACACAAACGCATATATTCTTTTTCATATCCTTTTCCATAATGGTTTATTACAGGATATTGAATATATTTTTCTGTGCTTTACAGCAGGATCTTGTTTATATATTTTATATATAGTAGTTTGTACCTGCTAATCTCAAACCCCTGATTCATCTCTCCCCTACCCCCTTGTAACCCCACTGGTAACCATAAATTTGTTTTCTATGTCTGTGCATCTGTTTCTGTTTTGTAAATAAGTTCCTTTGTGTCACATTTTAGGTTCCACATATATCATATGGTATTTGTCTTTCTCTATCTGCCTTACTTCACTCAGTATGGCCGTCTCTACTCTAGGTCGATCTGTGTTGCTGCAAATAGCACAATTTCATTCTTTATCATGGCTGAGCAATAGTCCATTATATATATTATATATGTGTGTGTATATGTATATGTATATATGTATACATATATACATATACACACACACTGTATCTTCTTTATCCATTTATCTGTCAACAGACATGTAGATTGCTTCCATGTCTTTGGCTACCATAAATAGTGCTGTTATGAACATTGTGGTGCATGTATTTTTCAAAGCTGTCTCCGTATATATGCCCAGGAGTAAGATTGTTGGATTATATGGCAACTCTATTCTTAATTCCCACCAACAGTGTAGGAGGGTTCCTTTTTCTCCACATCCTTTCTAGCATCTGTTATTTGTAGACTTTTTAATGATGCCCATTCTGACCAGTATGAGTTGACACTTCATCATAGTTTCGATTTGTATTTTTCTAATAATTAGCAACACTGAGCATCTTTTCATAGGCCTACTGGCCAGCTATATGTCTTCTTTGAAGAAATGGTTTTTTAGGTCTTCCTCCTATGTTTTGATTGGGTTGTTTGTGTTTTAGATTCTGAGTTTTATGAATTGTTTGTGTATTTTGGAAATTAAGCCCCTGTTGGTTATCTCATTTGCAAGTATCTTCTTCCAGTCTGTAGGTCTTCTTTTTACTTTATTTATGGTTTCCTTTGCTGTGCAAAAGCTTGTGAGTTTGATTAGTCCCATTTGCTTATTTTTGCTTTTATTTCTATTGCCTTGGGAGACAATTTATGTCAAAAAGTGTTTTGACTTTCCTCATGGAACCTTTAGCTAAAGATGGGAATATGTCTATGTTAGGTGCCAATATTCCAATGTATTGAGTATATGAATTACTGAGAGAACTCAAGCATATCAGCCACCAAACAACTGAAAAAAAGATTTCAAGTAGAATCAATTTCAGATTTATATATCCCAGTTTTGAAAAAAAATATTGCTAGTAAATCAGTACTCTCATACTGCCTTGCTCAGGCACTCAGTTCAGTTCAGCCCAGTTGCTCAGTCATATCTGACTCTGCAACCCCATGAACTGCAGCACGCCAGGCCTCTCTGTCCATCACCAACTCCTGGAGTTCACTCAAAATCATGTCCATCGAGTCGGTGATGCCATCCAGCCATCTCATCCTCTGTCGTCCCCTTCTCCTCCTGCCCACAATCCCTCCCAGCATCAGAGTCTTTTCCAATGAGTCAACTCTTTGCATGAGGTGGCCAAAGTATTGGAGCTTCAGCTGCAGCATCAGTCCTTCCAATGAACACCAGGACTGATCTCCTTTAGGATGGACTGGTTGGATCTCCTTGCAGTCCAAGGGACTCTCAAGAGTCTTCTCCAACACCACAGTTCAAAAGCATCAATTCTTCAGCGCTCAGCTTTCTTCACAGTCCAACTCTCACATCCATACATGTTGTGTCCAATTCTTTGCAACTCCCTGGACTATAGCCACCAGGCTCCTCTGTCCACGGGATTTTACATGCAAGAATACTGGAGTGGGTTGTTATTCCCTTCTCCAGGGAATCTTCCCAACCCAGAGATCAAACCTGAGTCTCCTGTGTCTCCTGTATTGACATATGGATTCTTTACTATTGAGCCATGAGGGAAGCACTTTTGCCTTAGCAAAACCCCATTTTCTTTCTTAAACAATTCTTCCATACTCTCCATCTACTCTTTTAGTACCAAAACTATTATCCTTGTGTATTTCTTAATCCTTATCCCCAGAGTTCCTTTCCAGTTTTCCCATTTCTAGATGTCAGAATCCAGAGAAGGCAATGGCACCCCACTCCAGTACTCTTGCCTGGAAAATCCCATGGATGGAGGAGCCTGGTAGGCTGCAGTCCATGGGATCGCGAAGAGTCGGACACGACTGAGCGACTTCACTTTCACTTTTCACTTTCCTGCATTGGAGAAGGAAATGGCAACCCACTCCAGTGTTCTTGCCTGGAGAATCCCAGGGACAAGGGAGCCTGGTGGCTACCGTCTATGGGGTCGCACAGAGTCAGACATGATTGAAGCGACTTAGCAGCAGCAGTAGCAGCAGATGTCAGAATCAATTATGTGAATAGGAAAAGCATGGGCTTTGGAAACAAAATATGGAGTTTAACCCTGGCTTCACCATATGCTGGCAAGTCCCTTGACATCCTCATCAGAAAAATGAGGCTCATATCCTCAAAGGATTAAGTAAGAATCACCGAAATAACATGTACGAAAGGTTAGTTTCAGTTCAGTCATTCAGTTCAGTCACTCAGTCGTGTCTGACTCCTCAGGACCCCATGAACCGCAGCACGCCAGGCCTCCCTGTCCATTACCAACTCCCGGAGTTCACCCAAACCCATGTCCATCGAGTTGGTGATGCCATTCAACCATTCCATCCTCTGTTGTCCCCTTCTTCTCCTGCCCTCAATCTTTCCCAGCATCAGGGTCTTTTCAAATGAGTCAGCTCTTAGCATCAGGTGGCCAAAGTACTGGAATTTCAGCTTCAACATCAGTCCTTCCAATGAACACCCAGGACTGATTTCCTTTAGGATGGACTGGTTGGATCTCCTTGCAGTCCAAAGGATTCTCAAGAGTCTTCTCCAACACCATAGTTCAAAAGCATCAATTCTTCTGCACTCAGCTTTCTTTATAGTCTAACTCTCACATCCATACATGACCACTGGAAATACTATAGCCTTGACCAGACAGACCTTCATTGGCAAAGTAATGTCTCTGCTTTTTAATACGCCATCTAGATTGGTCATAACCGTCCTTCCAAGGAGTTAGTCTCTTTTAATTTCATGACTGCAATCACCATCTGCAGTGATTTCGGAGCCCAGAAAAATAAAGTCAGCCACTGTTTCCCCATCTATTTGCCATGAAGTGATACAGTAACCAGTTTAATGAAAGGCTGAAAAAATGTTAATTCCTCCTGTTCATTCTCACTCTGATTCCACCAGGAGATCCAAACAGTCTTTAGGTAAAAGAATACTAGAGTACTGGAAGTTCAAACTTCTATTTCCAATATTGATATCTCTTCTAATTTCCTGTCCAATATCATCACCTACCTCATGGCTATTTCTACCCTATGCCCATCTCCTCTTTCCTCCCCAATATATCTAAAACCAGTTTGCCCTCTTAAATGCCTGATGTCTTCCACTACTTTCATTCCTCTCTTACAACTCTTTAAAAAAATTTTTTATCCTTCCATTCATACAGTCTTTTCTATTTCTCTAAAATCTCCTTAACACTAATACTTGAGTCCTGGATTAAACAATACTCTCTTCACTGGCCTCCTTCCCTCAAACTGCTCACTTGACTGGCGTCTAATTCCATGCTCATTTTAAATAACTGTTTCCAAATGAGAAGATACTTCCAAATGAGAAGATACTACCATCAGAAGATACTTCTTCCATCCCTTTTTTCCCTCAAAAATTGGGTTTTCTTCCATCTTGCTCAAAACATGTTTCAAAATATTTTTAGAGAAAAAAAGACTTAACTTCCATCAGAAATTCAGAAAAAAAAAAAAATAAAAGATCATCTGTCACAAAAAAGAAAATGTATGCTCTGAATAGTGACATATAAATCTCTCTTTCAACTGCTATAGCACATACTCAGTGAGAAACAGAGACACTGTCTTCCTCACTGTCTTCTGAGAAATCTGGAGCAGAGAGAAGAGAGATGGATATAAAGTTGCCAAGTTATAATATGTTTAAATCAATCACAAAAAAAAAAAAACAACAATAAAAACAGATGAAAGAGCTAGGGGCAAGGGGGAAGCCCTGTGGAGTAAGTTTTGTCTAGGAATTCTATATAGAGTTCATAACACAAGATTTTCACAGAGACAAGCAGATTCCTGGCTCAGTTTTTAAGGTAAAGTCACTAAGTGTCTGATATCTTAAAGCAAGGGAAATAAACTGTATTCCTTCTTGCTAACAGGGAATAAAGGGACATCAAGAATCAATAGAAAAGAGGCTTTAGGTGCCTAGAAACAGATGTAACATTCTAATGTCAATGCTGCCAGTAACTAATCAAGCAGAGGCCAAGACAAAAGTTATGTAAAATAAAATTCACTATGCATTCTAGATAAGATTATAATCATAATAAGCAATTAACTAAGTAAAAGTAACTCATGCTTACAGTTCTATCCCATTCCATTTTAATCCAAAGTACATTTTATTTTGTTATTTACCTCTAATGTAACAAATACGGCTGTATTTTTAATAGTTAATCATCAAAGGGGGAAAAGTTCTAATTCTAAACTCTGGATTATACGATCAATCTCTTGACTTACTGGCCGTAAAGAAACCATAAAGAACAGTTGCCAAAAGAATAGCTAATGCAAAAGCCCTTACAGTTGGGAACTACTTTGTTGAGTAACCTTAAAGTGAAAGTGAAGAACGAACAGGTTAGTCACTCAGTTGCGTCCAACTTTTTGCGAACCCATGGACTATAGCCTGCTAGGTCCTCTGTCCACAGGATTCACCAGGCAAGAATACTGGAGTGGGTTGCCATTCCCTTCTCAAGGGATCTTCCCAACCCAAGGATCAAACCTGGGTCTCCTGCATTGCAGGCAGATTCCTTATCACTTAAATTCTTAGGGACTTGTTTCCACATAACAAATACTGACATGTATTGACATGTATTAGCATGTATACTGCTAATAATTATTTCCACTAAACACCAGACAATGTGCTAAACAATGGTTCTTGCCATGAGAGTACTTATAATGTCATGCAATGGTTTGAATGATATGTCAAATTTATCTTCCAGCTCAAAACTGAAAATTAATTAAAACCTGTTCATCTATATTTCAAAATAAGGCAAGCTGCTGAAACTCTGGTACTGGAGACACTGGACAGAGTGTTAAGTTTCTGTCAAATGTGTCTAACGGATTTTGTCCCAGTGGTAGGAAAAACACACACCATTCTTCTAAAATCAGACATCACTTCACATTAACTACACATATGAGTAAACACCTCAGTTTGTTCTTCAGAACTTTTCACACTGTACACAAGCATCACTTTCTAAATTTTGTACTACCATTTCTCAACTCAAACTTAATGCCCCAGTCATACTGGTCTACTCAGTGTCTCTACAATTGATCATACGTATTCCTACCTCTACATTTTCCTCATACCATTTGCCTAACATGAAATGACTTGCTTAGCCTTCATCTGTCCAATGTCCACCCATTTTTCAAATGTCTACTAGCTCATTCATTCATTCAAAATGCAGTGTGTTTGACATGTAAGTTCTGAGAATGTAACACAAAATATAACAAAGTCCTTTATTTAAATGAGAAGTGACAGATACTGAATAAACAAGTGTGTGTGTGTGTATAACAAGTGTATGTGTGTGTATATTTATATACATGTATATATATATAAAGAGAGAGAGAGACATAAAGCAGAGTAAGGGAGCTGGAGAGTGTGGTGAGAGTGGGGCTTGGTATTCTACATAAAAGTCTCTCTAACATTTGAACATAGGCCTGAAAAAAGTGAGAGACAACCCACACAGGCATATGAGGGAAGAAATTTCTGAGGAAAAGAATAGCTAATGCAAAAGCCCTTACATAAGCGCATGCTCTGTATTTTCAAGGAAAAGCAAGGAGGCCAGAGAAGGGAACAAATGTGAGAGTAGTAAGAGATAGGTCATACAGTGAACAAGCATAAGGGGGTGGGGGTGGAGTATGGATGGCAGACCACAGGGCCCAGCAGACCACTCTATGAACTGTGGAATTACTCTGAGAGACAGGGAAAGCCACTGAGAGATTTTGAGCAGAAGAATCACATAGTCTGACTTAGGTTTAAAGGACTCATGTTTGTTAGGCCAATTAAAGTAAGGGATAGAGGGAGAAAAAGAAGTGTTTTGAGGAGAGAAGAGAAAGAATAGGCAAGTGAATGGACAAGAAAAACAGTAAGATTGCTGGGCATCACCAAGACCTATTTCAGCTTAATCATGATATTTTCTTGGGCTCCAAAATCACTGCGGCTGGTGACTGAAGCCATGAAATTAAAAGACACTTGCTCCTTGGAAGAAAAGCAGTATTAAAGCAGAGTATTAAAGAAGAGTATTAAAAAGCAGAGACATTACTTTGCCAACAAAGGTCCATCTAGTCAAAGCTATGGTTTTTCCAGTAGCCATGTATGGATATGAGAGTTGGACTACAAAGAAGGCTAAGCACCAAAGAACTGATGCTTTCAAACTGTGGTGTTGGAGAAGACTCTCAAAGAGTCCCTTGGACTACAAGGATATCAAACCAGTCAACCCTAAAGGAAATCAATCCTGAATATTTATTGGAAGGACTGATGCTAAAGCTGAAGCTCCAGTACTTTGGCCACCTGATGGGAAGAGCTGACTCATTGGAAAAGATCCTCATGCTGGGAAAGATAGTAGGCAGGAGGAGAAGAGGATGACAGAGGATGAGAAGATTGGATGGCATCACCAACTCAATGGACAAGAGTTTGAGCAAGCTCCGGGAGATGGTGAAGAACAGGGAAGCCTGGCATGTTGCAGTACATGGGGTTGCAGAGAGTCAGACACTACTGAGTGACTGAACAATAACAACAACAATCATGACATTAAAACAAAACTAGTTACTTACCAAAGGGGTGTTTTTCTCTAGCCACATAAAGCTGCTTTGGAGCAGTGCTGAAGCAGGCTGCACTCTTTCCAAAACCCTCCCTGACCATTCCAGGTTTCAACCACCTCTTCCATTTCAGAAGTTCCACAAATATTTCTCTAAAGATATATAGATTCTTTCCATTCATGTAGAAAAAAAGTAAATTGCATATTTTATCAATTGCAACTTTTAACTTTATCTTGTCCTGCCAATCAGATTTTTATTTCTTCAAAAAACAAAACAATATGTTGCTACATATTCCTAAACACATGTAAGGCAAGGCTGTTTTTTAAAATAAATGTTACAAGTGACAAAAATAAGATTTACTGTATATTTTATTGTTCCCTTGGGCTTCAGAGGACTGGAATATCCCCCTTTCCTTTAACTTTCTGCCTTCTTTAGAATCAATTTTATAATTTAAATTGTTGTTTTTTCACAGTAACTATTTTACAATAGAACTTCTTTAGTAATAACTCTCTAAAATAGCCAAAATAAGACATATTAAAATAGGAAATGCTAATGTATTCCAGAACACTGGCATGAGATTATGTTGCTGCCAGTCATTTACTGGAGAGATCTGTAAAGAAGCTGAAGCCAATGAGAGTTTTATTTCTAAGTCACAGCCCAGCCTCTGTGTTGGATGACTAGAGTACAGAAATATTTAATTCAATTCAATAAATTTTTCACTGAGCACCTATCATGTGCAAGGCTGTGCTAGATCTACAGAGTGAAGATAAGAAAAGTCTTTTACTCAAGGACCTTATTAAACAAGAAAGTGTATACAAGAAATAATGATGCCTGTTACAGAGGCACAAAGCACTTAAGGAAAGGTGTAACATCCTTCTTCCCTACAAGTATTCTCCATGATAGTCAAGTATGGAGTAAATTAAAATGTGATTCAGGAGTCAAAACATCTTCATATTGCACTGATTAAAAGCTGGGGTTTGAAGTTAAACTGCACAGAGTTACAATCTGGCTATAGTTCTTTGTGGCTATTTGACCTTGGACAAATTGACTTCTCTGAGTCTTAGTTCACAGTAGGGATAATAGTTGTGGTGGGAATTACTACAAGTTAACCAATATTCAGTTTTCTAGTTCTGGGTACATAGGAGGATTGTACTTTCCTGTTCCTGTCTTTATCTCTTTGACCACAAGATCTGCCATCTAGCTATTTACCAGTAAAAAAAAAAAAAAAAAAAAATAGGCTGTACGATTGCCTAAGAACTGTAATTGGAATTAAAATAGAAAAAGTTACAAGAAGCCCTGAGTAGAGAATAACTGACTTCCTGAAAATGCTGGGCAAGGCTTCACAAAAGAGGTGCTTTTAAAGTTGAGTCTTAAAGGATGAAGATGGCTGGGCATCTGAGACAGCGCTGCCTATACAATCGAAAAACAACATCATATTCTGGAAAAGACAAGATGTTCAGGCATATAGAATGTCCTAGGTCGGTTTTCATTCCAATCCCAAAGAAAGGTAATGACAAAGAATGCTCAAACTACTTCATAATTGCACTCATCTCACACGCTAGCAAAGTAATGCTCAAAATTCTCCAAGCCAGGCTTCAACAGTACATGAACCATGAACTTCCAGATGTTCAAGCTGGATTTAGAAAAGGCAGAGGAACCAATCAAATTGCCAACATCCGCTGGATCATCAAAAAAGCAGGAGAGTTCCAGAAAAATATCTACTTCTGCTTTATTGATGATGCCAAAGCCTTTGACTGTGTGGATCACCACAAACTGTGGAAAATTCTGAAAGAGATGGGAATACCACACCACCTGACCTGCCTGCTGATAAATCTGTATACAGGTCAAGAAGCAACAGTTAGAAATGGACATGGAACAACAGACTGGTTCCAAATCGGAAAAGGAATACATCAAGGCTGTATATTGTCACCCTGCTTATCTAACTTCTATGCAGAGTACATCATGAGAAACGCTGGGCTGGAAGAAGCACAAGCTAGAATCAAGATTGCCGGGAGAAATATCAATAACCTCAGATATGCAGATGATACCACCTTATGGCAGAGAGCGAAGAACTAAAAAGCCTCTTGATGAAAGTGAAAGAGGAGAGTGAAAAAGTTGGCTTAAAACTCAATATTCAGAAAACTATGATCATGGCATCTGGTCTCATCATTTCACGGCAAATAGATGGGGAAACAGTGGAAACAGTGACAGACTTTATTTTGGGGGGATCAAAAATCACTTCAGATGGTGACTGCAGCCATGAAATTAAAAGACACTTGCTCCTTGGAATAAAAGCTATGACCAACCTAGCCAGCATATTAAAAAGCAGAGACATTACTTTACCAGCAAAGGTCTGTATAGTCAAAGCTATGGTTTTTCCAGTAGTCATGTATGGATGTGAGAGTTGGACTATAAAGAAAGCTGAGTGCCAAAGAATTGATGCTTTTGAATTGTGGTGTTGGAGAAGACTCTCGAGAGTCCCTTGGACTGCAAGGGGATCCAACCAGTCCATTCTAAAGGAAATCAGTCCTGAATATTCATTGGAAGGACTGATGCTGAAGCTGAAACTCCAATACTTTGGCCATGTGATGCAAAGAGCTAACTCACTGGAAAAGACCCTGATGCTGGGAATGATTGAAGGCGGGAGAAGAAGGGGACAACAGAGGATGAGATGGATGGATGGCATCACTGACGTAGTGGACCTGAGTTTGAGTAAGCTCTGGGAGCTGGTGATGGACAGGGAGGCCTGGCGTGCTGCAGTCCATGGGGTTGCAAAGAGTCAGACACAACTGAGTGACTGAACTGGACTCAACTGAAAGTTTTACCCTGAGATATGCTAAAAGGAAACACAGATGTCCTCTTGGATATCAACTTCAAAGCCCTGTCCTATCTCTGTGACAGCCTAGTAGTAGTAATAGTAGAGTTGGTTGCTCAGTCGTGTCCGACTCTTTGCAACCCCCTGGATTGTAGCCTGCCAGGGACCTCTGTCCATGAGATTCTCCAGGCAAGAATACTGGAGTGGGTCACCATTCCCTTCTCCAGAGGATCTTCATGACCCAGGGATCAAAACCGTGTCTCCTGCACTGCAGGCAGATTCTTTACCATCTGAGCTACGGGGAAGTCCAAGGTTCTCCTAAATAATCCATGGAACTGCCATTCATCGAAACTTTCAGTCTTTCTCTTGAATACATTTTCACCCTTTACAACCTCTTCAGTTAACAAGTTCCATAAGTTGTATAAAAGAGTTTTTTTCTTTTATTTTACTTGAGATTCCATTCATGAAAGAAGCTTCAATGATAGCCTTCTTAACCTACAGTCCTGGGACTCAATGACTAAGACCATGCTCATTTCACTAATACTCTGGCTGTTTTTCTATTTTGGTTATTGTCCCTCTTCATCTCATACATCAGTTCCAATCTACATGATTTGTTCTTGAACATCTCCATCACTACACTTTCCTCCCCTCTATTATTTCAGTCGACCTTTCTGATTCTATCATTTTTAATTTTGGTGTCCAAAAATATTATACACGATGCTCTAGGTAGAAGGGCATCTATCTTCTCCAAGAATAAAATAGTGTTTTCCAGAAAATTATCAATATACACCTTTTTCCACAACAATGATATCAGGAAGCAGTATTCCTTGGCTTTCATGCTCATAGCCACACACACAAGTTCACAGATTTTCTTTCTGTCAGGATAGTACTGAAATTAAGCTTACAGTCTCTGGAGTCAGACTACTCAATTCACCATTTTCTAACCACAATTTAAACAAATTTTTTAACTTATTTAAGCCCTTGTTTCCTCACCGTTAAAAGTGGATAATCATAGGATTGTTGTTAGAATAAAATGAAATGCCTATAAAGCAATAAGCAAAGCGTTTTCTACAGAGTAAGTGCCCAAGTATTAGCAATTACTATTGCTATTATTAGGCCCATTCCTAAAATCGGGCTTCCCCAGTGGCTCAGTAGGTAAAGAATCCACTTCCTATGCAGGAGACACAGGAGACAAGAGTTTAATCCCTGAGTCAGAAAGATCCCCTGGAGAAGGAAGTGGCAAACCACTCCAGTATTCTTGCCTGAAAAATATCCCATGGACAGAGGAGGCTGGTAGGCTATAGTCCAAAGAGTCACAAAGAGTTGGACATAAATGAGAGACTAAGCACATTCCTAAAATGTCCCCCTTTAAGTTTATGTCTCAACATCCAGGCAAACTTAGTTCAACCTATGTTTTTGAAGAAGTCATTGTATGTTCTTCCTTACAGGTTAATTTTAAAAATATTAAATGAGTCTTTTTTTCTGACCCATAGGAACTCTAACATACTTCCCTCTTAAGATAAACACTGAGTTCTACTCAGCAAAATATACCATTAAGAAAACTGACAAACCATAGACTGGAAAAAAATATTCACAACATGTATATCTGACAACAGAACCATATTAAGAACAAATAAAGAGTCCTTTAAAATCCATGATAAAAAGGCAAATTCACCTCAAAAAAAAATAAGACAAGACACCTGGCCACTTCACAAAAGAAAATCTACAAATGGCCAAAAAACACATGAAGAAAATGATCAATAGTCACCAGAAAAGTTCAAATCAAAACCATAATGAGGGCTTCCCTGGTGGCTCAGTGGTAAAAATAAAATCTGCCTGCCAATTCAGGAGACACAGGTTCGATCCTGGATCCAGGAAGATCCCACAAGCCCCGGAGCAACTAAGCCTGTGCACAACTATTGAGCTTGTACTCTAGAGCCCAAGAACCCAAACTACTGAGCTCACAAACCACAATTCATGAAGTCTGAAAGCCCTAGAGTCTGTGCTGCACAACGAGAGAGGTCACCACAATGCGGAGCCCATCCACTACAACTCGAGAGTGGCCCTCACTCTGTACCAGTGAGGGAAGAGCCCACATAGCAACAAAGACCCAGCAAAGCCAAAAATAAATTTAAAAAACCATAACGAGATTAAATGCAATATGGTATCCTATATTGGATCCTAGGACAACAATAACAAAGAAAAATGACAATAGTGGAAAAACTGAGGAAATCCAAATAAAATCTATAGATCAATTAATAGTACTGTAACAATGTAATTTCTTAATTTTTATTGAAGTATAATTAACATGACATTATATTTTAATCTCTCAGTTTTGATCAAGGTACCAGGGAGATATAAGACATTAACATTAAGGGATGCTGAGTGAAAAGTTTACAGGGACTTTCAAAGTCAAACTTACAGAAGTTTTTAAAACTTCTATAAATCCAAACTTATTTGAAAATAAAAACCTTAAAAAAGTGAAGTACCACTCTACATAGACTAGAACTGGTAAAGTGAGAAAGAATTAATGTTGGAGGGAACATGAACAACCAGAATTCTTGAATATTATTGGTGGGAATATAAAATGATAGAATCTTTCTGGAAAATAGCTCAGCAGTTTGTTTAAGCATAAAACATACATTTGTCTACCTTCTGACTCAGCAATTCCACTCCTAGATATCTATATGAGAAAAATGAAAATGTATGTCTCAAATAAGCCTTGCACAAGAATGTTCATGAAAACTTTATTCGTAATAAACAAAGACTGGAAATAATCCACAGAGCCATCAACAGGATAATGGATAAACAAACTGCAATATATATATAATGGAGTACTGCTGCTGCTGCTAAGTCGCTTCAGTCGTGTCTGACTCTGTGCGACCCCATAGACAGCAGCCCACTAGGCTCCTCTGTCCCTGGGATTCTCCAGGCAAGAATACTGGAGTGGGTTGCCATTTCCTTCTCCAATGCATGAAAGTGAAAAGTGAAAGGGAAGCCGCTCAGTCGTGCCCAACTCTTAGCAACCCCATGGACTGCAGCCTAACAGGCTCCTCCGTCCATGGGATTTTCCAGGCAAGAGTACTGGAGTGGGTTGTTATTGCCTTCTCCAAATGGAGTACTACTCAGCAGCAAAAGAAAGGAACAAATCACTGATATAAGCAACAACATGGGTGAATCTCAAAAACATCATTCAGAGTGAAAGAAGTCAGATGCAAAAAAGTACATGCTGCATAAGTCTATTTATATGGAGTCCTCCTGGAAAAGTCAAACTCAATATACGGTGAGAGAAATCAGACCAGAGGTTGTATGAGGGTGGGACAGGGTGAATGCTCACCAGTGAAGGATATGAGGAAACTATCTGGAGGTGATGGAAATTTCTCGGTGCCAATAGGGATGCGGTTACTTAAGAGCAAGCATTTGTGAACGCTAATCCAACTTCCTCTCTTAAGATATCTGTTCTTCACTTTATGCAGAATTATACCTCAATAAACCAGTTTTTAAAATAATATGATTATGCCTTATTCTTTCCTTTTGTTTCCTGTCCCTAAATAAAGTCCCTTCCTCAGTCCAAACAGACCCTTCACACTCCAAAAACTATGCAATGACTTTATTTTAAAGGCTTTTGATTAGAAACCCCACTACAGATTTTTGAAAGTCTTACTTGCATTACACCCACTTGTTCCCCACAAAATAGCTGTCAACTTAACTTCACTATCAAGAGACTGAGGGACTACAGTATTTCCACTCTTTGTATGTTATATCTTGGCACATTTTTCACAGAAAATTTAAGAATATACAAATAGCCCTCTTATCTGAGGGAATCCTAAGTGTTTTACAAACCTTCAAAACAGATTTTTAAACTATCTAATATTTTATAGGAGAAACATTTCATGCACACTAAAGTGCAGCGACATCTGGCCTGCAACATGGCAGCTGTTTAACAGCCATGACACCTCACAAAAGTTTAGGACAGGAAGTGAAGAATTCTACAGCCAACTGAGGCAAAGATGAGGAAGGCTGTAGAAGCAGAAGGCTGCAATGGTGTGGGCTGGAGCAGAGCCAGCACTGTGTGGTTAACACCTCTGTCCTAATGAAAAGCACAAGTGTCATTAGTGGTCAAAACCTCATCTCACAGAAGGCACGCCCCACAGCACAGTGACCTTTCCCTTCCATCAGGAGCACTGGTTTATTTCTAATACAAGAAAAATGCTCCCACTAGCCATGTTCAAATCATTCCTTTCTGAGGTCTCCTTTCCAGGTACTAAGCTGCGCATGAGTTTAAATGTGCTGAAATATGACAACATCTTTATTCTGATGTCAGAAGGTCAAGCCAATAGTTGGATGGATATATTTCACCACAGGCAAATAGGACAGAGAAAGCTGTAATTTGGGTTAAGGGAGTACAGATAAACACATTGTCATCCAAGACTCTCCTTTTAGGTATTTTTTGAAATTCTTGGTTTTATTTCTTTAGTTTTACTAAATTAAATGAAAAAATTTTGACTGTTTCTCCCCACTGTGATAGCCTTCAAATACCTTCCTGAAGACAAGCTCATCTAGTTTTTGAGAAGAAACATAGAGAAGAGTTCTAGATGTAGAAGATATGAAAGAAGACCAGACTTCTTCATGAGCTTTTGGCCAGTACTATCGGTATATGAAAGCTTCTTTTAAGAAGGGCACAAACATGCCTGTAAATAACCATCACACCTTTGCCTCACATCTGTGGAAACATAAATCCTCCTTTCTTTACCTCTAAACTATTCTAGATGCTAGACCTAAAGTCATTTTTCCCATACATAAAAATTGAACCAGATCACTCAGCCTTCCAGAAACTCCCCATCATTTCTCAGGAGGATATAAGGATTTGTGTCTTGAATTTCAATGCTTCCTCCTTGATAGTCATGCATGCACTATTTGAAAGGCCAGAAAATGATAACCTAGTATTCAGACTGCCATCCTACAATAAGAGATCCACTCATGCAAAAAGATACGTTCTATACTTTCAGGATGCATATGAGGCTGTAGTGACACCTCCTGGATACCAGAGGATACTAAAGAGACTCCAACCTTGTAAACTCATTAATCATTATCAAAAGACAAGTTCTTTGTCTCCTTCCATTCTGCTCAAAGGGCAAGGCAGGTCAAAGACACACTGAATTTGGGACAACTCAAGACACCACATGAAAATGTTTGATAGAAATGATTACTCAGGAGAAAGATCAGACTGAAGATTTAGATTTGACCACCATCTGCTATCTAGGTGGCGCTAGTGGTAAAGAGGTGTTCCCTGGTGGCTCAGAGGGTAAAGCGTCTGCCTGCAATGCAAGAGACCTGGGTTCGATCCCTGGGTCGGGAAGATCCCCTGGAGAAGGAAATGGCAATCCACTCAAGAGTTCTTTTCTGGAAAATCCTATGGACGGAGGAGCCTGGTAGCCACCGTCCATGGGGTCAGAGTCGGACACAACTGAGCGACTTCACTCCCTCACTCACTCAGTGGTAAAGAACCTGCCTGACAATGCAGGAGACATGAGAGACACAAGCTTGATCCCTGGGTCTGGAAGATCCCCTGGAGGAGGGCTTGGCAATCCACTCCAGTATGGTTGCCTGGAGAATCCCATGGACAGAGGAGACTGGCAGGCTGCAGTCCATGGGGTCGCAAAGAGCTGGACATGACTGAAGCTACTTAGCACCCCCACACACACCATCTGCTATGAACCAAGTAGGGAACAAATTCACCAAGAAAAATCGTACAGAGTGACAAAAGTTCATGGCTAAGAGATACATTTTACAAATAAAACAAACATACAAAAAAACACACACACATATTCATAAATGCAAAACAGTCTCAAATTTGCATCTAAATCAAGGAAACTAAGGCTTGGAAAAGACCATTGTAACTGGCAATTAGGTCATAACGATCTTCAAATGTTCTGGTTAAGGCAAGCAATCAGAAAAAAAGGCAGATTTCAGAGAACTAATGAGAGTGTGGATTAAAAGTGGAGGTTATGAGACAGACTACAGATAATATTAGAAAAGATTGGCAGTGAAAGAAAAAAAATAGGACTTTATATTATGTGCTAATGTACCTGGGAGAACTTCAACTTTCTCAGTCCATTATTTTTATTTTCATATTAAAATTCTATTATAAAGAATCACTATGCTATAATCTGAATCAAGCTATACTGTGGGTCAAATCCTGTCCCCTGTGTGCATGGTATTATACAGGATATCAGTCTCAATACACCAGAGAAAGCTTGTGAGTATTATCCTTGTCCACTCCAGTCCTATCTGTGTTATTACAGGGTTGAACTGTAATTTGAGTTTATAACACTAATGTTGCTTCATTGGAACACTAATATACTTATTATTTGAAATAAATCACCCCATTTCTGTAATCACCCTTTATTGACAACTTTACCAGTTTGGTGAGATGATGACATAGGAGCGTGAAAACCATATTGAAATAAGATTTATGTCTAAATCCAGATGTTTAGACATATTACACCACTATGGAGTCTGATGATTTATTTTCTCTCTCTATAGGTCAGAGCATATGGCTTAGAGAACACTTAAAAGACGTGAGCTAATGTACTCATATTTCACTACTGGAACCTTTGGTTCCAATTTGAGTAAAATTACCAGTGAAAGAAGCTTGATGAACTTGTGTGAAACTCAACATTCCTCAATTCAGATCAAATTCTCCACCTGTCTCCTTCCATGGGGAAAACCTAGTGCTACCATCAAGGAATTTCTCAAAAATATAGGCAACTAAATTCCTCAGACCTTGGTTATATGAATTCTTTTATTCTGAGTTAGTAAAAGGAATAAAGACTCAATAGACCTGATACTTAAACTTATCCTCTCAATGAAAAAACTGCTGACAGAAAAGGCACTTTGCAACTAGTCAAGTACCCTGGTAAAGGAAACAGTCATAGCCAAAGAAACATAGCTTCCCAAACCCATGAGTGTTTAGTGAAGGCTTGCTGAGATCATGTCTGAGTAAAAACATTATGTAAAGTTAAATCTGAAAATGCTGGAAACTATATTCCATCAAGCTACAGCTATAATGCAACATTAGAAAACATAAGGAATGGTCCAAAATAAACAATCAGCAAACTTTTCTGTTAAGGGTCAGATAGTAATTAGGTTTTGCAAGTCATAGAGTCTCTATTGCACTGACATAGCTCTGCTTTTCTATTGCAAATTCTGCCACAGAATATGTTACAGAAGAGTGTGGCTGTGTTACATTAAAATTGTATTTACAGAAACAGGCAGCAAACAGAAGTGCTTAACATCAACAATAACAACATCGCAAACTTAATGATGGAATATGTCAAAGGGATACGGGAGCCAACAGGAAGAACTCCTAATGGCCAGAGTCGGAACATTTTGAGCAATGAAATAAGGTAATACTGAAATAAAATCAAAAGAATAATATAGCTATCCATGAGTCCATACTGATATTAATAAGTGACTGAGTAAATAAACAAGGGAAAAGAGATGAATGTCCCACGCAGAATACAAATAATTTATGTATTTACTCCATCCTCAAGGAGGTAAGTTAAAACTCTCCACTCAAGTGTGAGCTGAACTTAAGGACTCCCTTACAAAAATATATATTATAGAAAGAGGAGAAAAAGGAGTAACTTTATAGTGGAGGAATCTGACAAACACTACTTCAGCAAGGCTATCAGGGTCCATATCAACAGAGATAAGTCCTGCTGGCTCTGTGTACTCTTAATATGTCACAATGAGAATATGACACTTTATTTCTGTGCTTTTCTTTCCCAAACAAGAAGCCTAAGTCTAGTCATGAAAAAAACACCAGGAAAATGCCAATAATCAAACATTCTA
Organism: Capricornis sumatraensis; assembly: GCF_032405125.1. Classification (NCBI taxonomy): domain Eukaryota; kingdom Metazoa; phylum Chordata; class Mammalia; order Artiodactyla; family Bovidae; genus Capricornis; species Capricornis sumatraensis. Next base: position 20,520,133 of record NC_091091.1, read on the forward strand.
TAAATTTTCTGACAGTTCTCTTTAAAACTGACAAAATCACCAAAAACAAAGAGAAGTCTGAGAAATTGTCATAATCAAGAAGAGCCTAAAAAAGTCAGATAACTAAATGTAATATGGTAATGTGGGTGAGATCCTGAACAGAAAAAGAACATATATACAAACTAAGGAAATCTGAATAAGATATAGACTTCTTTAGTTATTTTTTAAAATGAAAATAATAGATGGCAGGCCAGATTTGGCCTGGGCCAACCTGGACCAAACTCTTATCTCCAGAAACAATGAAGAAGCTGAGCCAAAGCAAAAACAACCCTCAATTGTGGATGTGACTGTGATGGAAATAAAGTCCAATGCTATACGGAACGATATTGCATAGGAATCTGGAATGTTAGGTCCATGAATCAAGGTAAATTGGAAGTGGTCAAACAGGAGATGGCAAGAGTGAACATAGACATTTTAGGAATCAGTGAATTAAAATGAACCAGAATGGGTGAATTTAACTCAGATGACCATTATATCTACTACTGTGGGCAAGAATCCTTTATTTATTTATTTATTTATTTATTTATTTGAATAGAAACAACTTTTTTTTAATAAATTTAATTGGAGGTTAATTACAATATTGTATTGGTTTTGCCACACATCAACATGTATCTGCCACAGGTATACATGTGTTCCCCCTCCTGAACCCCCTCCCTCCTCCCTCCCTATACCATCCCTCTGGGTCATACCAGTGCACCAGCCCCAAGCATCCTGTATCATGCATTGAACCTAGGCTGGCAACTCATTTCATATATGATATTATACATGTTTCAATGCCATTCTCCCAAATCATCCCACCCTCGCCCTCTCCCACAAAGCCCATAAGACTATTCTATACATCTGTGTCTCTTTTGCTGTCTTGCATACAGGGTTATCATTACCATCTTTCTAAGTTCCATATATATGTGTTAGTATACTGTATTGGTGTTTTTCTTTCTGGCTTACTTCACTCTGTATAATAGGCTCCAGTTTCATCCACCTCATTAGAAATGATTCAAATGTGTTCTTTTTAATGGCTGAGTAATACTCCGTTGTGTATATGTACCACAGCTTTCTTGTCCATTCATCTGCTGATGGACACCTAGGTTGCTTCCATGTCATGGCTATTATAAACAGTGCTGCGATGAACTTGGGGTACACGTGTCTCTTTCAATTCTGGTTTCCTCGGTGTGTATGCCCAGCAGTGGGATTGCTAGGTCATATGGCAGTTCTATTTCCAGTTTTTCAAGGAATCTCCATACAGTTCTCCATAGTGGCTGTACTAGTTTGCATTCTCACCAACAGTGTAAGAGGGTTCCCTTTTCTCCACACCCTCTCCAGCATTTATTGCTTGTAGACTTTTGGATCACAGCCATTCTGACTGGCGTGAAATGGTACCTCATTGTGGTTTTGATTTGCATTTCTCTGATAATGAGTGATGTTGAGTTCTCCAAAGAAGACATACAGATGGCTAGCAAGAATCCTTTAAAAGAAATAGAGTAGCCCTTATAGTCAACATATGAGTTTGAAATGCAGTACTTGGGTGCATTCTCAAAAATGATAGAATGATCTCTGCTCGTTTCCAAGGCAAACCTTTTCATTATGACAGTAATCCAAGTCTAGGCACTAACCAATAATGATAAAGAAGCTGAAATTCAACAGTTCTATGATGCCTACAAGACCTTCTAGAACCAACACCAAAAAAAGATGTCATTTTCATCATTGGGGATTGGAATGCAAAAGTAGGAAGACAAGAGATACTTGTAATAACAGGAAAGTTGGCATTGGAATACAAAAAGAAGCATGGCAAAGGCTGACAGAGTTTTGCAAAGAGAACGCACTGGTCATAGCAAACACCCTCTTTCAACAACACAAGAGATGACTCTACACCTGAACATCACCAGATGGTCAATACTGAAATCAGATTGATTATATTCTCTGCAGTTGAAGATGGAGAAGCTCTATACAGTCAGAAAAACAAGATCAGGAGCTGACTGTGGCTCAGATCATGAACTTCTTATTGCCAAATTCAGACTTAAATTGAAGAAAGTAGGGAAAACCATGAGACATTCAGGTATATGCTAAATCAAATCCCTTATGATTATACAGTGGAAGCAGCAAATAGATTCAAGGCATTAGATCTGATAGATAGGATGCCTTAAAAACTATGAGTGGAGGTTTCTAACACTGTACAGGAGACGGAGATCAAAACCATACCCAAGAAGAAGAAACACAAAAAGACAAAATGGTTGTCTCAGAAGGCCTTACAAATAGCTGAGAAAAGAAGAGAAGTAAAAAGCAAAGGTAAAAAGTAAAGATATATCCATCTGAATGCAGAGTTTCAAAGAATAGCAAAGAGAGATTTAAAAAAAAAGCTTTCCTAGGTGATCAATGCAAAGAAATAAAGGAAAATAATAGAATGGGAAAGACTAGAGATCTCTTGAAGAAAATTAGAGGTACCAAAGGAACATTTCATGCAAAGATGGGCAAAAAATATCTTAATGACCCAGGTAACCATGATGGTGTGATCACTCACCTAGAGTCAGACATCCTGGAGTGTGAAATCAAGTGGGTCTTAGGAAGCATCACAATGAACAAAGCTAGTGGAGATGATAGAATTCCAGCTATTTCAATCCTAAAAAATGATACTGTAAAAGTGCTGCACTCAATATACCAGCAAATTTGGAAAACTCAGCAGTGGCCACAGGACTGGAAAAGGTCAGTTTTCATTCCAATCCCAAAGAAAGGCAATGTCAAAGAATGTTCAAACTATCACACAATTGCACTCATCTCACATGCTAGCAAAGTATTGCTCAAAATTTTCCAACGAGGCCTCAACAGTACATGAACCAAGAAATTCCAGATGTTCAAGCTGCATTTAGAAAATGTAGAGGAAGCAGAGATTAAATTGCCAACATCCACTGGATCATTGAAAAAGCAAGAGAGTTCCAGAAAAACATCTACTTCTGCTTCATTGACTATGCTAAAACCTTTGACTGTTTGGATCACAACAAACTGGAAAATTCTTCAAGAGATAGGAATACCACACTCACCTTACCTGCCTCCAGAGAAATCTGTATGCAGGTCAAGAAGCAACAGTTAGAACTGGACTGGTTCCAAATTAGAAAAGGAGTACCTTGATGCTATATATTGTCACCCTGTTTATTTAATTTATATGCAGAGTAAATCATGAGAAATGCCAGGCTGGATGAAGCACAAGCTAGAATCAAGATTGCTGGGAGAAATATCAATAACCTCAGTTATGCAGATGACACCACCTTTATGGCAGAAAGCAAAGAAGAAAGAGCCTCTTAATGAAGGTGAAAGATGAGAGTGAAAAACCTGGCTTAAAACTCAACATTCAAAAAACAAAGATCATGGCATCCAGTCCCATCACTTCATGGCAAATAGATGAGGAAACAATAGAAACAGTGACCGACTTTATTTTTGGGAGCTCCAAAATCACTGCAGATGGTGACTGCAGCCATGAAATTAAAAGACACTTGCTTCTTGAAAGAAAAGCTGTGACCAACCTAAACAGCATATTAAAAAGCAGAGACATTACTTTACCAACAAAGGTCCATCTAGTCAAAGTTATGGTTTTTCCAGTAGGCATATATGGATGTGAGAGTTGGACTATAAAGAAAGCTGAGCACCGAAGAATTAATGCTTTTGAATTGTAGTCTTGTAGAAGACTGTTTTTTTAATATAAATTTATTTATTTTAATTGGAGGTTAATTACTTTACAATATTGTATTGGTCTAGACTGCAAGGAAATCCAACCAGTCAAATGTAAAGGAAATCAGTCCTGAATATTCACTGGATGGACTGATGCTGAAGCTGAAACTCCAATACTTTGGCCACCTGATGCAAAGAACTGACTCACTGGAAAAAGACCCTGTTGCTGGGAAAGATTGAAGGCAGGAGGAGAAGGTGATGCCAGAGGATGAGATGGTTGGATGGCATCACTGACTCAATGGACATGAGTTTGAGCAAGCTCTAGGGTAGTCTGGTGTGCTGCAGTCCATGGGGTCACAAAGAGTCAGACACAAATAAGCAACTGAACTGAACTGAACTAAACCTTGGTTAATTGCTGAATCCACTGTAGGTCATGGTGGTCACCCAAAGCACAAAACAAAACATGGAAATAAATGACAGAATGAGAGCACAGCCTTTAGAGACTATCCAGTCTAGCACTTTATTTTATAACTGAGAAAACAGGAGCAGAGTGGTTACGTGCCTTACCCAAGTTCAACCAGCCTGTAAGCAGTGGACCTAAAGCTAGGATTTTGGGGTTTAACTTTTTGGCTAATGCTCTTTATGCTCACTATGCTGCTGCCCTCTCCTTTTCCATATATACGCAACTTCAAGCCACTACAGAAATAAGGGAGCACTTATTCAGCACTTAGTCAATACATATAACTTATCCTCTTCAGAAAGAAAATTCTACTATGCCTTCCTATTTTCAATTCCCAGATAAGATTTTTCCCCCTAAATTCTTGTAATTGAAAGCTAGAATCCACAAAGCACCAGAGCCCAAGAAGAGTGACTCCTCACTGTTTTCTGTCTCCTGATCTTGTTTACATGTGTTTGTCTGCAAAAGTTTTCATGAAATAAGAGAAAATGATTGCTTTAATTTCCCAATAAAGTCTGTGCTGCAGCATGAGTCATTGTTTTCTTTTTTTTACACTAACCAGGCTAAAGCCTTCTGGTTTTAATAACTAATAGTTCTGAGTTCAATAAAAGCACTTAATTTAATTTAATCCAAATCTTGATCAATGCCAGCTTCCCCTGGAATTTTATCTTTGTTTTGAGTCTCTATGTTCAGAAAAATGAGAGGCCAAGAGGAAAAGAACAGAAGTCAACTAGCCTGCAGGTTTGTTTCTAGGCAAAGGACATGAAAATACAAGATTGACAGGCAAACTCCAAGATGCTAATATTTCTGCCCTGCTGAACAAACTTTTCCTGGCAGAATTAATGTTTTCTTTAGTCCTGAATTAAAAAAAAAAAAAAACTGAACAATTCACAGACCCCTTTGGAAAATATTTTTTAAATAAAATATCCCAAGCCAATGAATATCAGATTTTTAAACTACAAATATATTGCCTTTAATGTGTTAATAATTGAGAGATATGCTACTGTAAAATTAGATACAGAAAGCCTCTTGAGTCAAGCCTGCTTGAACATTAAAGCAGCTAGACTCAGTGCTTGGGGGACTGGAATGGATATGAAGACTGAAATGGAAATAGAATGAAGCAACTCTGAGGACAGTTTGATAAGCTTTTCTTAAATGGTCCTTTTATTACTGCAATAGAATTTTCATATCTGAAAACATACATCACTTTAGAAAAATTGTTCCTTACTATCAATTGACACCACTTCCTTAACTTATACCTGTAAATTCCCTACTGACCTGTCAAGTGTGAATCAAATACTTTTCGAGGTTGGTGGGGCAGGGCGGGGGTGGGGGGTTGGTTTGCAGGGGGCGGGCGTGGTTATTGAAATCTACATTTTAGTTCAATTATGTAGTTTTTCAGTGAAAAAGCTCTTAAAGCTTTTCTGAGGATCTTAAAAGAGCCCTGAGCATTAGGGCCAGCTTTCAATTTCTCCCCAGAGTAGGGATACTGGCAGCCACATGTCCTTGCCATCATCCTGAAGTACTGATTCACTAGTGGACCACAGAGACAAATGCAGCCAATCTCTTGCAGAATTCCAAACTTCAGTTCCTATAGCACCTGGGTTCTCCATAGGGGTTTTATGTCCAAACCTGATCCAACTACAATTCACAGACTATAGAATGTTAACCCTGGGAGGAAACTTGGAGAGCATCTGAGCCAGTGATTCACATACTTAGAGATTTCATGGACCAGTAACATTTCAAAAAAATAAATATTGAGGGCACCAAAATATGATTACTCATTTTTTCATAGTTGTTTGCTTTACCAAAATAAAGACTAAAATAGCTACTACCACTAATTATCAGCACCATTTCAGCTGTTACATTTTAATACCAAAAATGTGGGAAGGACATAAACATGGAACTTAAAAATTAAATAAATTTAACCTCATTAAAAATTTATTCAGTTCAGTTCAGTCGCTCAGTCGTGTCCGACTCTTTGCGACCCCATGAATCGCAGCACACCCGGCCTCCCTGTCCATCACCATCTCCCGGAGTTCACTCAGACTCACCTCCATCGAGTCAGCGATGCCATCCAGCCATCTCATCCTCTGTTGTCCCCTTCTCCTCCTGCCCACAATCCCTCCCAGCATCAGAGTCTTTTCCAATGAGTCAACCCTTCGCATGAGGTGGCCAAAGTACTGGAGTTTCAGCTTTAGCATCATTCCTTCTAAAGAACACCCAGGGCTGATCTCCTTCAGAATGGACTGGTCCATTCTCCTTGCAGTCCAAGGGACTCTCAAGAGTCTTCTCCAACACCACAGCACAAAAGCATCAATTCTTCGGCGCTCAGCCTTCTTCACAGTCCAACTCTCACATCCATACATGACCACAGGAAAAACCATAGCCTTGACTAGACAGACCTTAGTCAGCAAAGTAATGTCTCTGCTTTTGAATATGCTATCTAGGTTGGTCATAACTTTTCTTCCAAGGAGTAAGCATCTTTGAATTTCATGGCTGCAGTCACCATCTGCAGTGATTTTGGAGCCCCAAAAAATAAAGTCTGACACTGTTTCTACTGTTTCCCCATCTATTTCCCATGAAGTGATGGGACTGGATGCCATGATCTTCGTTTTCTGAATGTTGAGCTTTAAGCCAAGTTTTTCACTCTCCTCTTTCACTTTCATCAAGGGGCTTTTTAGTTCCTCTTCACTTTCAGACATAAGGGTGGTTTTGTTTTTTCTCATTTCACCCTAAATTGCTGAAAAATTCATCATGCACTAACATTCATTTATAGACCACTGTTTGGGAAACAAACAGCTAGTCTAAACCTTTTACTTTACTGATGAGAACACTGACTTCCAGAGAGGTGAAGAACTGCTCACAGAAATAAAACTGACTGATGGCAGAGAATGGACCAGAACCCAGCTCTCTAAATTCTGGTATTTTGCTTTACCATTGATAGCAGATTATTTCATTTGCTCAATAAATTCCTTGATCCCTGACTATATGCTTATGGAAAAGTTAAAAAGAGAACTCTCCTGAAAAATTTATGGTCAGGGTTGAATAGGGTGGTAAGTGGAGGTTTGGAGAAGAGACAAGTAACAATTCTAATTTAGAGACGAATGTAATGTGCAGGCAGATGCAAATTGCTATGAAAGTTTGAGAAAAAGGAGGAACTAGTTATAGTTGGGGTCTTCCTGATTTATAGAACAGGCCACATTTGAACTGGGTCTTGAGAAAAAAAAGAAGGCAATAAGGACATACATAACCAAATAAATGGTGTGAGCAAAAATTAGCAGAAAAGTAAGTTAAGGATCTAATATCAAGCATTTGAATTTGGGCAAATCTTGAAAGCAGATAATAAGGAAAGAATAAGAAAGGTCATTTTGGCATCTCAGTAGATGTTGAATGTCAATCTAAGTCTACACCAATGCATCTCCAACTTTAGCCTGCATAAGAATTCCCCGAAAAATTATCAGAGTTCAGATTTGGGAGACCAGAGACTCTGGTCCAATAGGTCTGGGTGAAGCTTAAGAATTTATTTCTTAATAAGCTCCTAGGTAATGTTGACGAGGTCGATCTGTGGATCACATTGTGAGTAACACTACATTCAGCAACATTTAGACATAAATGGAAAACATTCACAATCAGCTGAATTTTTTTAAGCAGAGAAGTATATACTCTTTCGTTGTCTATTCATTCACCTATTTTGGATTGAAAAGTGGAATTATCCAAAGACCAATTATTAATGGCAGAGCTTTAGAATGTTCTCTGTTGTGATCACAGTTGTTATCCCATGAAGAAATAATCCGAAACACAGTCTTTTTTGGGGACAGGGCAGGGGGAGCGGTGTTGGATTTGGAAGAAATGAGATTTTGGAAAGTCTAAAGACTAACAAGGAAATTAAATGTGTTATTAGCTACCACTTTGAAAATCTTTAAGCACAAATATTATAAAAGGTAAATAAAACATACACACAAAGAAAAATTACAACTGAATCAGCCTGACTAGGAATCTTCATCTTTCCTTAGAAGCAGGAATAATGTTGACAATACACCCTCCTAGCTTGGAAGAAAACAGACTTATGAACTTCAGTCTTGTAGAAAAAGAATCTTGTATTTTGATTTCAGAGATCAGAACTATCATCAATGGGTAGAAATTTTAAGATATTAACAGTATTGCTAAAGATAAGAACTTCTTTTTTGTTTGTTTTTTTTTCTTTTTTTAATTTTTATCCTTGATCTCTTTTTTTCATTTATTTTTTTTTTATTTTACTTTACAATACTATATTGGTTTTGCCATACATTGACATGAATCTGCCATGGGTGTACATGAGTTCTCAATCCTGAACCCCCCTCCCACCTCCCTCCCCATATCATCTCTCTGGATCAACCCAGTGCACCTATTTTTAAAGATAAAACTTTCTAATGAGTCTGTTTGAAGATGGTTGAACCTTCCCATGATATGAGAAGCCACCCAATCTTGGAAGTGCTTTAAGCAAAATCCTGTTAATAATTTCACAGGTTTATTGCAAAAGAAATCAAGCAAGTTTTAAATAACTGCTTGACCTAGATGATCTCAGAGAAGTCATCCAACACTAAAAGTCTAGGATTTTGTTTTCATCTCTACCGCTACAAACCAAGAATCAGCAAAAGATTAGTCAGATACTTCAGAAGACACAAAACTCTCATGAGGACAAATGTTAACTACACCATTTCAGAATATTGACAACTCAGCAATCAGTCATGCTTAGATGAGCAATTATTAGAAATGGAAATCTGGACTCAGTTAAAATGTTCTTTAATACAATGTTACTTTTCATTATACCAAAATCTTTATAATTATTTTGATACATACTTTAAATACACATTTTTAAGCACCTACTTCATTCCAGGCACTGTGCTTAATTGTTTTCCTAAAATAAACACACCCAGGTATTATGAAGAATGAAGCCTCTTTAATTTTAAAGAGTTTTACTCCCTAGCAGTGGCAGAATTAGTATTAATAAAGAGGAAAAGTAGAAGAAATAGGCACTTGAAGAGCTTCCCTGTCTAGGAATAGCTCCCCACCATTTGACAGTTTGTGAAACTCCATTAATAAGAATCCTTTTCCTTGCTTCTTAAAGAATTCATATTAGAAGACTATCACTAAAAAGCAAATACACCCTGGGAAGAGAAATAACTTAAGACTCTAGCAGCTTAATAACTTCCCCTCTTTGGACTTCAGTTTGCCTACCTATAAAATAAGTGGTTTTGACCAGATGATCTCTGTGGTATCCTTCAGCTGTAAAAATCTAGGACTTATTAGGCCTACAGGCCAGAGAATGTGAACAACCAAGGCTGGGTTTGAAAGGCTGCCTAGAAACAAGGTTAGACTCATAAGCAGTCCAAAGTACTTACAATGCTCAAACCCTCTCCTCAACCTGAAGTTATAGAGAAAGATTTAAACATGCCTCCAAGCCTCATGGGCAATTCACTCCCTTAGAGCTGCTAAACAACCATAGGCTAATAAAGATTAAACAAATAAATATAAAAAATGGTTCTATCCAGAATCCTAAGAGGCCAATTTGCTGTTAATGGTGGTGTTTAGGCCCTAAAAGGGTATTAACTTACAGAGTAGTTAAGTCTCCAAACACAGACCAGAGCTTTAAAAGACGTACAGGTGCCAAAATTAAAGGCCAAATTACCAATCTGTTTTAAATGATGGTCTGGGAATGCTCAGTATGACAAGGAAAATGTATGACAAATAATATCTTCAATACAAAGAAAAAGCTGCTTGAATTTATTAGAGGAAATGTGCTGCCTTTTGGGATTTCTCTTTTGCCCATTCCCCAAAGAGGTGATTTTTCAAAATTGACTTGAAGATACAGCTAATGCAGAATGACTCTTTAAACACAAAATGAGGCTCATTTTAAACTAAAACAGTCTCCATGTCAGCATTTGCCAAAACCTTTGAGAACTTAGAAATCTCAAGGAAATGCACATTCCGTTAGTATCAAAACTAGGAGCTTCCATGATATGCTAAATGCCTACATTACTCAACATGTGCAAAAGCTTTAGACCAGAGTAAAGCTGGCCACCTCTCTACTCACTGACAAGTTTAAACAACTGCATTGGCACCCCTGCTGTATGACAGCAGAATGACTTCCTGTCAAGTAACTGACATTCTCCAAGGTGACAGGAAATGGGTTTAAACACTGATAATATCACTAATCAATCTGAGACAGCACAAGTTCCCAGCCCACAATTGTGAAGTTTGGTTGCAATGTGTTAGCTGCTTGCTAGGCCATGTGATTCCGCATAATGACAGATGAAAGGAAAGGTCAGATTTACTAAGTGTAGCAGAAGTGTCATCAGAGATGTATATTACTTCAAGATGTCCTCTGCATCAGAGACATCTCATATATAGGGGTCAATTTCTTCTACAGAATTCTTCTGTTTCCCAACTACTTTTCTGGAAACTCCCAAACTTATTTCAATATATGAAGAATTGAATTTTCTCTTATTTCTGATAGAGACCAGATAGTCCAAAGTAATGGTCTTACCTGTACATGATCCTACCTTGGTCTTCAAGATAAGTGTATACTTGTATATACTTTCTAGCTTTGCCAAATTCACTCTTGTCAAGTTAAAATAGTCAATTTTTCCTCAAAAGTTCTTTCGTATGCCCCAGTTATCTTGATACTTCAGGGACTGAGATAGTTCCCTCCTCAAATATTCTTTTGTATTTGTTCTAAAAGAGGCACTCTTCATTTTACATGAAGGAGGGCATGAGGAAATATAATTTTCCTTTTATTTACAGAACAAAAGTGACTTTAGGGGTCATCTTACAGAGTTTATTCTATTAAATATTCATTCCTACAGTCATAATTATTTTTTAAACTTATTCTAAATCAGGAATTATGCTAAACAGTTACAATAGTGAGTAGACCCAGACATTATTCCTGATCTCTTGGAAGCACTTAAATAATAAAACACTAAGTAATTATTCAAATGAATGTATAATTCATAAATCAAAATTTTATAATCATTAAATAAGTTAATTCAGTTAATGTATAGTTATTGACTGAGGAGGAGTAAATAGACATAGAAAGGCAAAGTGACTTCCAAAGATCCCACAGTAAATCTTTTATAGAATAACGGTTCTCTCGGCTCCCAGCCCAGTTCTGTTTCAGGCTGTACCCAGTGCATTTCAGTGTCTTTCCCCTGGTCTGAAAGATAATCTGATACTCTATTTTCAAGGCAGTCTTGTAGCAGCTTCTCTACAGCAGGTCTTTCCAAGCTTTTTACCTCCTACTGAAGCTATAAAATGCTTTGGTCCTTAAAGGCATACCTAGGAGAAAGACAGGGAGGGTATATGTTTGTGTGTTGGGAGGTGTGGTTGAGGGCAGTATAACTAGAAGCAACATCATGATGGAGGTCTCCTAAATTGTTATGAGCACTCAAGACTACGTATGTGAAAGCAGTGCATACACAGCTTTCCTCTACGAACCAGGATAACCTCCCAAAGGAAAAAGAAGTATACCTGGGAATAGGTGATAGCATTCTAAGTGATTTTCGAGAATAACTACAAGCTTCTGCCTTAAATACTGGCTGAAAATAGTGACTCAGCTCAGCCTAAAGGGCCAGGGAACACAGAGGCCATGGACATGACTTGGCAAACCAGAGCAACCAACTATGTGAAAGGATGAGGCTTCTTGGGAAGAAGAGCCGAGTCAGGTCCCTCTGAAGCATTATCTCCACAGTCAAAGTAGCAGAATCAGGTAGTCCAATTACTCCTTCCCAGAGGAGGAGGAAACGACATGGAAGTGGGTAAGTCTCAGGTAGTCAATCCCTCCATTAGGAGCTTTACAATTTCCTATAAATTCTAAAACTTTCTCCAATAAATATGTCTTCTCACAGCTTAGATTTTTGTCTCCACAAGGGAGAACAAGCTGTCCTTGTGTGGACAGTGGCATCAGTCTGCATTTTCAAACATTAATAAATAAGGAAACTTTACTGAGCACTTAGCTTATAATAGATATTATGATAAGTCTTGGAATGCATTTCTTTACATAATCCTAATCCTATGTTGTTGTTCAGTTACTCAGTCATGTCAGACTCTTTGTGACCCCATGGACTGCAACACACCAGGCTTCCCTGTCCTTGACTGTCTCCCAGAGCTTGATCAAACTCACGTCTGTTGAGTCTGTAAAGCCAACCAACCATCTCATCCTCTGTCTCCCTCTTCTCCTCCTGCCTTCAATCTTTCCCAGCATCAGGGTCTTTTCTAATGAATCAACTCTTGGCATCAAGTGGCCAAAGTACTGGAGCTTCAGTTTCAGCATCAGTCCATCCAATGAATATTCTGCTTGATTTCCGTTAGGATTGCCTGGTTTGATCTCTTTGCTGTCTAAGGGACTCTCAAGAGTCTTCTCTAGCACCACAGTTCAAAACCACTAATTCTTCAGCCCTCTGTCTTCCTTATGGTCCAACTATCACATCCATACATGACTACTGGAAAAATCACAGATTTGATGATATGGACCTTTGTTGGCAAAGTGATGTCGCTGCTCTTCTAATATGCTCTCTAGGTTTGTCATAGCTTTTCTTCCAAGAAGCAAGTGTCTTTTAATTTCATGGCAGCAGTCACCATCCACAGTGACTTTGGAGCCCAAGAAAAGAAAGTCTGTCATTGTTTCCATTGTTTCCCCTTCTATTTGCCATGAAAAGTGATGGGACCAGATGCCATGAACTTAGTTTTTCAAAGTTGAGTTTTAACCCAGCTTTTTACTTTCCTCTTTCACCTTCATCAAGAGGCTCTTTGGTTCCTCTTTGCTTTCTGCCATTAGGGTGGTACCATCTTATATCTGAGGTTATTGATATTTTTCCCAGCAATCTTGATTCCAGCTTGTGCTTCATCCAGTCCAGCATTTCGCATGATGTACTCTGCACGTAAGTTAAATAAGCAGGGTGACAATATACAGCCTTGACGTACTCCTTTTCCAATTTGGAACCAGTCCGTTGTTCTATGTCCGGTTCTAATTGTTGCTTACTGATCTGAATACAGGTTTCTCAGGAGGCAGGTAACATGGCCTGTTATACTCATCTCTTTTAAGAATTTTCTACACTTTGTTGTGATCCACACATCAAAGGCTGTAGCATAGTCAATGAAGCAGAAGTAGATGTTTTTCTAGAATTCCCTTGCTTTCTCTATGATCTAGTGAATGTTGGCATTCGCTTTAATGTCTGGTTCCTCTACCTTTTCTAAATCCAGATTGAACATCTGGGAGTTCTCCATCCATGTACTGCTGAAGCCTCATTTGAATGATTTTGAACATTATCTTGCTAGAATGTGAGATGAGAGCAATTGTGCGGTAGCTTGAACATTCTTTGGCATTGTCCTTCTTTGAGATTGGAATGAAAACCGACATTTTCCAGTCCTGTGGCCACTGCTGAGTTTTCCAAGTTTGCTGGCATCTTGAGTGTAGCACTTTCAACAGCGTCACCTTTTAGGATTTGAAATAGCTCAGCTGAAATTCCATCATCTCCACTAGCTTTGTTCATAGTAATGCTTCCTAAAGCCCACCTGACTTCACACTCCAGGATGTCTGGCTCTGGGTGAATAACCACCATTGTGGTCATCCAGTCATTAGACGTTTGTTGTACAGTTCTCCTGTGTATTCTTGACACCTTTTCTTAATCTCTTCTGTTTCTGTTAGGTCCTTACCGTTTTTGTCTTTTATTGTGCTCATCTTTGCATGAAATGTTCCCTTGGTATCTCTAATTTTCTTAAAGAGATCTCTAGTCTTCCCATTTCCTATTGATTTCCTCTGTTTCTTTGCAATGTTCACTTAAGAAGACTTTCTTATCTCTCCTTGCTCTTCTTAGAACTCTGCATTCAGATGTGTATATCTTTCCCTTTCTCTTTGCCTTTTGCTTCTCTTTTCTCAGCTATTCACAAGGACTCTTCAGACAACCACTTTGACTTCCTGCATTTCTTTCTCTTGGGGATGGTTTTGGTCACTGTCTCCTGTACAATGTTACAAACATCCATCCATAGTTCTTCAGGCACTCTATCTACCAGGTTTAACCTCTTGAATCTGTCACTTCCACTGTATAATCATAAGGGATTTGATTTATGTTACACATGAATGATCTAGTGGTTTCCCTCACTTTCTTCAAATTAAGTCTGAATTTTACAGTGAGGAGCTCATGATCTGACCCATAGTCAGCTTCCAGTCCTGTTTTTGCTGACTGTATAGAGCTTCTCCATCTTCAGCTGCAAAGAATATAATCAATCTGTTTTCGCTATTGACCATCTGGTGATCTCCATGTGTAAAGTCATCTCTTGTGTTGTTGAAAGAGGATGTTTGCTACGATAAGTGTGTTACCTTGGCAAAACTGTTAGCCTTTGCCCTGCTTCATTTTGCCCTCCAAAGCCAAACTTGCCTGTTATTCCAGGTATCTCTTGACTTACTACTTTTGCATTCCAGTCCCCTATGATGAAAAGCACATCTTTTTTTGGTGTTGGTTCTAGAAGGTCTTATAGGTCTTCATAAAACCATTCAGTTCCTTCTTCAAAGAAACTTCAATTTCTTTGGCATTAGTGATTAGGGATAGACTTGGATTACTATGATGTTGAATGTTTTGCCTTGGAAACGGACCAAGTTTATTCTGTCATTTTTGAGATTGCATCCAAGTACTACATTTCAGACTCTTTTGTTGACTGTAAGGGATACTCCATTTCTTCTAAGGGATTCTTGCCCACAGTAGTAGATATAATGGTCATCTTAATGAAATTTGCCCATTCCTGTTCATTTTAGCTCACTGATTTCTAAAATGTCGATGTTCATTCTTGCCATCACCTATTTGACCATGTCCAATTTACCTTGATTCATGACCTAACATTCCAGGTTCCTATAAGATGGCTAACATTATTATTCTCATTTCACAGATGAGAAAACAAAAAGGCTTTGTTGTTGTTCAGTCACTATGTCTGACTCTTTGCAACCCCATGGACTGCAGCATACCAGGCTCCTCTGTCCTCCACTATCTCCAGAAGTTTGCACAAATTCATGTCCATTCAGTCAGTGATAATGTCTAACGATCTCATCCTCTGCAGCCCCTTCTCCTTTTGCCTTCCATTTTCCCAGCATCCAGGTCTTTTCTAATCAATCAGCATTTTGCATCAGGTGGTCAAAATGTTGGAGCTTTATCTTTAGTATCAGTCCTTCCAATGAATATTCAGAGAGATTATATTACTGACTCAAGGTTATTCAGCTAATAAAAAGCAAGATGCAGGATTTAAACCTAGGTCTAATACACTCAAAGCTCATGCTTCTGATCACCGTATTTAATTCCTCCTTCAGGATCAAGTCAGGGCAAGATGTAGAGTACCTCATTGCAGGGTCCTACTCTCAGTTAATTAGATCACTCTCAGTAGCAAACAAGAACAAAGTATTGTAAACAAACAAAAAAAGTAATATCTCACATACAAAGAGGAGTCCTGAAGTAAGGTGTTTATGTGGTTGAATACTTCAGTGGTTTAGTGATATCTTCAATGATGCAAATCCTTTCCAATTCCTGCTCTGCTGTCATCAGAGTGCTTGGGTTTGTTTTCAGGTATGGCCTTTAATGCTAGCAAGATGGCTGCAGCAACTATAGGCATTACTTCCTCACACTGTGGTGTCTGGAGGCAAAAAAGGGACTCTTTTTCCTCAGTGCATTTCTTTCAGAAGTGCAGAAAGCTCCCCCAGAAGGCCTCACCCCACCAGTAGACTTCCATTTTTACCTCATTGGCCATTCCCAAATCAATCACTGGTAAAGAGATTATAATTACCACGACTGATTTAAAGTAGTTAATATTTACCTACCTAGGGTTGAGAAGGAATCGGCTTCCCTGAAGTGTACAGTCACCTATTCCTAAACAAAAGTAACACCCTTTGAAAAAAAGCAAAAGATTTATATGACCTGAAAAGAAACCAGGGTATATGTAAGGCCCTTTTAACAAGCAGAAGGGCAGGAATGCCTGCTGGATAGAAAACTAGTAGTAACCGCCACATACTCAGACCAAATCCTAAGCAAAACTAGAATTATATAAACTGAAGCATTTTCTAACCACTGCCAAATACTACTTGACAAATGCTTTCAAATCTAGTTATTTCCAAAGGCAAAGTAGTAATCAATTCCAACCTTCTAGGGTTTTGGAATGAAAAGAAACTGTAGAAGCAAACAAAATAACCCATTTTCCACTGATCTGATGTCAAAGAACGAAAAAAATGGTTTCTTTCTTAGAGTTCAGGGTCTAAGAGAAGAAAATATGTAGAAGCCAGTTCTTCCAATCCCTCTGCCCTTGACTCTAAGACAAAGGACGACTTGCTGCTCAAGGGCCCAAGATGGCTCCTGAGTTATAACTACCCATGTTTCACAATTTCTTCTGTATTAAATCAGGTGGAACCCAATCCTGTCTATTCATCACTAAAGACTGTTAACCTGGGATTGCCATTTCGTGTCTCTGAACCTTATTTAGAAATGATAATCTCTTCTTATATTAATAAGAAGTTATGAAATAACACTTGTGAAAGTTCTCTGCAAATTTTAATTTGCTACACAAGCAGAATTTTTTTATTTTTGATTTATTTTAGTTATTATAAGGAAAGCTGAGCACCAAAGAATTGATGCTTTTGAACTGTGGTGTTGGAGAAGACTCTTGAGAGTCCCTTGGACTGCAAGGAGATCCAACAAGTCCATCCTAAAGGAGATCAGTCCTGGGTGTTCAGTGGAGGGACTGATGTTGAAGCTGAAACTCCAATACTTTGGCCACCTGATGCGGAGAGCTGACTCATTGGAAAAGATCCTGATGCTGGGAGGAAAAGGGGACAACAGAGGATGAGATGGTTGGATGGCATCACCAACACAGTGGACATGGGTTTGGGTGGACTCCGGGAGTTGGTGATGGACAGGGAGGCCTGGTGTGCTGCAGTTCATGGGGTTGCAAAGAGTCAGACATGACTAAGCGACTGAACTGAACTGAACTGAACTGAAGTTATGTCTGAGTCTTTCACAACCCCATGGACTGTAGCTCACCAGGCTCCTCTGTCCATGGGATTTCCCAGGCAAGAATATAGGAGTGGGTTGCCATTTCCTTCCCCAGGGAATATTCCTGACCCAAGGACGGAATCCACATCTCCTACATTCGCAGGTGGATTCTTTACCACTAAGCCACCTGGGAAGCCAAATAAAATGTTCTGTTAAAAGTTCTGATTTTAGTTAATGGAATGACTTACATGATGGAAATCAATGTAATGTGCCCCAAATATTTGGGTTTTTTAAGAGCCTTTGCCAGTGTTTTCAGAGCTTACTGTTGAAAGATTAGATAACTGTCCAGAAATTTTCACTGATTCTCCTCTATTTCCATGAGTCAATCTTAGCTTTGGTTGGCAACCAACCTTAGTTTGGTGACTTTTTGTGGCTAACAGAATGAGGCTGATATGACACTGACCTATATCTGACTTATATCTTAATCTAGGTCTTAAGAGGCCTTGCATGCTTTCATCTGGTCTCTTGCTTTCTACCACCACTATAACAATATATCCAGATTATTTCACTGGTCCAAAGAGCAGAGACACTTAAATAAAGCCAAGAATAGATCAGCTAATCCCCAGGTAGCTGACCTTCAGACTTATGAACAATAGTAAGTATTTGTTGTTTAAAGATATTGAATTTTGGAGCAGTCTGTTATATAACAACAAACCAATAAAATGCTCATTGTTCCTAAGTGATCAACGGAAAGAAGTCAGATATGCAAAAAGGAAAACAATAGAATGGGAAAGATTAGAGATCACTTCAAGAAAATTAGAGACACCAAGGGAACATTTCATACAAAAATGGGCTCAATAAAGGACAGAAACAGTATGTGCCTAACAGGAGAAGATATTAAGAACAGGTGGCAAGAATACACAGAAGAACTAAACAAAAGAGATCTGCATAACCCAGATAACCACGATGGTGTAATCACCCACCTAGAGCCAGACATCCTGTAGTGCAAAGTCGAGTGGGCCTTAGGAAGCATTACTACAAACAAAGCTAGTGGAGGTAATGGTTTTCCAGCTGAGCTATTTCAAATCCTAAAAGAAGATACTGTGAAAGTGCTGCACTCAAAATGCCAGCAAACTTGGAAAACTCAGCAGTGGCCATAGGACTGGAAAAGGTCAGTTTTCATTCCAATCCCAAAGAAGGACAATGCCAAAAATGTTCAAACTATCACACAGTTGCACTCATTTCACATGCAAGCAAAGTAGTGCTCAAAATTCTCCAAGTTAGGCTTCAACAGTAAGTGAACAAAGAATTTCCAGATGTTCAAGCTGGATTCAGAAAAGGCAGAGGAACCAGAGATCAAATTGCCAACATCCGTGGAATCATAGAAAAAGCAAGAGAATTCCAGAAGAACAACTACTTCTGCTTCATTGACTATGCCAAAGCCTGTGACTCTGTGGATCACAACAAACTGAAAAATTCTTCAAGAGATGGGAATACCACACCACCTGACCTGCCTCCTGCAAAACCTGTATGCAGGTCAAGAAGCAGTAGTTAGAACCAGACATGGAACAACATACTGGTTCCAAATTGGGAAAGGAGTAAGTCAAGGCTGTATATTGTCACCCTGCTTATTTAATTTATATGCAGAGTATATCATGCGAAATGCCAGGCTGGATGACGCACAAGCTGGAATCAAGATTGCCAGGTAAAATATCAACAACTTCAGATATGTATATGACAACACCCTTATGGCAGAAAGCAAAGAGGAACTAAAGAGCCTCTTGATGAAGATGAAAGAGCAGAGTAAAAAAGCTGGCTTAAAACTCAATATTCAAAAACAAATATCATGGCATCTGGTCCCATCACTTCATGGCAAATAGATGGGGAAACAATGGAAACAGTGATAGACTTTATTTTCTTGGACTCCAAAATCACTGCAGATGGTGACTGAAGCCATGAAATTAAAACATGCTTGCTTCTTGGAAGGAAAGCTATGACAAACCTAGATGGCATATTAAAAATCAGACACATAACTTTGCTGACAAAGGTCCATCTAGTCACAGATATGGTATTTCCAAGTCATGTATGGATGTGAGCATTGGACCACAAAGAAGGTTGAACACCCAAGAATTGATGTTTTTGAACTATGGTGTTGGAGAAGATTCTTGAGAGTCCCTAGGACTGCAAGGAGATCCAACCAGTCATTCCTAAATGAAATCAATCCTGAATATTCATTGAAGGGACTGATGCTGAGCCTGAAGTGCCAATACTTTAGCCACCTGATGCAATGAGCTGACTCATTGGAAAAGACCCTGATGTTGGAAAAGATTGAAGGCAGTAGGAGAAGGGGATGACAGAGGATGAGATGGTTGGATGGCATCACCAACTCAACGGACATGAGTTTGAGCAAGCTCCAGGAGATGGTGAAGGACAGGGAAGTCTGGCATGCTGCGGTCAATATGCTCGCAAAGAGTCAGACATGACCGAGTGAGTGACTGTACAAATACGATGCTTAAAGTGTAGCTATATCTAACTTAAAAAACATATGAATAAACAAATTGGGCAGTCCCCCAAAACAAAGACTCCAAGCACTATGTTGTAATCAGTTCCTGTTACCAATAACACTCGAGACTGATTTCAGGTATTTTTCTTCTTTAGACCATGCTGCTGGGAGAACTTCTTTCCCCGTCAGTTCTCTCAGTATTTCTCATCCAAAACTGGTCACCTGCATTGCAAATTCATCTGCTCATTTAAGCAAGGGACTGAAGAACATGGGCTTTGTCTTATACTGACGTATCAAGATTAACAAAGTACAAAAGGCACTGCCTTTCAATAAGAAGTACTCAATAAATGTCTTTTTAATTAAATTCTGATTCTATTTAATTACAGTGTCTGATAATCTAGAATAAGTAATTTTCAAGTACAGAATCTCACTACCTACATCAGCTCAATCAAGATAAATGCACTGATAAGACTTCTATTGTTTGTTGCTTCCTTTCCTAATTCCACCCTTGCTTCAAGTCTCATCCCCAAGACCAGGGAATACTCCACCTCATTGTTTTCATGACTGCTTAGGAGTAGAGATCTTTTCTCCTTTCTTTTTCCAAGATCTATCTTTGTGGTCAGATCAGGCTGTGCTGCTGGAGGTCCAAATGTTTATTCATGGAGATTTCCCTGGGTGAGGTGACTTTCTCTTTCTTCCAAGACTTCTTTATCTAGCTAAAGGTGTTCTTAATGACAGTCTTTCTTCCATTTCCAACTGCTCTCTAACAGATTTCCTACTACTAGAGTATCTAACCTTTGTCTTCATTATAATAATATATTATATTAATAGCTAATATGTGTCAATTGCTTACTCCACATCAGGTCTGATTTTAAATTATTTGTGTGCATGACATTTTTTCATTCTCCAGAGAAGTCCTTTGAGGCAGACACTATATTAATTCTATTTCATAGATGAGAAAACATCAACTTACAATAACATATTCAAGGCTTACACAAAGAGTGAAGATTACTATCAAACCATCCATATCAACAAGTTCACATTTCCCAGCAGCATTTTCTCTCTAAATATCTATACCTTACATAGTACACATCATAATTGACAAACACAACAGCTTCTCCATTAATTCTACATATCCTATCCTGAAGGGTTCTCTCACTGAGCCACAAGATGCCTGATTCAGTATTATTTTCTCCCTGCAATATTTGTAGTCTTCACATCAGTAGTGACTATCCAATTTGCTTCTTCAGCCCTAAGGAGGAAGGGGTTAGAGACAAGTATTTGCCTTAAACTGCAAAAGCTCTAGGAAGGGAACTTACCTTTCAAAGAATGGAAAATATTTAAGAGGGAAAGGATTCTCTCTCATTGACGGTAGCATTAAGTGATCTTTAATCCAGCAGAAAAACACATTAATTAGGCTGGCAATAAGTGTACTAAAATGTAAGTAGTTATCTCTTTCATTAAATAAGTATTAATATTATGCCACTTACATCACTGAGACATTATAAGAACCAATGAGATTACATACAGTAAAATGCTTTTCAAATTTCAGAATATTCATGTAAGTGTTCATTAGTTATTAATATTCTATGACTATACAAGTTACTCTTCCAATTATAATCTTCTGAAATTAAGATGTTTTCCTTTCTAGGACTCTTCTAGATTCCTAACACTGGTCTGGGCCCTCTGTTTTGCATTACTCCCTAATTTAGAGTGTCTTCCAAAATCACTGCAGATGGTGACTGCAGCCATGAAATTAAAAGACGCTTACTCCTTGGAAGAAAAGTTATGACCAAGCTAGATAGTGTATTCAAAAGCAGAGACATTACTTTGCCGACTAAGGCCCGTCTAGTCAAGGCTATGGTTTTTCCAGTGGTCATGTATGGATGTGAGAGTTGGACTGTGTAGAAGGCTGAGCACCGAAGAATTGATGCTTTTGAACTGTGGTGTTGGAGAAGACTCTTGAGAGTCCCTTGGACTGCAAAGAGATCCAACCAGTCCATTCTGAAGGAGATCAGCCCTGGGTGTTCTTTAGAAGGAATGATGCTAAAGCTGAAACTCCAGTACTTGGGCCACCTCATGCGAAGAGTTGACTCACTGGAAAAGACTCTGATGCTGGGAGGGATTGGGGGCAGGAGGAGAAGGGGACGACAGAAGATGAGATGGCTGGATGGCATCGCTGACTAGATGGAGGTGAGTCTGAGTGAACTCCGGGAATTGGTGATGGACAGGGAGGCCTGGCGTGCTGCGGTTCATGGGGTCACAAAGAGTCGGACACGACTGAGTGACTGAACTGAACTGAAAGACGGCACTTATTTACCAAATCTTTCTACAATCATTTAACAAATACAAATACAAGCACATATGACACCAACTCAAACTACAGATCATATCTTTGAGATAGCACATCACACATTCAGACCATAAGCATACAATTTACCAGCACTGTATGAAAATTCCAATTTCTTCACATCCTTGCCAACACTTATTTTCTATTTAAAAATGGCCCATTTTAGTGAATGTGAAGTAGCATTTCATCAGGGTTTTTATTTGCATTTCCCAACTGAGTAATGATATTGAGCATATTTTAATGTGCTTGTTTTTTTGTTTTTGTGCGTTTTTTTTTTTTTTCCTTCTTCTTTTTTGGTTCCTTCCAGTAGACCAACCTAATAAATAACTGGGCAGTTTTGTGATTTTAAGATACAAGATCTTAAAAAAATTATTTTCAATCTGTCCTTCCCATACCCTTTTCTTTTAGATTAGTTTCTATTTTCTCAGCTGAAATGATAAGGTTAGACAATCCAGAACTTCATTAAGTCCCTTGACTTTCTTTAATATATTCCTAGAAAGAGGCTATCCAGAAGCAAAGAAGTAGCTTGAAGTGGTCAAGACACCAGAGATACAAAAAAGATAAAGAGATTTGGTAGGGAAGAAGAGTAGGAATAGGGAGAATCATAGGGACAATGAACTAAGACAAATGTAGAACACTGGAGCTGTTCCAATGTGTATCTTTCAATCTGTATAGCTTTAATCTTCCAATCTGTATAGCTTTACTGAGTCATAATCAATATACAATAAACATATATTTAAGGTATTAATTTGATAAATTTTAATATAGCTATATACATAAGAAAACAATAGTATAGTCAAGATAATGAACATATTCATCATCCCTCAGAGTTTTGTGGCTCTTGGTAATCATACTCTTTTGTACCCAGGCAACCTGATCTGACTTTCTGTGGCTGTCAATTAGTCTACATTCTGTGCAATTTCCAATAAATAGGATCATGCTTAATATAACTTATCTAAATAATAAGTTTATCCCAGTAATTTTTTGATCCATGTATTTTGAAGCTCTGTTATCAGGTACATACAAATTTAGGATGGTTATATTTTCTTGGTTAATTGATCCTTTTATCATTATGCAAGATCCTTCTTTATCACTGGTAATTTTCTTACCTCTTACGTCTACTTTGTCTGATATTAATGTGCCCCTACATATTTCTTTTTATTAGCGTTTTCACAATATACAATCAGTCTTCCATATCTGCAGATTTCGCATCCATGAATTCAACCAACTGCATAGTAAAAATACTACACAATCTGCAGTTGGTTAAATCCACAGAATACAGAACCATGGATTCAGAGGGCTAACTGTAAGGGACTTGAACATCCTTGGATTTTGGTATCCATGTGAAGTTGTCCTGGAACCAATCAGATACTGGGAATGAGTATAAACTTTTTCTATTCTTTAATGGATTTTTAATTGTGGCTTCCCTGGTAGCTCAGACCATAAAGAATCTGCCTATAACACAGGAGACGTGGGTTTGACCCTTGCATTGGGAAGTTCCCCCTGGAGAAGAAAATGGCAACCCACTCCAGTAACCTTGCCTCCAGAATTTCACAGACAGAAGGGTCACAAGGAGTCGGGCATGACTGAGTGACTAACACTTTCACTTTCAAAATAAAATGCTTTCAATAAATTATCATTTCTATTTATATTCCTTCATTACTGAGCTTCTAAGCTTCTTTCTGATACCATTTCCTTTCTGCTAAAGAACTCACTTTAGCAATTTTTTTAATATAACTTTATTTTAATTGGAGGTTAATTACTTTACAATATTGTATTAGTTTTGCCATACATCAACATGAATCCGCCACAGGTATACACGTGTTCCCCATCCTGAATCCCCCTCCCACCTCCCTCCCTGTACCATCCCTCTGGGTCGTCCCAGTGCACCAGCCCCAAGCATCCAGTATCATGCATCGAACCTGGACTGGCGATTGGTTTCATATATGATATTATACATGTTTCAATGCCATTCTCCCAAATCATCCCACCCTTTCCCTCTCCCACAGAGTAAGACATTTCCAAGAAATGAATTATTTTCATTAGTTTCAGAAGATCTTTATTTCATCTTTCTCTAAAGGATATTTTCACCTAATACAGAGTGTGGAGTTGAGAGTTCTTTTCTTTCAACATTTTAAAAATGTTGTTCCACTTCTTTCTGGCCATCACTGTTTCTGGTGAGAAACCTGTACTTATTCAAACTGCTCAGTTCAGTTCAGTTCAGTTGCTCAGTCGTGTCCAACTCTTTGTAACCCCATGGACTGCAGCAAGCCAGGCCTCCCTGTTCATCACCAGCTCCTGGAGCTTACTCAAACTCATGTCCACCAAGTTGGTAATGCCATCCAACCAACTCATCCTCTGTCACCCACTTCTCTTCCTGCCTTCAATCTTTCCCAGCATCAGGGTCCTTTCTAATGAGTCAGTTCTTCGCATCAAGTAGCCAAAGTATTGGGGTTTCAGCTTCAGCATCAGTCCTTCCAATGAATATTCAGGACTGATTTCCTTTAGGATGGACTGGTTAGATCTCCTTGCAGTCCAAGGGACTCTCAAGAGTCTTCTTCAACACCACAGTTCAAAAGCATCAATTCTTTGGTGCTCAGCTTTCTTTCTAGTCCAACTCTCACATCCGTACATGACTACTGGAAAAACCATAGTTCCCTGAGATATACCAATATTGAAATTGCTGCTGCTGCTGCTGCTGCTGCTAAGTCACTTCAGTCATGTCCAACTCTGTGCGACCCCATAGACAGCAGCCCACCAGGCTCCCCCATCCCTGGTATTCTCCAGGCAAGAACACTGGAGTAGGTTGCCATTTCCTTCTCCAATGTATGAAAGTGAAGTCGCTTAGTCATGTCTGACTCTTCACGACCCCATGGACTGCAGCCTACCAGGCTCCTTCGTCCATGGGATTTGCCGGGCAAGAGTACTGGAGTGGGCTGCCATTGCCTTCTCCATATTGAAATTAGGCTAGTAAAAATCCCTAAAATGGCCCCTTGGTGTTCAAGTGAAAGGAAGAGTCAATTAATGTGGCAAACTTCATTGTTTTATTTTTAAAAAATTGTCTCAGCCATCCCAACCCTCAGCAATCACCACCCCGATCAGTCAGCAGCTGTCAACACCAAGGCAAGACCCTTCACTAGGAAAAAGATGAAGACTTGCTGAAGGCTTAGATGATGATTAGCAATTTTTGTTAACAATGAAGTATTTTTAAAATATGTACATTTTTTAGACATAATGCTACTATATAAGACTACAGTATAATGTAAACATAACTCTTATTTGCATAGGGAAGGCAAAAATTCATGTGACTTGCTTTATGGGTTCCAGTGGTCTGGAACCAAATCTGCAATATCTCTGAGGTATGTCTCTTGACATTCTAATGAATGTGAAGTGATATCTCATTGTGCTAATTTACACTTCCCTAATAACTAATGATATTATGCTTCTTTTCATGTGCTTATTAGCCATTTGTATTTGGTTAAGTGTCCGTTCAGTTCTTAATGGGCTTTTTTTTTGGCCTCATCCCATTGAAATTATTCCTGCTGAGATCAACCAATGATCTGAAAACTGAGCTCATTAGGCTCTTTTCAGTCCTCCTCTTTCTTGGTGACTCCACTGTCTGACACCCTGCTCCTTCTTCTGGACAGTCTCATTCCTCCCTTGAATCTGTTACACTACCCTCTCCTGGATTGCATCTTACTTTTCTGAGGATTCTTTCTCAGGCTTTTCTTCTTCCACTCATCTATACTTGAAACACAGTCAGGTTCCATCCTAAAGGATTTATTTTTGTTTGCCTTGCTACTGTTCAAGCCCATCACTTTGTTACCTCCACACCACCCTAAGCGGTTTCACTTAGAAGCTCCTACCCATATGATGCTGATCCCAAACCTTTTTCTCTAGCCCATATTTTGCACCTACATTTCACTCCGCTTGTATTTTAATTGAATTGTTCATCTTACTACTCTGGGTTGTTGTTGTTCAGTTGCTCACTTGTGTCCGACTCTTTGGACCATGGATTGCAACATGCCAGGCTTCCCTGACCTTCACCATCTTCCAGAGCTTGCTCAAACTCATCACCATTGAGTTGGTGATGCCATCCAACCATCTCATCCTCTGTCATCCCCTTCTCTTCCTGCCTTCAATCTTTCCCAGCATCAGGGTCTTTTCCAATGAGTCAGTTCTTCCCTTCACATGGCCAAAGTATTGGAGCTTCTGCTTCAACATCAGTCCTTCCAATGAATATTCAAGTTGATTTCCTTTAGGATTGACTAGTTGGATCTTCCACTCCAAGGGACTCTCGGGAGTCTTCTCCAACACCACAGTTCAAAAGCATCAATTTTTTGGCACTCAGCCTTCTTTATGGTTCAACTCTCACGTTCATACATGACTACTGGAAAAACCATAGCTTTGACTATACGGGCAGCAAAGTAATGTGCCTGCATTTTAATATACTGTCTAGGTTGGTCATGGCTTTTCTTCCAAGGAGCAAGCATCTTTCAATTTCATGGCTACAGTCACCATCTGCAGTGATTTTGGAGCCCAAGAAAATAAACTCTGGCACTGTTTCCATTGTTTCCCCATCTATTTGCCGTGAAGTGATGGGACCAGATGCCATGATCTTAGTTTTCTGAATGCTGAGTTTTAAACCAGCTTTTTCACTCTCTTCTTTCACTTTCATCAAGAGGCTCTTCAGTTCCTCTTTAATTTCTTCCATGAGGGAGGTGTCATCCGCATATCTGAGGTTCTTGATATTTCTCTCGGCAATCTTGATTCCAGTTTGTGCTTCATCCAGCCCAGCATTTCACATGATGTACTCTGCATATACCCATATTCTGGATAAGAATCCTTTATCATATAAGTGATTCGTGAAAAATTACCTTCTCCTAGTCTGTAACTTATTTTCCAAAGTGTTTTCTTAAACATGTCCTTTGAAGAAGAAAAGTTTTTATGATGAAATCCTGCTAGTCAATTTTTTTTTCATTTTTGGTCATTTGTCTGAGTATGTCTTTATTTACCTTCACATTTATCGTATAGTTTTGCTGGATATGTAATCTTTGGTTGACAGTTTTGCCTCTCAGCACTTTATGTGTTTCCACTGCATTCTGTCTCTTGCAGAGAATAACCAATTCTGACTCCATGTTAGAACTGTTTCTTAACTTCTTTTTTGTTGTTTTTCTTATTGCAATCATACAGGACCCTGCCCCTCTGCCTGACTGTTAAAGTGCCTTTGTTTAGCTCACAGGGAGATAAACGGACCTGTGAAAAGAAGAGTTTAACATATCACTTCCCTGAGGCAGACCATTCTCAGAGATGCTTTGTAAGACTGAAGGCTCTTTGACTTTACTTCCCCACTGCCTCTCCTCTCTATTCTGCTTTTTGACTTTAGTTCCTCATTGCTTCTCTGTCTGACTATAAGAATCTGGCATCTATACCTCAACAATATGGTTACTTTGAGACATTAGTTTACCATCTTCTTCATCAGTCAGCTTTCCAAATGAAGTAATATTCCTGGCCTCAACACTTTGTCTCCCAGATTCATTGGCCTGTCATATGGTGAGCAGAATGAGCTTGGACTTGGTACCATGTCCTCGACTGTTACTGATTTCTTCTCTATATAATGGATAGTTTTTTCTTGAGACTTTAAATTTTTTCTCTGTATCTTTGGCTTTCAGTATTTGACTGTGATGTGTCTAACTTTGTATCTCTCTGCAATTATCTTTCTTGGGTCTTCCTGTGATTTTTTATATTTACTTGAATGAATTTCATCATTTGAAAAAAATTTTCAACTATTGTTTATTTCTCTGTGCCTTTCCTCTTTTCTCTCCTCTGAGATTTACTTTATAGTCTATGGATATAATTGAGGTTGTCTTAAAGGTCTCTGAGACTTCACTAACCTTTCTTCCATCTTTTTTTCCTCTCTTCTTCATATCTGCAAGATATTTTAAAGGTGTCAATTGAGTGAATTATTATATTAGCCCATGAATATCTTTCTGTTTCATTTATATATGAATGACAGGTTGGCTTAGTATAAAAATATGTGATGACAGTGTTGACTAAAAAGATGCACAACTTGAGAGTTGTGAGTTGAGTTTTATTTGGGGGAAAATGAGGACTGCAGCCAGGGAGGCAGCACCTCAGATAACTCTGAGACACTGCTCCAAAGAGGTAGTAAGTGAAAAAGTGAAGTCGCTCAGTCGTGTCCGACTCTGCGACCCCATGGACTGTATGTAGTCTATCAGGCTCCTCAGTCCATGGAATTTTCCAGGCAAGAGTACTGGAGTGGGTTGCCATTTCCTTCTCCAAAAGAGGTAGTAGGGGAAGGTCAAAATATAAGGTTTTGGTGAAGGGGTTTTGGTGAAGGAGTTCAATATCATTAAGCATTCATTTTCTGCTAGTCATTAGGATCTGATGTCACCATGAAGGGATTTATTGCATTCCGAGATATGAGGAGATGCAAAGACTGCGATTATAAAATCTGTTCCTAAAACATCTATCTAAAGACCTGTCCCACAAGACTCCCTGGAGCACAGAGTGCCTTACTCTACCCTGAACTCCCTCAGGGAGTGTTGAAGGTCAACAGCTTTGCTGGACCTATGAAGAGATACCCCATGTCCAAGGTAAGAGAAACCCAAGTAAGACGATAGGTGTTGCGAGAGGGCATCAGTGGGTAGACACACTGAAACCACAATCACAGAAAACTAGCCAATCTGATCACACAGACCACAGCCTTGTCTAACTCAATGAAACTAAGACATGCCGTGTGGGGCCACCCAAGATGGGAGGGTCATGGCGGAGAGGTCTGACAGAATGTGGTCCACTGGAGAAGGGAATGGCAAACCACTTCAGTATTCTTGCCTTGAGAACCCCATGAACAGTATGAAAAGGCAGAATGATGGGATACGGAAAGGGGAACTCCCCGGGTCAGTAGGTGCCCAATATGCTACTGGAGATCGGTGGAGAGATAACTCGAGAAAGAATGAAAGGATGGAACCAAAGCAACAACAACACCCAGTTCTGGATGTGTCTGGTGACAGAAGCAAGGTCTGATGCTGTAAAGAGCAATACTGCATAGGAACCTGGAATGTCAGGTCCATGAATCAAGGCAAATTGGAAGTGGTCAAACAGGAGTTGTCAAGAGTGAACATCGACATTCTAGGAATCAGCGAACTAAAATGGACTGGAATGGGTGACTTTAACTCAGATGACCATTATATCTACTACTGTGGGCAGGAGTCCCTTAGAGGAAATAGAGTAACCATCATGGTCAACAAAAGACTCCAAAATGAAGTACTTAGATGCAATCTCAAAAATGACAGAATGATTTCCATTTGTTTCCAAGGCAAACCATTCAATATCATGGTAATCCAAGCCTATGCCCCAACCAGTACCAGTGAAGAAGCTGAAGTGGAACAGTTCTATGAAGACCTACAAGATCTTTTAGAACTAACACCCAAAAAAGATGTCCTTTTCATTACAGGGGACTGGAATGCAAAAGCAGGAAGTCAGGAAACACCTGGAGTAACAGGCAAATTTGGCCTTGGATAACGGAATGAAGCAGGGCAAAGGCTAATAGACTTTACCAAGAGAATGCACTGGTCATAGCAAACACCCTCTTCCAACAACACAAGAGAAGACTCTACACGTGGACATCACCAGATGGTCAACACTGAAATCAGATTGATTATATTCTTTGCAGTCAAAGATGGAGAAGCTCAATACAGTGAGCAAAAACAAGACTGGGAGCTAACTGTGGCTCAGATCATGAGCTCCTTATTGCCAAATTCAGACTTAAATTGAAGAAAGTGGGGAAAACCACTAGACCATCAAGTATGACCTAAATCAAATCCCTTATGATTATACAGTGGAAGTGAGAAATAGATTTAAGGGACTAGATCTGATAGACAGAGTGCCTGATGAACTATGGACAGAGGTTCATGACATTGTACAGGAGACAGGAATCAAGACCATCCCCATGGAAAAGAAATGCAAAAAAGCAAAAGGGCTGTCTGAGGAGGCTTTACAAATAGCTGTGAAAAGAAGAGAAGTGAAAAACAAAGGAGAGAAGAAAAGATAAAAGCATGTGAATGCAGAGTTCCAAAGAATAGCAAGGAAAGACAAGAAAGCCTTCCTCAGCGATCAATGCAAAGAAATAGAGGAAAAGAACAGAATGGGAAAGACTAGAGATCTCTTCAAGAAAATTAGAGATACCAAGGAACATTTCATTTAAAGATGGCCTCAATAAAGGACAGAACTGGTATGGACCTAACAGAAGCAGAAGATATTAAAAAGAGGTGGCAAGAATACACAGAAGAACTGTCCAAAAAAGAGCTTCATGACCCAGATAATCACGATGGTGTGATCACTCACCTAGAGCCAAAACTGCTGGAATGTGAAGTCAAGTAGGCCTTAGAAAGCATCACTACGAACAAAGCTAGTGGTGGTGATGGAATTCCAGTTGAGCTATTTCAAATCCTGAAAGATGATGCTGTGAAAGTGCTGCACTCAATATGCCAGCAAATTTGGAAAACTCAGCAGTGGCCACAGGACTGGAGAAGGTCAGTTTTCATTCCAATCCCCAAGAAAGGCAATGCCAAAGAATGCTCAAACTACAGCACAATTGCACTCATCTCACATGCTAGTAAAGTGATGCTCAAAATTCTCCAAGCCAGGCTTCAGCAATAAGTGAACCATGAACTTCCAGATGTTCAAGTTGGTTTTAGAAAAGGCAGAGGAACCAGAGATCAAATTGCCAACATGTGCTGAATCATGGAAAAAGCAAGAGAGTTCCAGAAAAACATCTATTTCTGCTTTATTGACTATGCCAAAGCCTTTGACTGTGTGGATCACAGTAAACTGTGGAAAATTCTTAAAGAGATGGGAATACCAGACCACCTGACCTGCCTCTTGAGAAACCTATATGCAGGTCAGGAAGCAACAGTTAGAACTGGACATGAAACAACAGACTGGTTGCAAATAGGAAAAGGAGTACGTAAAGGCTGTATATTGTCACCCTGCTTATTTAAATGATATGCAGAGTACATCATGAGAAACGCTGGGCTGGAAGAAGCACAAGCTGGAATCAAGATTGCCGGGAGAAGTATCAATCACCTCAGATATGCAGATGACACCACCCTGTGGCAGAAAGAGAAGAGGAAACTAAAAAGCCTCTTGAGGAAAGTGAAAGAGGAGAGTGAAAAAGTTGGTTTAAAGCTCAACATTCAGAAAACGAAGATCATGGCATCTGGTTCCATCATTTCATGGCAGATAGATGGGGAAACAATGGAAACAGTGTCAGACTTTATTATTTGGGGCTCCAAAATCACTGCAGATGGTGATAGCAGCCATGAAATTAAAAGACGCTTACTCCTTGAAGAAAAGTTATGACCAACCTAGATAGCATATTCAAAAGCAGAGATATTACTTTACCAACACAGGTCTGTCTAGTCAAGGCTATGGTTTTTCCAGTGGTCATGTATGGATGTGAGAGTTTGACTGTGAAGAGAGCTGAGCGCCGAAGAATTCATGCTTTTGAACTATGGTGAAGACTCTTGAGAGTCCCTTGGACTGCAAGGAGGTCCAACCAGTCCATCCTAAGGGGGATCAGTCTTGGGTGTTTATTGGAAGGACTGATGTCTAAGGTGAAACTCCAATACTTTGGCCACCTCATGCGACGAGTTGACTCATTGGAAAAGACCCTGATGCTGGGAGGGATTGGGTGCAGGAGGAGAAGGGAACGACAGAGGATGAGATGGCTGGATGGCATCACCACCTCGACGGACATGGGTTTGAGTGAACTCCAGGAGTTGGTGATGGACCAGGAGGCCGGCATGCTTCAACTCATGGGGTCACAAAGAGTCGTACACCACTGAGCGACTGAACTAACCATCTAAAGACCTGTCCCACCAGACTGCCTGGAGCACAGAGTGCCTTATCCTACCCTGATCTCCTTCAGGGAGTGTTGAATGTCAACAGCTGCAAGAGTGCAGGGTTCAGTCTCTGCAGAGGCAGATCGCAAATGCCCTTATTCAATCGTTAGCAACGATCTTGGCAAGTGCCAATTAGTAGTTGACAATAGTCATTTCCTCTCAAATTTTGTAATGTGTTGTCTTGCATTTCATGTTGTAGAGAAGAAATATGAATTTTGTTGCTTTATATAATATTTTATTCTTGAGTTATGTTAGGGATTTTTCTTTATTGTCTTAATTTCAGATAGAATACATGTAGCTATAAGCATTTTAAAGTCAGTTTGATCTAAAATTGAGATAAATTTAATCAGAAAGACATGAAAGGGCTGGTACACTGGGGTGACCCAGAGGGATGGTATGGGGAGGGACGTGGGAGGGGAGTTCAGGATTGGGAACTTGTGTACACCTGTGTGGATTCATGTTGATGTATGGCAAAACCAATACAATATTGTAAAGTAAAAAAATAATAATAATAAATAAATTTAAAAAGCAAAGTTTTATTGATGTTCATAAGGCTAGATTTGAATAAAATAAAAGCAAACCATATTTTTGAAGAGGAAAACTAAATGTTATTTCTTCCTAAATCTATGTATTTCATCTTTCATCATATTAGGTGACACATATGTTTGTCCTACTGTTAGTAACACAATTATAATCTGAATCCCAAGAGGATTTTAGGGGATAAAATTTGGCTTGTTTATTCTAAAGCTTATTTACAATAAAGATATGAGAGTATCTGAGAAATTATAATGGTAAAATTTTTAAAACACCAAGAAAGGTGAATAAAACCAATGGCTTAGAGGAATGAATCTAGAAAACAGATAAATATATACAGAAATTTAATGTATCAAAAAGATTGTGACACTTTAGATCAATGAGGAAAGATAGATTCAATAAGCTGAAACTCCAATATTTTGGTCATCTGATGTTAACAGATTGGAAAAGTTCCTGATGCTCTCAAAGATTTAGGGCAGAAGGAGAAGAGGGCGTCACAGGATGAAATGGCTGGATGGCATCACAGATGCAATGAACATGAGCTTGGGCAAACTCCAGGAAATGGTGAGGGACAGGGAGGCCTGGTGTGCTCCAGTCCATGGGGTCACAAAGAGTTGGACATGACTGGGGGACTGAACAACAACAACTTAATACTGGACAATGAAACTTTAAGAACAGAAATTTAGATTTAATTTTATGCTTCATGTAATGTACAAAAATAAATTCTGGATGAAAGTCTAAATATAACTCCTGTTCTAACTATAGAAATGTTACAAAAATGTGGAAGAATATTTTCACAATTTGAGGTATATCTAGATAAGTCATCAAAGTTATTGCTAATAAAGGAAATAGATTTCACATCAGAATACTTGTTTTACAAAATAATACATAAAGTAAAAATGTGAACAACAGATTGAAGAAAATGGATGTGAAATAAAGAAGGCAAAAAGCTGATAAACTTCTGTGAAAATGGACACTGCTGGTAGGAATGTACATTGGTATAAAATTTAAGAGGCACATTCTTAGCAATCCTAAATCCAGGACCTGTCTTATAGAAATAAGTCCATGAGTATTTTACTATAAGTTTTCTTTGTAGCATAGTTTAAAATAGAAAATTACTACTATATGCACATTAATAGAATGATTAGATAAATTTGGTATATCTGTTCAGTTGAAATACATACAGCTATTAAAGGAACACAGTAGAACTATATGAGCTGATACAGAAAGGTGCCTGTGATATATACTTAAATGAGAAATGCAACCTGAAGAGCATCTGTATAGCATGATCTTATTTTTGCAAAGAGAAAAGTATATGTGTGAAAGTATATGTGTACATATATACATATATATAAATCATAGAAAAATATTATGAAAGAAAACATATCGTTTTATGGTTCAGTTCAGTTCAGTCACTCAGTCAGGTCAGACTCTTTGTGACTCCATGAATCGCAGCATGCCAAGCCTCCCTGTCCATCACCAACTCCTGGAGTTTACCCAAACTCATGTCCATCGAGTCGGTGAGGCCATCCAGCCATCTCATCCTCTGTTGTCCCCTTCTCCTCCTGCACCCAATCCCTCCCAGCATCAGGGTCTTTTCCAATGAGTCAACTCTTCGCATGAGGTGGCCAAAGTACTGGAGTTTCACCTTAGGCATCAGTCCTTCCAATGAACACCCAGGACTGATCCCCCTTAGGATGGACTGGTTGGATCTCCTTGCACTCCAAGGGACTCTCAAGAGTCTTCTCCACCATAGTTCAAAAGCATCAGTTCTTTGGCGCTCAGCTCTCTTCACAGTCAAACTCTCACATCCATACATGACCACTGGAAAAACCATAGCCTTGACTAGACGGACCTTTCTTGGCAAAGTAATGTCTCTGCTTTTGAATATGCTATCTAGGTTGGTCATAACTTTCCTTCCAAGGAGTAAGCATCTTAATTTCATGGCTGCAGTCACCATCTGCAGTGATTTTGGAGCCCAAATAAATAAAGTCTGACACTATTTCCACTGTTTCCCCATCTATCTGCCATGAAGTGATGGGACCAGATGCCATAATCTTCGTTTTCTGAATGTTGAGCTTTAAACCAACTTTTTCACTCTCCTCTTTCACTTTCCTCAAGAGGCTTTTTAGTTCCTCTTCACTTTCTGCCATAAGGGTGGTGTCATCTGCATATCTGAGGTGATTGATACTTCTCCCGGCAATCTTGATTCCAGCTTGTGCTTCTTCCAGCCCAGCGTTTCTCATGATGTACTCTGCATATCATTTAAATAAGCAGGGTGACAATATACAGCCTTTACGTACTCCTTTTCCTATTTGCAACCAGTCTGTTGTTTCATGTCCAGTTCTAACTGTTGCTTCCTGACCTGCATATAGGTTTCTCAAGAGGCAGGTCAGGTAGTCTGGTATTCCCATCTCTTTAAGAATTTTCCACAGTTTACTGTGATCCACACAGTCAAAGGCTTTGGCATAGTCAATAAAGCAGAAATAGATGTTTTTCTGGAACTCTCTTGCTTATGGTTAATGATAATTGAAGCTAGTATATAAGTTTTAAGGGATAGAGGTAAACATTTACACTTCAAAATCACTTTTGAAGGGTAATTAAGGAGAAGTATATTCTAGAATATAATTACAGTGTAAAAGTAAAGCCCTGACACTTTAGCTATTTTAGTTTGGCTAGATCAGAAATAAGTCATTTGATTCAAAGAGCCAACTTTCTTCCTTTTCTTTTTTTCCTTCCACTATAAGTATTTACTTTCCTTTTCTACTGCTTGATTCCAAGATTCCCAGAGTCCATTTCCACTGAACTTGTTCCATTTCTCTGTGCTGCTGTCCCTAGCTTGAACAACCTATAACCCATAGCAATATGATGATCTTGATGATCTCGCTAAACCTCTACTTGGAAAGGCCAAAGGAGAATCACGGCCCAGAGTACCCGCTGCTTCAGAGAGGAAATGGGAAATATATATATTTACTGTTTTTCATTTTGTAGATTTTATATGCACTATCTAATTTGATTATCCCAGTAGTCCTGTGAGTTCGAAAAAGCAAGTGTTCCTATTCTCATAGAGGCTTGACATGGTATGTTACTTACTTGAGACAGCAGATAAGGGAGTGAAACATAGATCTAGAAATTTACTCTATTTTTTTGTTGTTGTCATTCAGTCTCTCAGTCATGTCCAACTCTTTGCAACCCCATGGACTGCAGCATGCCAGGCTTCTCTGTCCTTCACCATCTCCCAGAGTTAGCTCAAACTCATGTCCATTGAATTGGTGATGCCATCCAACTATCTCATCCTCTGTCATCACCTTCTCCAAGTGCCCTCAATCTTTCCCAGCATCAAGGTCTTTTCCAATGAGTTGGCTCTTCGCATCTTGTGGCCAAAGTATTGGAGCTTCAGCTTCAGCATCAGTCCTTCCAATGAATATTCTGGGTTGACTTCCTTTAGGACTGATGGGTTAGATCTCCTTGCTGTCCAAAGACTCTCTTCTTCAGCACCACAATTCAAAAGCATCAGCACTTCAGTGCTCAGTCTTCTTCATGGTCCAACTCTCACATCCGTGAACTACTACTGGAAAAACCACAGCTTTGACTAGATAGACCTTTGTCTGCACAGCGATGCCTCTACTTTTTAATATGCTGTCTAGGATTGCCATAGCTTTTCTTCCAAGGAGCAAGCATCTTTTAATTTCATGGCTGCAGTCACCATTTGCAGTGATTTGGAACCCAAGAAAATAAAGTCGTCACTGTTTCTATTGCTTCCTCATGCATTTGCCATGAAGTGATGGGACCGGATGCCATGATCTTTGTTTT
This sequence comes from Capricornis sumatraensis, assembly GCF_032405125.1. Lineage (NCBI taxonomy): Eukaryota > Metazoa > Chordata > Mammalia > Artiodactyla > Bovidae > Capricornis > Capricornis sumatraensis. The sequence continues at coordinate 20,556,416 of NC_091091.1, forward strand.
TTGAATGTTGAGTTTTAAGCCAACTTTTTCACTCTCTTCTTTCACTTTCATTAAGAGACTCTTTAGTTCCTCTTTGCTTTCTGCCATAAGGATGGTATCATCTGCATACCTGAGGTTATTGATGTTTCTCCCAGAAATCTTGATTCCAACTTGAGCTTCATCCAGCTTGGCATTTTGCATGATGTACTCTGCATATATGTTAAATAAGCAGCATGTCCATATATAGCCTTGATGTACTCCTTTCCCAATTTGGAACCAGTCTGTTGTTCCATGTCTATTTCTAACTGTTGCTTCTTGACCTGCATGCAGGTTTCTCAGGAGGCAGGTCAGGTGGTCTGGTATTCCCATGTCTTTAAGAATTTTCCACAGTTTGTTGTGAGCCACACAGTCAAAGGCTTTAGCATAGTCAATGAAGCAGAAGTAGATGTTTTTCTGGCATTTTCTTGCTCTTTCTACATCAGTTGTGTTCTGTGTAAATTGTTCCATGTCAATAAGTGTTCATCCAAAATAAGATCTTTAAAAACTTTTAAAAAGCAGAGATAATGTATGTTAAAATAGGTAAATATGAATCTGAAATAAATGGGAAAGGGAGTATGTGGGTATCCTGAGATACTTCAATGGAATCCTTAGGGTTCCATGGTATTCACTTTGAAGATTGATTTTTAATGACTAAATCATGGTGTATTTTCTGCTTTTGTAGACCCAAAGTTTCTTATATGCTGAATTTTTTTCTTTCCATGTTATTTTTTAAGTAGTGGATGAATATAAGGGGGACCTCATGCTCTCAAGAAGTAATAGAACAGGTTAGAAGACATTTTCTAAAGATTGCCCTATGTGTAAGTATGTGTCTGCTAAATCTAGATCCAACAGCTGTTTCTCACTTTCTTATGATGTGCTCTAAACTTTCAGCAGTAACTATGAAAAACACCTTTAAAATGTCTTATTTATGATGTGGCAAGTGGAGATTAAGATTATCATGCTTATACTTCAGGCAGATATATGTGGTGTGATTGATGCAGACATTCAAACAGGCGAAAAGCCTAGGTTGATTCGTGCATATTTTGTGAATGTTGTGATTGCTCTCATACTTAATAAGGAATTAGAAATCCCAGAAACAAAAATCACTAATACCTTGCCATATTTGAACTTGTGGCATTCTCTACATAAGCTTAAAAGATACTGAGCCTATTCCTATTTCATTGCCAGTATGTTACATTTACCTTAGAGATGGACCTATTGACTTAACTACAAATTGTTTAACTTTGTATTTGAAGACTTCCACAGCCTTCCCCATTTTGCCTTTCAAAAGTACCCTATAAATAATCCAAGTACTATCAAAACTGGTTGTTTTCTGGCCCATACAACTGATCTATATTTTTTTCTTTCTATGCTTATGTCTACTTAGAATTCCCTCCCATCTTTTCTCCATCTTAGCCTACAAAAATTCAAGCATTTTTCAAGTCCCAGCTGAAATTCTATCTCCTTACATTGTGTCCTCTTATTCTTGGAAGGAATTTGTCACAGAGAAGTTATAATATTGTGTTATGTATTATGGAAATTTGATTACTTTATAAACTCCTTAAAGTAGGGACTTTCTGAATTACTTCCTCATTTCTTTAAGGCAAGTATAAAATGTAAGTTCTCAAGAGATACTGCATAAGATTATATGAAATAACTGTTGGAGTAGGAAAACTAGGACAACTGACATGAATCCACTCACACAGATGGTTCTTTACATTTGAAAACCAGCTTTTGGCAACTTGATTTTTAGTGTCTGTATGTTTGCCTTTTATTTTGCATAAATGTATTTTTACTCAAGACATACTACTTTCATGTAATTGACATGCAGAGTTCAAAGAACTAGACTATTTAAGAACATATAGTGTATTAGTTTCTTTGGTAATTTTGATTTAGAACAAAGAAGGGAACTATTTGACTTACTATGTCTGCGCTCATCTTATAATTGAAGACTAACTAAGTAATTGGAAGGCTAAGAGGTAAAAGATGAAGATTCTTCCAAGGGTTCTTGTCCTATTATGGGAAATTCCTTCTTGTTAAATACATTTTTTTTAATCTTCCCAAATTAACCAAAAACTAGCTTTCAAATGAAATAAGATAGATATTCTATGCATAACTTATTACCCCATTTCTGTATATTCAAGGGGAAAAATTGGAAGGTTAGCCTCAACTATATTAATTCTACAAATATTCATTCAACACAAATGTTTATCAAGCACCCAGAACAGTGTTTAACCCATACACCAATGACTAAGACAAAGTCCTTGCCCTTATAGAGCAATCATGTTGTGGGGACATTTTCCAAATTATTAATTCAACACTTTCTCATTGAAAGTCCATGCTCTCTTATCTTCCTATTCTTTCTAAATCTTTGGTGACTTCAGCTACTACATTGGTCTTAATTTACCTTCCTTTGTGACTTGACCTTATTTTTGCCATTATACTTCATTTCAGAACCCATGTTATCTGAATGCCCAACACCCTGGCCTCAATTCAATGTCAGTCTTAATCTTCATTCTTAATCTTTATTCTTCATGGTCAGAACCTGGAACTTGCTGTCAAAAGAGAGTGGGGACTTCTACTTTTCACCAAGAAGGAGTAATAGGGACTAGACTTACCTCCTCATCTGAAATATCTGCAATACCAGGCAGAATATATGAAATAAAAGTTTTGAAGACATAGCACATCAGGTAGCTCAGGACAGTGATCTCTGAGAAAAGGAAAAAATAATTGTACCAATTTACTGCTTGTAGAAAGTTTCCAGTTTTCAGTAGAAGGAGCAGGAATCTTTCCTCCTTGGTTTCCCTGAAATGAGCAGATTAAACTGGGATTCCAGCAAAGGCAAGGTGACTAGAATTTACATCTGTACACAGAGAGAGTTTCAGGAGATATTCAGTGGGACCCCACTGATTTTTCTGCTGATTACTGATATATACATACATCTGTTATAATTGTCAGAAGCAAGGAATGTACTCACAAAAGAAGCAGAATGAATAATATGTGGGGTTTACACAGGTCTGGGAGTAGTTAATATTTTTACCAGCCATAGTCAAAAGCCTCAAAATTAATGGGACATTGGATAAATTACTCATAAGGGATTCCCTCATTGGTGGAGTAAAATTGTTATTGGATCAAAGGTTACTCTGGTCCTGCTCAACAAAACTGAAAAGCAGACATCAAAGGAATCAATCTGGTTCAAAAAGGAGGAGCTCAGGAGAGTAACTGAATTATTTATGTGTTCAAAGGCTTATCACTGAGCTGGGTTTTCATAAATCTGATCCTAATCACCATATTAAATCTATCAGAACTGAACCAAGAACTGGACCACTCTACTTGTCACAGGGGCTAGGGAGGCATGCATGCAGAATATTTTTCAATAGCACTGTAAAGGCTTTGAAAACAGTACTCTCATTGAAACCATAACCCATGGAGGACTGGTTTGGATTTCTGGCCTGAACTCATCTCTGTTGAATTGACTACTGAAACAAAAATATCAATAATCTCCAGAGTACTGAACAAGACCAGGATATATTCAAAATTATGTGGCATAAAAATAACTCAGAAAATCTCAACTTGTATCAACAGATGCAAATGACAAGATGACACATATGTTGGAGTTATCTGACAAAGACTCCAAGGTAGCTATTATAATAATTCTCCAACAAATAAAGGTGGACACTCTTAAAATAAATGTAAATATAGACTGTCACAGTAAATAAATAAAAAATATAAAACAGAAGCAAATGGAAATTTTAGAACTGAAAATACAGTAAATGAAATAAAAAACTCACTGCAGAGGCACAATGGAAATGACAGATGAAGTGTCAGTGACTATGAAAATAGATCAAGAGAAACTATCCAATCTGAACAAAAGATCAAAAAGACTGAATAACATTTTAAAAGATTCTCAAGGATCTGAGGGTCAATACCAAAATGTTTAACTTCTGTGTCATCAGAGTCTCAGAGGGAGAGCAGGAGAAGTGCAGTGCAGAAAGACTATGTAAAGAAATAATGCCTGAAACTTACCACACTTGATGAAAGATGTAATCCTGCAAATTCAGGAAGTTCAGAGAACTCCAAACAGTATAAACATAAAGAAATCTACATTGCACACATCATAATCAATCTGCTGGAAACTTAAAGAAAGAAAAAAATCTTCAAAGCAGCCTGGGAAAAATGATGCATTATTTATAGGAGAGCTACAATTCGAATAGAACTGCCAGAACTTACATAGAACTGGGGAAATAGACTCTTGGAGGGCACAAATGGAACGTTGTGCACACCAGGACCCAGGAGAAAGGAGCAGTGACCCCATAAGAGACTGAGCCAGACTTGCCCATGAGTATCCAGAAGTCTCTGGGGAGGCATGGGTCAATGGTGGCCTGCTGCAGGGTCACGGCCACTGAGTGCCTGCATGGGACCTTTTGAAGGAGGTCAAGGTTATCTTCATTACCTCCACCATGTTGTTTGGTCAAACAACAGGGAAGGAACACAGCCCCACCCATCAACAGAAAATTGGATTAAAGATTTACTGAGTATGGCGCCACCCATCAGAACAAGACCCAGTTTTCCCTCAGTCAGTCTCTCCCATCAGGAAGCTTTCATAAGCCTCTTATCCTTCTCCATCAGAGGGCAGACAAAATGAAAACCAAAATCACAGAAAACTAACCAAACTGATTACGTGGACCACAACCTTGTCTAACTCAATGAAACTATGAGCCAGGATGTGTAGGGCCACCCAAGATGGACAGGTCATGGTGGAGAGTTCTGACAAAACATGGTCCACTGGAGAAGGGAAAGGCAATCCACTTCAGTATTCTTGCCTTGAAAACCCCAAAAAAAGCATGAGAAACTCAAGAAAAAGCATGAAAAGGCAAAAAAGATAGTATACTGAAAGATGAACTCCCCAGGTTGGTAGGTGCCCGATATACTTTTGGAGATCAGCGGAGAAATAACTCCAAAAAGAATGAAGAGACTGAGCCAAAGCAAAAACAACACCCAGTTGTGGATGTGACTGGTGATGGAAGTAAAGTTCAATGCTGGAAAGAGCAATATTGCATAGGAACCTATGATGTTAAATGTTAGTTCCATGAATCAAGGCAAATCGGAAGTGGTCAAACAGGAGATGGCAAGAATGAACATAGACATTTTAGGAATCAGTGAACTAAAATGGACAGGAATGGGTGAATTCAACTCATATGACCATTATATCTACTGCTGTGGGCAAAAATCCCTTAGAAGAAATGGAGTAGCCATCATAGTCAACAAAAGTCTGAAATGCAGTACTTGTATGCAGTCTCAAAAATAACAGAATGATCTCTGTTTGTTTCCAAGGCAAATCATTCAATATCACAGTAATCCAAGCCTATGCCCCAACCACTAATGCTGAGGAAGCTGAAGTTGAATGATTCAATGAAGATCTACAAGATCTTCTAGAACTAACACCCAAAAAAAGATATCCTTTTCATTATAGGGGACTGGAATGCAAAAGTAGGAAGTCAAAAGATACCTGGAGTAACAGGCAAATTTGACCTTGGAGGACAAAACAAAGCAGGTCGAAGGCTAACAGAGTTTTGCCAAGGGAATGCACTGGTCATAGCAAACACCATCTTCAAACAACACAAGAGATGACTCTACATATGGATATCATGCAATGGTCAATACCAAAATCACATTTGTTATATTCTTTGCAGGCAAACATGGAGAAGTTCTATATAGTCAGCAAAAACAAGACCAGGACCTGACTGTGGGTCAGATCATGAACTCCGTATTGCCAAATTCAGACTTAAATTGAAGAAAGTAGGGAAAACAATTAAATCATTCAGGTATGACTTAAAATCAAATCCCTTATGATTATACAGTGGAAGTGACAAATAGGTTCAAAGGATTAGATCTGATAGACAGAGTGCCCGAAGAGCTATACAAGGAGGTTGGTGACATTGTACAGGAGGCAGTGATCAAATCATCCCCAAGAAAAAGAAATGCAAACGGCAAAATGGTTGTCTGAGGAGGACTTACAAATAGCTAGGGAAAAAAACAGAAGCTAAAGACAAAGGTCCATCTAGTCAAGGCTATGGTTTTTCCAGTGGTCATGTATGGATGTGAGAGCTGGACTGTGAAGAAAGCTGAGCACCGAAGAATTGATGCTTTTGAACTGTGGTGTTGGAGAAGACTCTTGAGAGTCCCTTGGACTGCAAGGAGATCCAACCAGTCCATTCTAAAGGAGATCAGTCCTGGGTGTTCTTTGGAAGGACTGATGCTAAAGCTGAAACTCCAATACTTGGGCCACCTCATGCAACGAATTAACTCATTGGAAAAGACTCTGATGCTAGGGAGGGATTGTGGGCAGGAGGAGAAGGGGATGACAGAGGATGAGACGGCTGGATGGCATCACCAACTCGATGGACATGAGTTTGGGTAAACTCCAGGAGTTGGTGAGGGACAGGGAGGCCTGGCATGCTGCAATTCATGGGGTCGCAAAGAGTCAGACACAACTGAGAGACTGAACTGAACTGAACTGAAAGGCAAAGGAGAAAAGGAAAGATATACCCATTTTAATGCAGAGTTCCAAAGAATAGCAAGGAGAGATAAAAAAGCCTTCCTCAGTGATCAGTAAAAATAAATAGAGGAAAATAATAGAATGGGAAAGACTAGAGATCTCTTCATTAAAATCAGAGATACCAAGGGAACATTTCATGCAAAGATGGGCACAATAAAGAATAGAAATGGTGTGGACCTAACAGAAGCAGAAGGTATTAAAAAGAGGTGGCAAGAATACACAGAAGAACTATACAAAAAAGATCCTCATGACCCAGTTAGCCACGATGGTGTGATCACTCACCTAGAGCCAGAGCGGGCCTTTGGAAGCATCACTACGAACAAAGCTGGTGGAGGTAATGGAATTCCAGTTGAGCTATTTCAAATCCTAAAAGATGAGGCTGTGACAGTGCTACACTCAATATGCCAGCAAATTTGGAAAACTCAGCAGTGGCCCCAGGACTGGAAAAGGTCAGTTTTCATTCCAATCCCAAAGAAAGGCAATGCCAAAGAATGTTCAAAGTACTGCACAATTGCACTCATCTCACATGCTAGCAAAGCGATGTTCAAAATTCTCCAAGCCAGGCTTCAACAGTTCATGTACCGAGAGTTTCCAGATGTTTAAGTCGATTTAGAAAAGGAAGAGGAACCAGAGATTAAATTTTTAACATCTGTTGGATCATCAGAAAAGCAATAAGAGTTCCAGAAAAACATCTACTTCTGCCTTATTGACTATGCCAAAGCCTTTGACTGTGCGGATTACAACAAACTGTGGAAACTTCTTAAAGAGATCCAAATACCGGTCCACCTCACCTGCCTCCTGAGAAATCTGTATTCAGATCAAGAAGCAACAGTTAGAACCAGACATGGAACAATGGACTGATTCCAAATTGGGAAAGGAGTGGGTCAAGGCTGTATATTGTCACCCTGCTTATTTAACTTATATGCAGAGCACATCATGCAAAATGTTGGGCTGGATGAAGCACAAGCTGGAATTGAGATTTCCGGGAGAAATATCAATAACCTCAGATATGCAGATGACACCACCCTTATGGAAGAAATCAAAGAGGAACTAAAGAGTCTCTTGATGAAAGTGAAAGAGGAGAGTGAAAAAGCTGGCTTAAAACTCAACATTCAAAAAACAAAGATCATGGCATCTGGTCCCATCAGTTCATGGCAAATAGATGGGGAAATAATGGAAACAGTGACAGGCTTTACTTTCTTGGACTCCAAAATCATTGCAGACAGTGACTGCAGCCATGAAATTAAAAGATGCTTGCTCATTGGAAGAAAAGTTATGATACACCTAGACAGCATATTTAAAAGCAGAGACATTATTTTGTCAACAAATGTCCATCTAGTCAAAGCTATGAAAGTGAAAGTGAAAGTTGCTCAGTTGTGTCTGACTCATTGGGATCCGATGGACTGTAGTCCATGGAATTCTCCAGGCCGGAATACTGGACTGGGTAGCCTTTCCCTTCTCCAGGGCATCTTCCCAATCCAGAGGTCGAACCCAGGTCTCCCACATTGCAGGCAGATTCTTTACCTGAGCTTTAGCCAGATTTTTAGCTGAGCTACAAGAGAAGCCCAAGGGAAGTCAAAGCTATAGTTTTTCCAGCAGTCAAATATGGATGTGAGAGTTGGACCATAAACAAAGCTGAACACCAAAGAACTGATGCTTTTGAACTCTGGTGTTGGAGAAGCCTCTTGAGAGACCCTTGGATTGCAAGGATATCAAACCAGTCAATCCTAAAGGAAATCAGTCCTGAATATTCATTGGAAGGACTGATGCTGAAGTTGAAGCTCCAATCCTTTGGCCACTTGATGCAAAGAATTGACTCACTGGAAAAAGACCCTGATGCTGGGAAACACTGAAGGCAAGAGGAGAAAGGGATGACAGAGGATGAGATGGTTGGATGGCATCACCGACTCAATGGATACGAGTTTGAGCAAGCTCCGGGAATGGGTGATGGACAGGGGAACCTGGCATGCTGCAGTCCATGGGGTCGCAAAGAGTTGAACACGACTAAGTGGCTAAACTGAATTGAACTGAGGGAGCAGGTTTCACATTGTTACTCATTTTTTGGAGAATAGATTTCTTTGGGTTCGACTTGAATGTATTCCAAATAACCTTATAATCTAAGTGTAAAATCTAAGTGTAAACTGACCACTGAACTGTGATATTCCAAAAGGTCTGCTGGAAAGCAACAGCTGAAAAACTGAAAAGGCTGAGATTTCAGTTGCTGTGAAATACAAGGAGAGAGTATTTTGAATTTGAATTTTTTGAAGTCAGAAAGGCTTGATAATCATCTGGATTCTGTAGTAAAACTGCAGAAAGAGTAATGCCACAGGAGCAAAGACTACATCTCACCCTAAATTAAAAGAAAAAGTAAAACAGAACTGCTCTATCAAAGTGTAAAACAATGTCTACACTGCTTCAAGGTAATACGTCAGGAACAGTTGTCTCCTTTCATTAAGGAAAAAAAAAAAAACTATTCAGAGAAAGAGAACAAAATCCAGATTCTCTATAATGTATCAAATATAATTTCCAGGGACTTTCCAGGTGGTCCAGTGGCTAAGACTCTATGTTCCCAATTCACAGGACCTGGGTTCAATCCCCAGTCAGGGAACTAAACAGGAAACTAGATCCCACATGCCACAACTAAGAGCTCGCATGCAGAAACTAAAAATATCCCACAGGCTGAAACTAAAAATTCCATGTGCCACAGCTAAGACCTAGCACAGACAAATTCAAATATTTGTAATATAGATATAATGTCCAGATAAAATTTTAAAATTAGTAAACACAGAAAGCTAACACACACAGACACACACACACATAGGAAGAGGGGAAAAATGTGATCCATAGTTAAAAGAAAATGCAGTCAAAAAAAAAACCCCAAAATGATTCAGAATCAGCAATCAAGTACTTTAAAGGTGCTATTATAAATATGACCAAGGACTAGAGAAAAAGATAATCATATTGAATGAAAAAAATGGAACATCTAAGCAGAAAAACATAAACTTATAAAAGAACCAAATGAAAACTCTAGAAATGAAAAATACAATATCTAAAATTTAAAAACTGAAGAGATGGGCTTATCAAAAGATTGGAGGCATCCCTCAAAAGATCACAAACTTGAAAAATAGGTCAATAGAATGTATTAACTCTGAAGACACAGAGAATAAAAGAGTAGACAAAATTAATAGAGTTTAACAAATTTATTAATATATAGAACAACATCAAATAGTTGAACATCTGTGTAATAAGAATCTCAGAAGGAGAAGAGCACAAAATTGTGGGGAAATTTTTTGAAAATGTAGTGGATGAAAATTTTAGAAGTTTGATAGAAAACACTGACTTTAAGAGACAAAAAGCTCATCAAACCCAAGACAGGAAAAACATAAAGAGAGGCAAATTAGGCACATCTTAGTAGAAGAGAAGAAAAACAAAATAATTTAAAAATCTTGAGAGCAGCCACAGAAAAATGAAATATTACATATAAAGAAAGAATAATATAAATGTAAGCTGACTCTCCAACATTAAGAATGATGGCCAGAAGAAAGTAGAACAACAATTTTTTTTAATCAAAAACAAACAAAAATTTAAAATTATCAACCTAAAATTCTATGGCTAGGTAGAGTATTCTTCAAAATGAAAGATAACTAAAAAATTTTCATACGAACAAAATTTGAGGATTTGTCTTCAAACAGATACACTTCATGCCAATGGAAGTTCTCTGGAAGAAGAAAAACTACATCAGATGGAAATCTATATATAAGAAGAAATAAAAGGAAAAGGAAAAGGTAAATATGTGGATAATTTTAAAAGATGGTATTTTCCATCTATTAATTCCTTGAAAAAACAACTGATTGTATATATGTAACACTACTGAACTATACACTTAAAAACAGATGATAAATTTTATACGTGCTTCTTACCACAATAAAAAGAAGAAAAATAACTACCTAATGAAAAAGTTATAATATTGTATTATGGGGACTGTAATATATGTAGATGTAAAAATATGTAACAACAATATCATAAAGGACATGGCTGCACGTGGAATTACTGTGTTACAAACTTTCTATATGCACTGGGATGACCCAGAGAGATGTTATGGGGAGGGAGGTGGGAGGGGGGTTCAGGATTGGGAACTCATGTACACCCATGGTGGATTCATGTCAATGTATGGCAAAACCAATACAGTATTGTAAAGTAAAATAAAATAAATTTTAAAAAATTAAAATAAAAAAATAAAACTTTATTAGAAATTGTGCTATATTAACCCTAAGATGTGATCAATTAAAGATCCACATTGTAATCTCTAGTAAAGCCATTTTAAAATAATACAAAGTTATAGCTAAAAAGTCATCAAAGTGAAAGTGAAAGTCACTTAGTTGTGTCCGACTCTTGCAATCCCATGAACTATACAGTCCATAGAATTCTGCAGGCCAGAATACTGGAGTGGGTAGCCTTTCCCTTCTCCAGGGGATCTTCCCAATCCAGAGATCCGTATCCAAGTCTCTGGCATTGCAGACAGATTCTTTACCAGCTGAGCCACAAGGGAAGCCCAAGAACACTGGAGTGGGTAGCCTCTCCCTTCTCCAACAGATCTTCCTGACCCAGGAATCAAACCAGGTCTCTTGCATTACAGACGAATTCTTTACCAACTGAGCTATCAATGAAACATTTAAAACTTTGATTAATCAAAAAAAAAAACAGAAAAAGAGAAAAAGGAGAGAGGGAATAAAAGGAAGGACAAATAGAAAACAAACAGAAAAATGGTGGATCTAGAAGTCCACTTCTAGTTATCACCTATAACATAGGTAAAATGAGAGATTCCAAAATTTACCCATCTAATATTCCACAGATTAAGGCACATTCACTATAGAAAGACACAACAACGGGAGCAGGCAACCAACTACATGGGGTTTCATCTAGTATCTGCTTCTTCCCTTCACCCCTCCACAGTGTCCGAGTTGCAAGGAAAGCCCACCTGAACCCTCTGGAGCCCAAAAGATGTCCATAAGCTTTCAGGCCTTGCCACTATAAGCTAGGAATAACTCCAGACAAAGCTTATCATCAAGATAATATCCAGAACTAATCCAGAAGTAATCATTCCTCTGGTAGCCCCATTAAGGTCATTCAAGTCAGTGAGACTGACCTTTCCCAACATTAACCCAGGATTCTAATTAAGCTGACACGGAGATTAACATACTCTGACCAGCGAGCTACAAAAACATGTGCATGAATTTTTTCTTGCTCACCCTAATGCTAGCCTTTCTCTCCGTTCTTCCCGTTTCTTTTGTTTTTCACACATGCACAGTCACGTCGGCACATGAGACAAGTGAACACTGAATCTTATGGGTAAAAAACAGATGTTTTCCAATTTTCCTTCACAAAATCATATTTTATATCAGGTTCTTCTATGGATTTATAGCCAATGAAGAGATGTTACTACATTAGCTCATGGAGGAGGGATGACAAAAACTGGAAAGGAAGAGTCAGACAAGGCAAAGAGAAGCTATCCAGAAGGCTGCAATTGGAGAAGCATGACAAATGGGCAGCACAGTTTTAGAGGGTTCCGGCAGAAAGGCAGATTGCCTGACTGGGAGAGAGTCTCCACAGCTGGAGCATCACACACACCATCTGGAATTTTTTAAATCTGCTTTCCCCAGGTGATCTGATTCTCAGAGTGCCAGTGGAGATGAAGAAAGGAGTAACTATATAGCTCAGAACAGCTCTAAATTCTCCCCAAATTAGTTAATGAAATCTTGTTTGAATCAGTTTCAATTTATCCAAATTGAGCCCTTAGTTTTGCATTGTTTCCCTACAAAGAACTGAATGTAGGAGTTTAACCCCTGAAGGTTTTCTTTACAGTGGAACAAAAGAGGATTGCCAGCATGGTGGTCAAAAACGGTGCTCCAACTGTCAGATCTGGTCCAAATATCCCAGTACCGGCCAACTAAGCTTCATTTTCATTCTCACTCCTCTTGACTAGGCTTAGCACTACTTTTAGCTGTTGCCAAACGAAGAGCCTACATACTGAGGTCCCCAGTTTTCTTTTCCAGATGGTCCAAACTCCAGATGTAAAACAGTAAAGGAAAATATAATTTTAAAAATTTAAGAGCAACTGCAAACCCTCAAAATAATGAAAGACTTTGGTTTTCTTTCTTTCACATGTATGTGTTTGTGAATATAGACTAGGGGTGCATGGGGGAAGAGAAGGTGAATAAAAGAGATCACTGAGGAACAGAAAGGTCAATGGAAGGAATAAAAGGTAGAGGAAAGGGATTATACCTCTATCTTCTATCTTCATTTCTGCCCCAACTAACTTTTTTTTAGTCTCCTATTTTATCTTGCTTTAAACCAGGAGTATAAAAGCAAACTTTTCCTGTAAAAAGTCAGATAGAAATTATTTCAGGCTTTGTGGACCATGCAGGTTCTGTCACAACTGTTCAACTCTGCCACTGTAGAATAAAAACAATCAAAGGCAATATGTAAACAAAAGTTTCAATTTATGGATTCCAAAATTTGGATTTCATATATTTTTAACATGTCATAAAATATTATTATTTTGATTTTTTCAACCATTTAAAAATACAAAAACCATTCTTAGCTTGGAAACCGTACAAAAACAGTCAGTGGGCTAAATCTGGCCCATAGGCAATAGTTTGCCAATCCCTGTTTAATACCAATAAAGACCGTTATTCCAGGATGAGTTCCAGAAATGCACAATGTTTACATTAAGAGCCTCACATGATACCTTACTCAGAGTAGATTTTTTTAAAATTAAAGTGTTACATCCTACCATGAGTAGCTGTGGTGAACTTTTCATTCTCAAGTATAGATGCCATAGGTCCAAATAAATGTATATATAAAATAAATTCCTTTTCCACTTTTAAACTTTCAAGAAATATGCCTGCTCATGGCAAAGGGAGTCCATCAGTTGGAAAATAACCCTCAACAGACCCAGACAGCATAATTTCCAACTAGATAGCCAGGTAAAACCAAATTATAAGACAGCCTAATATCTCCTCTTTACAATCAATGTATAGCAGTAATGAATACTAGAAAGATCCTTTGAGATAAGTTCAGTCTAGTCAAGGCTATAGTTTTTCCAGTGGTTATGTATGGATGTGAGAGTTGGACTATAAAGAAAGCTGAGCGCCGAAGAATTGATGCTTTTGAACTGTGGTGTTGGAGAAGACTCTTGAGAGCCCCTTGGACTGCAAGGAGATCCAACAAGTCCATCCTAAAGGAGATCAGTCCTGGGTGTTCACTGGAAGGAATGATGTTAAAGCTGAAACTCCAATACTTTGGCCACCAGATGCGAAGAGCTGACTTACTGGAAAAGACCCTAATGCTGGGAAATATTGAGGGCAGGAGAAGAAGGGGATGACTGAGGATGAGATGGTTGGATGGCATCACCAACTCAATGGTTTGGGTGGGCTCCGGGAGTTGGTGATGGACAGGGAGGCCTGGCATGCTGCGGTTCATGGGGTCGCAAAGAGTCAAGACACGACTGAGCGACTGAACTGAACTAAACTGAATCCTATGCATTAATTTCATATATAAATCTTCAAACCAGAGAGATAAACTCACTTACACAAATTCATATAATCAGTCAGCAGGCCTAAGATTTCAACCTTGTTATCCTATCTCCAAATGGTCCAGTATGCACCACACTCCCTCCATAACAAGTCCTCCAGTGATGTGTGTCTGTTCTTGTTACTCTCTCAGAAATTTCTGAAAGTTGAGTTTTAGTATCTATACTTATAACTGTAGGTTTATAAGTTCAATACTTAGAAGACCAAAAGCATCAAAGTTTTATTGTGTTTTATCAGTATAAAGAACTGTTAATATTACAGGTCCTGGCATCACACAGATCTACACTTAAATTCCATCACTGACATTACTGGCTGTATGCTCTTGAACTACTAGGGTTTTACATCCTTAAAACATAATAATAATGCCTCTGAAATAGGGCACTCAAAGCTGGTGCACTGGGACAACCCAGAGGGATGGGATGGGGAGGGAGGTAGGAGAAGAGCTTGGGACAGGGGTACACATGTACACCCGTGGCTGATTCATATCAGTGTATGGCAAAAACCACCACAATATTGTAAAGTAATTAGCCTCCAATTAAAATAAATATATTAATTAAAAACAATAATAATAATAATGCCTCTCACAAAGAACTGTTGTAAAGTTTAAGTAACATTTTATGCGTAAAGCATGTAATACATGTCTTAAAGGATTTTGAGCATAACTTTACTGGTATGTGAAATAAGCGCAATTGTAATAAATAATAAATGTTAGCTATTGCAACTTAGCAGCAGCAGCTATTGTTAAAAAAAAAATTCCCCCTTTTCCATATTTTCACCCATAACAGGCAGCACAACCTAATAGCTAATTAAAATAAATAAATTTATATTTAAAAAATAATAAAACCAAAAAAATAATAAAATAAAATCACTTTAATTAAAAAAAAAAAGAAGACAGACTGTAGAGCCCTGTGCTCTACCACTTACTAGGTATGAGCTTGGGCAAATCATTTAAACTCTCTGTATGTCACATGCCCTATCTGTAAATAGGATTATTGTAAGGATTAAATAAGACATTGTATGTAAACAATATATAAACAAATAGAAATGTTTGTTAGCAAAAATTAACTTACAGGTAGAAACTTCCATCTGCTGGAAATTATCAGGGAGAATATTTTGTCAAATATTTTGTCAAAAAGATTTTTACTGTTCCCCACTGATGCATATGAGAGAGAGTGGTTGTATGTAAGTACATTATAGTAAGCTCATGGGGGTAGTAGGATGGGGAGAGAAAATGGGCAGAAATTGCTCAAAGACTTCTATAAATCTGTCACCAAAATACCTATCAAGAGAAGTTTTTTTTTCTTTTTGCTTCAATTAGCCAGAGTTGCATTTTACTGCTTATGAGTTAGCTAACTGATATTAATATCCTAAGGTAGGGTTTCATTTTATAACAATGTGAATGTGTGTGAATGTGAAGTCGCTCAGTCGTGTCCCACTCTTTGCGACCCCATGGACTGTAGCCTACCAGGCTCCTCCATCTGTGGGACTTTCCAGGCAAGAGTACTGGAGTGGTTGCCGTTTATAACAATAAAATCATACTATTCACAATGTTCCACACTTTGCTTTCCATTTGACAATAACTTAGTTACTCTCTGAATTTCAGATTGGCTAGGAGGTACCCGCCAGCTTCCTTTAGTCCCTTTGTTCCTCTCAAAGAACAGGTGACAAAATTTTTAAGGAGAATTTGTATGATGAGAGAGTAAACTGCCAATAGGAAGTTCCTTCCAGTCAGAAAGAAAAATGAAACGTACACTTCCTATCTACCCCAAGCTCCTCACTAATATTTGGTATCTAGTAGCTAAATTTTCTCACTAAACATTTTGAGGGCATTTTGAAATATTTTCTGTTTCATTTTCACCAATGCAACTCTCCACCTCTGTCATCCACCAATACAAAAATCTAACAGCCCAGTTATCACCACCATGGCCTTCAACCAGGGGCAAAATCCTAGATCTGGAACCAGGGAATCCACTGAGATTGCAGCCAATAATCTGTCCATAGGTACAGCCAATGATCAGAGCCAGAAATTATGAAGTAAGCAAAGTTAATATCCAAGATCTGAGCCAAAAGCCATAAAACAAAGTTGGCGAGGAAAGGCAAGGAAGGGAAATGGGTGTCAAATCTAAGCCAAAGGAATTACAAACACCTCGTATCACCACAACCAACTAGAGGCCATTGCAAAGCTATTACTGCGGCTTTAGGCACAGTCTTCTTAAAAACTGCTGCCCAAATGGCTGGGCCCTGAAGAGCAGTCACTTTGTTCTGCGGATCCTTCTTTGTTCAGTGGCTCCTTAGCCTATTCACCTATCCTCCACAGAGAATTCTTAGTAGACAATTTGCTTTTAATATTTAAAATGTGAATAACCTTTACTCTGGATATCATACTGCTAGCAAATTATCAATAAGAAATATTACTATAAATTTTCAAAAATATATGTCTAGGATATCCAATAAAATAACTAAATTAATTGTGAATAAATGTGCCCTTATAGATAGGGCTTCCCTGATAGCTCAGTTGGTAAAGAATCTGCCTG
Organism: Capricornis sumatraensis; assembly: GCF_032405125.1. Lineage (NCBI taxonomy): Eukaryota > Metazoa > Chordata > Mammalia > Artiodactyla > Bovidae > Capricornis > Capricornis sumatraensis. Next base: position 20,573,119 of record NC_091091.1, read on the forward strand.
CAATGCAGGAGATCCCGGTTCGATTCCTGGGTCAGGAAGATATGCTGGAGAAGGGATAGGTTACCCACTCCAGTATTCTTGGGCTTCCCTTGTGGCTCAAACTGGTAAAGAATCTGTCTGCAATGAGGGAGACTTGGGTTTGATCCCTGAGTTAGGAAGATCCCCTGGAGAAAATACCACTCCAGTACTCTGGCCTAGAGAATTCCATAGAATGTGTAGTCCATGGCATCCCGAAGAGTCAGACATGACTGAATGACTTTCACTTTCACTTACATATAGATATTCTATATTTATTCCTTTGCTATATATGTTTCTAGTGAATATAAAAAGATCTATAAATTTATATACTGTTGATGGTATCCATTCCAGGGAAGTGAGATTAGAGAATATGGAGAGGAGGCCTTATATTTTATTTTTATATGTATATTAAATATATATAATATATATATATCCTGTAATTTCCTCCACCCAAACTTCTTTCATAATTTTTAAAGACAAAAAAGAAAATATTTTGCAGATTATAAAGTAAAGTATAGTTGTTATTAATCTTATTATATTTTATCAACAAAAAGAATCTAAGGTGAAAATAAACATGTAGTGTTATTATTTCTTACCCAAATTTCTCATTTAAAATTATCTTTGAGTGAAGAAACAAAAATTGGCAAGCTTTCCATATCCTTAAAAATATGATGATTCTAGACTTAAAGTACAGAATTATAGTTCTCTTTAAAAAGGGTGTAGTCGGAGAAAATGTCCTTGCAAATTATACCAGTTCTTATATTTTTTAATATTATTCTCATGCTTAAGGTGGAGAAGGAAATGGCAACCCACTCCAGTATTCTTGCCTACAGAGTCCTGTGGACAGAGGAGCCTGGTGGGCTGCTGTCCATACAGTCACATAGAGCCGGACACGACTGAAGCGACTTAGCATGCATGGATGTGTTGGAGAAGGAAACGGCAACCCACTCCAGTATTCTTGCCTGGAGAATCCCAAGGACAGAGGAGCCTGGTGTGCTGCTGTCTATGGGGTCACACAGAGTCGGACACAACTGAAGCAACTTAGCAGCAGCAGCAGCAGCATGCTTAAGGCGTTTTACAGACATTATTACTATTCCTAGAACATGACACCATTTCTGACCTGCTTGTCTTCTAGACTAATTACCCTAGACTGAAATTCTCTTCTTTTAATATCTTACCTTTTCTCAGTTTGTCAGATTATTTTAAATTTGAACATATTTCTCTGAGGCACAAAAAGATCACCAGCTCAGTTTTGTTAGATAAGCAAACTAAACACACACACCTTACATTTCATCACTAAAGGTAATATAAAATGTTGCAAATTTATCAAAAAACAAAAATTTCAATAAACCATGTTAAGCCGAGAGGCAAATGGAGTCTTTAGCATTCCCTTTACCCCTTTCTGTGCCTAGCTCTCCTGTGGTGTTGCCTCCCAGGCACCCCAAGCTCCCTCCCAGCAAAGCCCGCTTTCAGGAAAAACATGGATGAGTGAACAACATAGAAGAAATCAAGCTGTAACTGCTAAATTTCAGAAATTGATTTTTTAAATTCAACTTGAGGGGGACATCCCTGGAGGTTCAGTGGCTAAGATGCAGTGCTCCCAACACAGGCAGACCAGAAATTGTTTGGCTTCTCTGAAGATTCAGTGGTAAAGAATCTACCTGCCAAGCAGGAGACTTGGGTACAATCCCTGGGTTGGGAAGATCCCCTGGAGAAGGAAATGGAAATCCACTTGTATCCACAAGTATTCTTGCCTTGAAGACTGAAGATTCCACATGCCGCAACTAAGACACAGCACAACCAATAAATATTTATTATTTATATAAATATTAAATATGTATTTATATAATAAATTTATTATTACAAATTAATAATATTAATAAATTAACAATAATCAATTCATTATTAAACTTAACAAATTTATTATTATTTGTAATAAGATTAAATGTATTATTTATATTAAATAAATATTTAATTATTATTTATATAAATATTAAATATTTATTTAATATTTTCTAAATTTTTACTTGCATACCCAGTATTGCATACTATATACAATATGAGCCAAATTGATGGGCCCTGCCCTCAGAAATGGAGAAGGCAATGACACCCCACTCCAGTACTCTTGCAAAAATCCCATGGACAGAGGAGTCTGGTGGGCTGCAGTCATGGGGTTGCTAAGAGTCGGACACGACTGAGTGACTTCACTTTCACTTTTCACTTTCATGCATTGGAGAAGGAAATGGCAACCCACTCCAGTGTTCTTGTCTGGAGAATCCCAGGGACGGGGGAGCCTGGTGGGCTGCTGTCTATGGGGTCGCACAGAGTCGGACATGACTGAAGCAACTTAGCAGCAGCAGCCCTCAGAAAACATGGAAAACAAACAAGCAGGGACACTGAAGTGTCGTGAAGGCTACAACAGAGTGTTATGGCTAAGACATAGTGTTTTAAGATGGAAGATCTAAGTGAAAAGGTTGTGGAAATTATAGAAGAAATATCTAAGCCAAGGATGTTAACATTAAGTGGGGCATCAACCAGTCAAAGATCGGTGGGAAGAAGAAATGAATGTATGAAGAATACCTTCTTGACATCTCTAAAATTACATCACCTCATCCATCCAAAATAATGTCTGACCCTGGTGACTAGGGAAGTTAGGAACAAAATTCAATCCTTCTAACTTCTAATTCCTTTCATCATTTGGAACACTATATCCCTCACTTCCTCTCCTTTCTTTAGTTTCAAATTGTCATGGCAAACAACTGAACTTAAAATGAGAAGCTAAAGAAAATCACAAATGTAGGGCAGAAACTGAGTAGGTATAGGGAGACAGCTGGAAAAATGGCTCTGTAAGACTTTCTCTGGAGGACAAATGTTTGGGACAAAACAGAATTCCCAGCAACAGTGTATATGCCCCTAAAGATTGTAGCTTTGGCAGAGCAATAAATATTCAACACCAATGTCCAAACAGAATAAATATCTGCATAGTCTCTGCCAAACCAAGGTTAAAAACTGCTACTATATCTTCTGAAGTACAAAATATCCAGCAATAAATTTGTCTGTTTTCACCTAAGCAATACTTAGAGGGAGATTTATAACTTTAAATGACTCTGCTAGAAAAAAGATCTCAAATCAGTGCCTTAAGCTTCTACTTCAAGAACCTAGAAAGCAAAGAGTAGACTCAACCCCAAAGCAAATAATAAAGTTTAGACTGCAAATCAACCAAATAGAAAAGAAACATAGAAAATAAATAAAATTAAAAGTGCTTCTCATAAAAGGTAAACAACTTTCAAACATTTACTAAGACCCATTAAGAAAAAAATGACAAGACAGATCACCAAAATCAGGAATGAAAAAGAACACAACATTGATGCTACAAAAATCAAAAGAATTATAAGTATTATGAACAATTTTATGTCAACAAATTAGACCACTTACATAAAATGAACAAATTCTTAGAAATACACAAATGATCAAAACCAAGTCAAAAAGAAATAGTAATCTGAATAGACTTATAAATGAGTAAAGACACTAAATTAGTAATTAAAATCTTTTGCAGAAAGAAAAGACCAGATCCAAATGGATTTACTGGTTAATTCTATTAAAGATGTAGGAATAAATAATACCAATCCTTCACAAACTCTTCTAGAAAATGGAGAAGTGGGGAATAATTCCCTACTGATTCTATGAGGCCAGTGCTCCCCTGAGGGGACTCTTTAAACCTGTCTGAACAGAACCCAAGATCACAGAGCAGATCTCAGTTAGTTCTTATACCTCTGGGCTTTCAACGGATTCTTAAAGCCAGCTGAGAAGCTAGAAATGTCATCTAAGAACATTTAAAGAAATCTCTAGAACCAACCTGGTTCTCAAAAGTCCTCTAAATATTTAAGGCTACCTCATGGAGAAATTGTGAACAGCTACCTAAAAGGCCAAAAGAAAACTTTTTTTCCCTGTCTCTGCCCTGAATAGTTAGTAACTGAAATATTTTGTTACAGGGCAATATTGAGAACAAATCACCAGAGCTGGGCCTCTCTGTTCTCAATCATGTCATAGATATTGGACATCCTTATTGGTTTAGGTAAGTAACATCTCATATATATGAGGTTACTACACCTATGAACAATAAATGATTTTCCAATTTAAAACAAAAATTTTTTAAGTATGTTCCAAAAAAGAAATTTTTCTTTCCTATCTTCTTATATGTACATTTATTATATATATACCATGAAGTGAAGTGAAATGAAGTCGCTCAGTCGTGTCCGACTCTTTGCAACCCCATGGACTGTAGCCCACCAGGCTCCTCCATCCATGGGATCCTCCAGGCAAGAATACTGCAGTGGGTTGCCATTTCCTTCTCCAGGGGATCTTCCCAACCCAAGGATCAAACCCAGGTCTCCCCCATTGCAGGCAGACGCTTTAACCTCTGAGCCACCAGGGAAGCCCTATATACATCATAGTTATAGGTATATAATACCAACACTCAACTTCACAGTTGTGAGTGATGCTGAAAAGAGTTTAGCTAAATCAGCATAGAATGGCAATGACAATGATAGCCTTATCAAGCATTTACTTGTACTCAGCACTGTCATGTGTTATATAATGCTCCCATTGCCCATGTTTGTTATCATCTAAAGAGAGTTAAATAGACACTGCAAATACTGTAACTGTGGCAGTTTTTTATTTTGTAAATGTGTAAAAAAAAAAAAATCTCTGCTTATTTGGACAAATAAATTGGGATGTTTTATCTACAATAAAGAGAGTGAAACTGGGGTAGATAAAAATAAACAAAAGAATCTATATATCTAGATAGTGGGGCAATTTGGGAGAAGTATAGAGGTTTTTAGTGCTTTTGTCCGGAGTAATATGGTAAGAAACGTCTAAAGACTTTTTTAAGTTTTCCTGTGCATTAAGAATGTAATAAACACCAAAAGCATGGCCCATGAAAGGAAAGAAACAATAAACTGGGCTTCATCAAAATCAAGAATTTTTGCTCTTTGGAAGACATTGTCCAGAAAATGTTAATAAAAGCCACAGACCAAAACAAAATATTCACAACTCAAATATCTGATAAAGGACTTTATCAAGAATATATTTAAAAAATCTCAAATCTCAAAAATAAACAACTCAATGTTTAAGTGGGCAAAATATTTGAACATATATACTTCACCAAAAATAACATGAAAGTGAAAGCCACTCAGGCGTGTATGCCACTGTATAGTCCATGGAATTCTCCAGGCCAGAATACTGGAGTGGGAGCCTTTCACTTCTCCAGGGGATCTTTCCAACCCAGGGATTGAACCCAGCTCTCCTGCATTGCAGGCGGATTCTTTACAAGCTGAGCCACAAGGGAAGCCCAAGAATATTGGAGTGGGTACCCTATCCCTTCTCCAGGGGATCTTCCTGACCCAGGAATTGAACCAGGGTCTCCTGCATTGCAGGCAGATTATTTACCAACTGAGCTATCAGGGAAGTCCCCAAAATATGCTTATTTGATAGCAAATAAGTATATGATCAACATCATTTTTCATTAGAAAAATGCAAAGCAAAACCACAGTGAGATACCACTGCCTATTGTCAGAAAACCTAAACAAAGACTGATCAGATCAAGTACTGAAAAGCATGTGAAGCAATTAGAATTTCCATACAATAATACTAGTGGAAAGTAACAAGGATGAGTCTCAAAATAATCATGCTTAATGAAAGAAGTCAACAATAACAAAAAAAATACATCCTGTATGATTCCATTAATATAAAAATTTTTAAACTGCAGTCTGATATATAATGACAGAAAACAGATCAGTGCTCCCTAGGGATAAGGGAGCCAGGATAGGGTGAAAAGAGTGTATTACAAAGGAGCATGAGGAAACTTTGAGGGAATATAGGTGTATTCATTATCTTGATTATGATGATGAGTTCATCGGTGTATATAAATGTAAACTATATTAAATTTCTGCTTAAATATACGCAATTTGTTGTATATCAATTGCTTACAACTACATACCATAAATTATTATTTTAATTTTAAAAAAATCTTAATTACTTTCAGTTACAATTTTCTGCTAAATTGCTATTTCTTTGATTAGAATACTACACAGAGATTAGTTATGTTGAATTGTAGCTATATTTAGGTGTCACTTGTCATCTTCATTTTATACATAAACTGAGAACCAAAGTGGGTAAATAACTTGACCAAATCCATAGAGACTGTACATGATATAGTCAAGATTTGAATCCACATCTGTCTGGCTCCAAAGTCCACATTCTTCACATTGTATAATTCATAGGAAAAGTGAAATACCAAGTGGTATGGACATGATATTGTAATTATCTAACCATATCAAAAATGAAAATGATTGTCTTAGGTTGCTGAAATAAAAGAAAATTTCTATTATTATAATAATAAAATATAATTATATATATTATAATAATAAATATAATAATATTTTATTATTATAAATGGAAAAACATTTCCTTGGGGTCCTCTAATGTTCCTTATGGAACACAAATTTATGTGCCAATAATCAAATATGAAATGCTTCTATTCCATCTTTATTATCTAATAAAAATCTAAATCAGGTCTATCACATGTAGAAGACAATGGCTTTGGGGAAAAACACCATAATACATTTTCTTCTTAAAGCCATAGATTCTGTCAAAAAGAGGGTATCTTTGGCATTGACTCTGGAGAGCCTGGAACCAAGAACTCTTAGGGATGTGAGAAAATAATGTGTAGAGTCCATCACATTATCTTATGAGGCATTATCCTGACACTGCTCAACCATTTCATAAATATGACTGGTGTGAAGACTACATGGTTCTGATTTAGTTCCATTTAGCAAATCAAAGGAGAAGGCTATGGCATCCCACTTAAGTACTCTTGTCTGGAAAATCTCATGGACGGAAAAGCCTGGTCAGCTACAGTCCATGGGGTCGCGAAGAGTCGGACACAACTGAGAAACCTCACTTTCACTTTTCATTTTCATGCATTGGAGGAGGAAATGGCAATCCACTCCAGTGTTCTTGCCTGGAGAATCCCAGGGACGGCGGATCCTGGTGGGCTGTCGTCTATGGGATTGCACAGAGTCGGACATGACTGAAGCAACTTAGCAGCAGCAGTAGCAGCAAATCAAAGTGCTGTTTCACGATTGCTGCCTGAGATTTAAGGTAATATTCATGTGGTATCCTTTGAAATAAGGAGATTGAGTCAGAAGCCATCATTCGAGTGGCATATGGATTAAAGATGATTTTTACAACCCAGCTCTATCAGTTTTCACTGAAGACCATGTTCTTGCCAAATGCATTTTCTTAGAATATGCCATGAGATTTTTTTTCACAAATATAGGCCAAAATATCTCTGCAGCTCCATCTCGCTCCAGGTTACTTAGAGTAAGCTTTTATCTCTTTACATAACGCTAGTGACAGAATATTTAAAATGATGTTGATTGAATTCTAGAAAAGTCAAGGAATGTTAAGAGGGAACTGAAATGCAGAGAACACGAGACCAGAGATCACTTCAGTTCATTTCAGTCACTCAGTCCTCTCCGACTTCTGTGACCCCATGGATTGCAGCACGCCAGGCTTCCCTGTCCATCACCAATTCCCGGAACGTACTCAAACTCATGTCCATCGAGTCAGTGATGCTATCCAACCATCTCATCCTCTGTCGTCCCCTTCTCCTCCCGCCTTCGATCTTTCCCAGCATGAGGGTCTTTTCTAATGAGTCAGTTCTTCGCATCAGGTGGCCAAAATATTGGCATTTCAGCTTCAGCATCAGTCCTTCCGATGCATATTATGGACTGATTTCCTTTAGGACTGACTGATTTGATCTCCCTCCTGTCCAAGGGACCCTCAAGAGTTTTCTCCAACACCACAGTTCAAAACATCAATTCTTCAGTGTTCAGCTTTCTTTATACACCAACTCTCACATCCATACATGACTACTGGAAAAGCTATAGCTTTGAGTAGATGGACCTTTGTCAGCAAAGTAATGTCTCTGCTTTTCAGTATGCTGTCTAGAATAGTATAACTTTTCTTTCAAGGAGCAAGCACGTTTTAATTTCATGGCTGCAGTCACCCTCTGCAGTGATTTTGGAGCCCAAGAAAATAAAGTTTATCACTGTTTCTATTATCTCCCCATCTATTTGCCATGAAGTGATGGCACCGCTTCGTTTTCTGAATGTTCAGTTTTAAGCCAACTTTTTCACTCTCCTCTTACAAGAGACTCTTTAGTTCCCTTTGCTTTCTGCCATAAGGATAGTGTCATCTGCATATCTGAGGTTATTGATATTTCTCCTGGCAATCTTGATTCCAGCTTGTGCTTCATCCAGCCCAACATTTTGCATGATGTACTCTGCACAGAAGTTAAATAAGCAGGGTGACAATATACCATCTTGACACACTCCTTTCCCAATTTGGAACCAGTCCATTGTTCCAAGTACGGTTCTAACTGTTGTTTCTTGACCAGCATACAGACTTCTCAGGAGGTGAGTAAAGTGGTCTGGTATTTCCATCTCTTTAAGAATTCTCCACATCAAGATTGCCAGGAAAAATATCAATAACCTCAGATATGCAGATAATACCACCCTTACGGCAGAAAGTGAAGAGCAACTAAGAAGCCTCTTGATGAAAGTGAAAGAGGAGAGTGAAAAAGTTGGCTTAAAGCTCAACATTCAGAAAACGAAGATCGTGGCATCTGGTCCCATCACTTCATGGGAAATAGATGGGGAAACAGTGGAAACAGTGTCAGACTTTATTTTGGGGGGGCTCCAAAATCACTGCAGATGGTGATTGCAGCCGTGAAATTAAAAGACGCTTGCTCCTTGGAAGGAAAGTTATGACCAACCTAGATAGCATATTCAAAAGCAGAGACATTACTTTGCCAACAAAGGTCCGTCTAGTCAAGGCTATGGTTTTTCCAGGGGTCACGTATGGATGTGAGAGTTGGACTGTGAAGAAAGCTGAGCACCGAAGAATTGATGCTTTTGAACTGTGGTGTTGGAGAAGACTCATGAGAGTCCCTTGGACTGCAAGGAGATCCAACCAGTCCATTCCAAAAGAGATCAGTCCTGGGTGTTCTTTGGAAGGACTGATGTTAAAGCTGAAACTCCAGTACTTGGGCCACCTCATGCGAAGGGCTGACTCATTGGAAAAGACTCTGATGCTGGGAGGGATTGGGGGAAGGAAGAGAAGGGGATAACAGATGATGAGATAACTGGATGGCATCACCGACTCAATGGACATGAGTTTGAGTGAACTCCAGGAGTTGGTGATGGACAGGGAGGCATGGGGTGCTGCGATTCATGGGGTCACAAAGAGTCGGACATGACTGAGCAACTGAACTGAACTGAGATGAGTGCAACTGGATGGTAGTTTGCACATTCTTTGGCATTGCGGAAACTGATCTTCTCCAGTCCTGTGGCCACTGCTGAGTTTTCCAAATTTGCTGGCATATTGAGTGTAGCACTTTCACAGCATCACCTTTTAAGATTTGAAACAGCTCAACTAGAATTCCATCACCTCCACTAGCTTTGTTCATAGTGATGCTTCCTAAGGGTCCACCTGACTTCACAATCCAAGGTGTCTGGCTCTAGGTGAGTGATCACACCATCAGTTATCTGGATCATGAACATCTTTTTTATATAGTTCTTCTGTGTATTCTCGCCACCTCTTCTTAATATCTTCTGCTTTTGTTAGGCCTATACCATTTCTGTCCTTTATTGTGCCCATGTTTGCACAAAATATTCCCTTTGTATCTCTAACTTTCTTGAAGAGTTCTCTAGTCTTTCCCATTCTACTATTTTCCTCTATTTATTTGCATTGATCACTGAGGAAGGATTTTTTATCTCTCCTTGCTATTCTTTTGAACTCTGCATTCAAATAGGTACATCTTTATTTTTCTCCTTTGCCTTTAGCTTCTCTTCTTTTCCCAGCTATTTGTAAGACCTCCTAAGACAACCATCTTACTTTTTTGCATTTCTTTGTCTTGGGGATGGTCTTGATCACTGCCTCCTGTATAATATCTTGAACCTCTGTCCATAGTTCTTCCATCATTCTATCAGATCTAATCTCTTGAATCCGTCACTTCCACTGTATAATCATATGGAATTTGACTTAGGTCATACCTGAATGGCCTCATGGTTTTCCCTACTTTCGTCAATACTACTTTAATCTGAATTTTTCAGTAAGGAGCTCATGATCTGAGCACAGTCAGCTCCCAGTCTTGTTTTTGCTGACTGTATAGGGCTTCTCCATCTTCGGCTGCAAAGAATATAATCCATCTGATTTCAGTATGGACTATCTGGTGATGTCCATGTGTAGAGTCATCTCTTGTGTTTGCTATGATCAGTGTGTTCTCTTGGTTAGCTTTTGCCCTGATTCATTTTGTACTCCAAGGCCAAACTTGCCTGTTACTCTAGGTATCTCTTGACTTACTACTTTTGCATTCCAGTCCCCTATGATGAAAAGAACATCTTTTTTTGGTGTTAGTTCTAGAAGATCTTGTAGGTCATCGTAGAACCGTTCAACTTCAGCTTGGGAGTATTACTCAGCCATTAAAAAGAATACATTTGAATCAGTTCTAATTAGGTAAAAGAAACTGAAGCCTATTATACAGAGTGAAGTAAGCCAGAAAGAAAAACACCAATACAGTATACTAACATATATATATGGAATTTAGAAAGATGGTAACGATAACCCTGTATGTGAGACAGCAAAAGAGACACAGATGTATAGAACAGTCTTTTGGACTCTGTGGGAGAGGGAAAGGGTGGGATGACTTGGGAGAATAGCATTGAAACATGTATAATATCATATATGAAATGAGTCGCCAGCCCAGGTTCAATGCATGATACTGGATACTTGGGGCTGGTGCACTGGGATGACCCAGAGGGATGGTACGGGGAGGGAGGAGGTAGGGGGGTTCAGGATGGGGAACACGTGTATACCTGTGGCAGATACATGTTGATGTATGGCAAAACCAATACAATATTGTAAAGTAACCTCCAATTAAAATAAATAAATTTATTTTTTTTAAAAAAGAAAATCAGAGATACCAAGGGAACATTTCATGCAAAGATCAGCACAATAAAGGACAAAAATAGTGTGGACCTAACAGAAGCAGATATTAAGAAGAGGTGGCAAAAAGACACAGAACTATACAAAACCGATCTTCACAATCCAGATAATTACGATGGTATGATCACTCAGCTAGAGCCAGACATCCTGGAATGTGAAGTTAAGTGGGCGTTAGCAAGCATCGCTACAAACAAAGCTAGTGGAGGTGACAGAATTCCAGTTGAGCTATTTCAAATCCTAAAAGATGATGCTGTGAAAGTGCTACACTCAATATGCCAGCAAATCTGGTAAACTCAGCAGTGGCCACAGGACTGGAAAAGGTCAGTTTTCATTCCAATCCCAAAGAAAGGCAATGCCAAAGAATGTGCAAACTACTGCACAATTGCACTCATCTCACACACTAGTAAAGGAATGCTCAAAATTCTCCAAGTGAAGCTTCAACAGTACCTGAACTGTGAACTTCCAGATGTTCAAGTTGGTTTTAGGAAAGGCAGAGGAACCAGAGATCAAATTGCCAACATCCATTTGATCATCGAGAAAGCAAGAGAGTTCCAGAAAGATATCTATTTCTGCTTTATTGACTATGCCAAAGCCTTTGACTGTGTGGATCACAACAAACTGTGGAAAATTCTTAAAGACATGGGAATACCAGACCACCTGACCTGCTTCTTGATAAATCTGTGTGCAGATCAGGAAGCAACAGTTAGAACTGGACATGGAACAACAGACTGGTTCCAAATAGGGAAAGGAGTACATCAAGGCTATATATTGTCACCCTGCTTATTTAACTTATATGTGGAGTACTTCATGAGAAATGCTGGGCTGGATGAAGCACAAGCTGGAATCAAGATTGCCGGGAGAAATAGCAATAACCTCAGATATGCAGATGACACCATGCTAATGGCAGAAAGTGAAGAAGAACTAAAAAGCCTCTTGATGAAAGTGAAAGAGGAGAATGAAAAAGTTGGCTTAAACCTCAACATTCATAAAACTAAGATCATGGCATCTGGTCCCATCACTTCATGGGAAATAGATGAAGAAACAATGGAAACAGTGAGAGACTTTATTTTGGGGGGTGCCAAAATCACTGCAGATGGTGATTGCAGCCATGAAATTAAAAATGCTTACTCCTTGGAAGAAAACTTATGGCCAACCTAGACAGCATATTCAAAAGCAGAGACATTACTTTGCCAACAAAGGTTCATATAGTCAAAGCTATGGTTTTTTCAGTAGTTATGCATGGATTTGAGAGTTTGGACCATAAAAAGACTGAGCACTGAACAATCAATGCTTTCAGTTGCAGTGATGGAGAAAACTCCTGAGAGTCCCTTTTGCTGAAAGGAGATCAATCCTAAAGGAACCAGTCAATCCTAAAGGAAATCAACCCTGAATATTCATTGGAAGGACTGATGTTGAAGCTGAAACTCCAACACTTTGGACACCTGATGCGAAGAGCTGACTCATTGGAAAAGACCCTGATGCTGGGAAAGATTGAAGGCAGGAAGAGAAGGGGACAACAGAGGATGAGATGGTTGGATGGCATCACCGACACAGTGGACATGAGTTTGAATAAACTCCGGGAGTTAGTGATGGACATGGAGGCCTGGCGTGCTGCAGTCCCTGCAGTCGCAAAGAGTCAGACACAACTGAGCAATTGAACTGAACTGAACTGAACCAATAGAGTAGGCAAGAAGTGATATGTGGTATCCAAGATGAGGTGATTAAAGTCCAAACAGTTTTCATCTTGTGCTTTTGGAATAACTGTCCTCTAAGGACTCTACCAGGACTTCCCTGGTGGCTCCTTGGTGGCTCAGTGGTAAAGAGCCATTGCAGTGACGCCTTCAATGCAGGAGACCTGTGTTTGATCCCTGGATTGTGAAGATGCCCTGGAGAAGGGCATGGCAACCCACTCTAGTTTTCTTGCCTAGGAAATCCCATGGACAGTATAGCCTGGCAGACTGCAGTCCACAGGGTCACACAGAGTTGGACACGACTGAAGCGACTAAGCAGCAGCAGCAGCAGCCACAAGGACTCTACCACATGGAGAGTCCTTGTTGGGACTCCTTGTTGGGAGAAACCAAATTCACATTCAGAAGACACATGTACATGCCTCTTAGTCAACAGGCCCCACTGAGTTCAACCTTTGAGTCATTCCAGCCCAGGCATCATAAATGTGAGTGAAGAATCCAGGACCAGTTTCAAAGACATGCAAACTATACAGTCACACAAGGCCCACACTCAGAAGGGCCTATGGTTGGTTTAATCTCTGTTATTACCAATTACATCTTTGAACTTGTGTTTTATAAGTGAAGTCCAAGGGACAATGCAGTATGTGCACAAGTACAGGTAGCATGTACAATATGTATATCTTCCACATGCCACCCCCAATTCTCACCATCTCCTGCCACCTCACATATAGACTTCATGTTGCTCTACAAGTACGGAACTCAGATGGACCCACGATATGTGGAGTTCCAGAAGACTCAAAGTGAGTCCAGGATAAGCACGTGACATCTACGATTGAGTAAAGTGAAAGTGGAAGTTTCTCAGTAGTGTCCAACTCTTTGCGACCCCATGGACTATACAGTCCATGGAATTCTCCAGGCCAGAATACTGGGGTGGGTAGCCGTTCCCTTCTCCAAGGGATCTTCCCAACCCAGGGATTGAACCCAAGTCTCCTGCATTGCAGGCAGATTCTTTACCAGCTGAGCCACCAGGCAAGCCCATGACTGAGTCTAACAGCTGTAAGAAGTCACGCTTTTCAATTCAAACTAGAACCTGCTTTGAATGCAGGAATAAGGAGGTGGCGTTCTAAGAAATTCTCACAAAAGAAGCCTATCATATCCTTTCTTATGTGTATTCCTTCTCTGTATTAACATACAACTACTTACAGTGAAAATGATGGCATGGAAAGAAAGGAAAAGAGACAACCCATTGTTATTTTTCCTTTTAGTTCTTCCTTATTCGTCAGTAAGCCAAAGGTAGAGAATGTTGGTAAAATGTGTGCATTATCAGAAAGTGAAGGAAAATCTATACAGATGGACTGTAAGATCAAAATATATATGCACATATGAGCTATGAAAGACAAATCATAGATCCAGGGCACAGAGAACACTAAAAAAAGCAGCAAAGATCTTCTTTAGTCCAGACAACACTAATCCTGGATCCACTATGGGCAATCCAGAGGACAGTGAAAAGCCCTCTATCCCTTTTCAACTATCTTGTCATTCATTTTTCCTAGAAACAAGTGTTTCCTGAGAGGGCCCCAAGTTTCTTTTTCTCCAAAAAATATGCTTTTGGTGTCAATATTTTTTTTCTTTTTCTGAAAAGAAAAATTACAAGTGACAGAGAAGAAAATAAGAATATTTTCTAAAGGCTGAAAAATGCCTATGATTCAGAAGCCATTGTTCATCTGCAAGTCTAAGCCAAAAAGCTATATGGGAATGTACAAAAAAAGCTTTTAAAAATGTAAGTGCTCAAGGTTTTCTCCCAACAGTCATTTCAGGACTGATCACCCCATCTTCAACCTGAAACATAAGGTACAGCTATTGGGAAAAGGCTGCCATTCACAGCCAGGTCAGAAGTATGAGATTTATTTAGCTTGTGCTCTTGGCAGAGAGGACCATAAAACTTGATTCCTCCTCATCCTAAAATAAATGCTAGGCAGAGTAATGTTTCTAGAATGTCAAAAGAATGCCACAGAGAAGCATTTGCTTTTCTTGGTAACCCGTACTTTTAAAAGCACTGAAGTCCATATTTTCAATTCCAGAGAATTAAGGACAATGACAATGATTTCAGGCTTTTTCCCCTCAGTGGAAAATGCTGGATGAAATTAAGATATAAAGTGGCTCTTTTGCTTCCCTGGTAGCTCAGCTGGTAAAGAATCTGCCTCCAATGCAGGAGACCCTGGTTCAGTTCCTGGATCGGGAAGATTTGCTGGAGAAGGGAACGGCTACCCACGCCAGTATTCTAGCCTGGAGAAGTCAGACACTACTGAGTGACTTTCACTTTCACTTTTTTTGCTATTCAAATATGTATCGGCCCCTTTCACTAACAAACCACTTGATGCCCATTATCTCCCATGTAGAACAAAGAGTCTCACAGAGGGAACCAAATATCTACAGGACATGGGTTTTCCCTTATTCTCAGGGAGTTATTTTTAAAGTTAGATATTTCTGCAAACAAGCCAACACTGAACCTCCCTGGGACACAACTTTTGCTGGGCAGGTTGGCTCCATTGGTTAGTTAGAAACTGATCTGAATGAGGTCAACCGTTTGAAGCTTATTTCTCAAGGACCAAAATTCCAAAAAGGGAAACAAACAAAAAGCTGGTAATCCCAAAGATAGCACCTATTAAAATACATGCCTTTAGTTGCCAGCAGAATGTATCCAAAGAAGTTAAGAGAGTACAGTCTACAAAAACAAGCCAAACACTGTCCCCAACCTGCCAGTCTCTATCAATATTACAAAGAAGGTACATTAAAAAGCAACATACTCAGCAATGAGAAAGATCAGTTTTACCTATGTTTTAATTCTCCCTCTCCTAGTCCATATGTTGCACATCTTCTGCTCAAAGTATACCTTGATTACCAACTTTCCTCTCTCTGTCTAGTACTTCCCATTCCCATTTCCTCCACCACCCTTCCTGGCCTGTAGGTATGAGACAAGGGGAGGGAGCAGCATAAGACTGCAGGTCTGTGAGTGCATCCAGAGTGAAATGCTAATATGCCTAAGCACTGCCCAATAGCAGCAGAGAAAAATTTGCCAGGGGTAGCCTTGAGTGTTCAGTACTTTTTTTTTATTGGAGTATGGTAGATTTACAATGTGGTGTTAGTTTCAGCTGTACAGCAAAGTGAATCAGTTATATATATATAGACACATATCCACTCTTTTAAAGATTCTTTTCCCATATAGGCCATCACAGAGTATTGAGTAGAATTCCTTGAGCTATACAGTACATCATTCTTAGTTATCTATTTTATATATAGTAGTGTGTATATGTCAATCTCACTCTCCCAATTTATCCTTCCACCCCTCTTTTCCCCACTGGTAACCGTAAGTTTGTCTTCTACATCTGCTACTCTATATTTGTTTTGTAAATAAGTCCATTTATACCATTTTTAGATTCCACATACAAGCAATATCATATGATATTTATCTTTCTCTGACTAACTTACTCAGTGTGACAATCTCTAGGTCCATCTATGTTGATACAAAGGGCATTAGTTCATTCTTTTTATGGCTTAATAATATTCCATTTTATATATGTACCACATCTTCTTTATCCATTCCTCTACTGATAGATATTTAGGTTGCTTTCATGTCCTGGCTATTGCAAATAGTGCTATAATGAATATTGAGGTGCATTATCATTTTGAACCATGGTTTTCTCTGGATATATGTCCAGGAGTGAAATTGCTGTATCATATGGTTTTTAGTTTTCTAAGGAACCTCCATACTGTTCTGCATAGTGGCTGTACCAATTCACATTTCCACCAGGAAATGGGCAGGCTCTGGTCACCACACCACCAGTCAAACTCCCTATTGAGGGGATAACAGCACACCTGATGAAAGAAGTGGCAGTCATCCATAACTAAAAACATAAAAATAGCCCTCCAAGACAGTCTGAGGGTCTGGCACTGAGAAAAAGAGCCCCCAGAGCATTTAGCTTTCAAATCCAGCAGGGCTTGAGTGCAGTAACTTCACAGAGCTAGGGAAAATAGACTCCACTTTTGGAGATTGCACACAAGGTCTCATGTGTTCTGAGACCCAGCACAAAGCAGTACTTCCACAGGAACCTGGACAAGAGCTATCTAGGGATCTTATATGGGCTCCTGTGGAGGTAGGGATTGACTGTAACTCACTGTAGAGGCAAGAACACTGGTAGCTGAGGCCCCAGGGAACATTAATGAACATGAGCTCTCCTTGTTGTTTAGTCATTAAGTTGTGTCTGACTATTTGTAAACTCATGGACTATATAGCATGCAGGCTCTTCTGTCTTCACTGTCTCACATAGTTTGCTCAAACTCATGTCTATTGAGTCAGTGATGCAATCTAACAATCTCATCCATGAGCTCTCCTACATGCGTGTATGCGAAGTCATTTCATTTACATCCGACTCTCTGCAACGCTATGGACTATAGCCCACAGGCTTCTCTGTCCATGGGGATTCTGCAGGCAAGAATACTGAAGTGGGTTGCCATGCCCTCCTCCAGGGGATCTTGCCAACCCAGGGATCGAACCCATGTCTCTTATGTCTCCTGCATTGACAGGCAGGTTCCTAACCACTAGTGCCACCTGGGAAGCCCCATGAGTTCTACTGGAGGTCTCCATTTCAGCACCAAGACCCAGTCCTACCCAACAGCCTGCAGGCTCCACTCCTGGAATGCCTCAGGGCAAACAACCAGCAAGAAAGGAACACAGCCTCACCCATCAGCAGAGAGGCTGTCTAAAATCATATTAAGCACACAGCCACACCAAAACACATTCCCTTATGTGGCCCTGCTCACCAGAGGGACAAGACTCAGCTCCATCCACCAGAGGTCAGGCAACAGTCCCTCCCACCAGGAATCCTGCACAAGCCCCTCAACCAGCCTCACCAACCAGGGGACAGACACCAGAAGCAAAAGGAACTACAATCCCACAGCCTGCAGAAAGGCTGCAGTAAGTCAGAAAAAAGTGAGATGACAGAGAAATATGTTGTAGATGAAGGAGCAAGATAAAAACCTCCAAGGACAACTAAATGAAGAGGAGATAGGCCATCTACTGGTAAAGGGAGTCAGAGTAATGATAGTAAAGATGATCCAAAATCTCGGTAAAAGAATGGAGGCACAGACCAAGAAAATACAAGAAATGTTTATTAAAGAACTAGAACAGTTAAAAAACAAAGATGAACAACACAATAATTGAAAGGAAAAATGCATTAGAAGGAATCAATAGCAGAATAACTGAGGCAGAAGAATGAATAAGTAAGTGAGCTGGAAGACAGAGTGGTGGAAATCACTTCCACAGAACAGAATAAAGTAAAAATAATGAAAAGAAATAAAGACAATCTCAGAGACATCTGGGACAACATTAAACACATCAAAATTCACATGATAGGAGTCCAAGAAGTAGAGGAGGAGGAGGGGGAAGAGAAAGGGTCTGAGAAAACATCCAAAGAGATTATAGTAATAAAACTTCCCTAACATGGTAAGGGAAATAATCACCCAAGTCCAGAAAGTGCAGAGAGTCCATACAGGATAAACCCAAGGAGAAACACACTGAAACACATGTTAATTAAACTAATAAAAATTAAATACAAAGAAAAAATATTAAAGGAAACAAAGAAAAAGCAACAAAAATATACAAGGAAATCCCCCCATAAGGTTAACAGTTGATTTTTCAGCAGATTAAAAAGGCTACAAAGGAGTGGCATGATCTATTTCGAGTAATAAAAGGGGAAAACCTACAACTAAGAATACTCTACCTTGCAAGGCTCTCATTCAAATTCGATGGAGAAATTAAAAGCTTTATAGACAAGCAAAAGTTATGAGAATGCAGCACCACCAAACCAGCTTTGAATCAAATGCTAAAGGAAATTCTCTAGGCAGGGGAAAAAAAAAAAAAAAGACACAACTAGAAACAAGAAAATCACAAATGAGAAAGCTCAATGGTAAAGGCAAACATACAGTAAATGTAGGAAATCATCCACACACAAATATGATTCACAAACAAATATGATATCAAAACCAGCAACCGTGAGAAGAGAGTACAAATGCAGGAAATGGGAACTGCATTTGAAATTAAGAGACTAGCAAATGAAAACAAACATTTATATATAGAGAGAGACTGCTATAGACTGTTCATTTTTGAATCAACAGAGGAAGAGATCCTGGAGCATTTTTAGACCAACTCCTCATTTTCAAACTAAGAAATGTGAAACCCAGAGAAGTGGAGTAATCTGTCCAAGTGTGTGTGCTGGGGCTAACACAGAGGTCCAAGATTATTTCCCAGTACTACAGTTTGTCAGACTGGGGTTAGCTGCATGCCTATGGTAATCATCTACATCATCTCTAAAATGAGAAAATAAGAGCTGAAAACTGTTTCTCCTTCATTTGTTTCTTTTTCTCACCCAGAGATTTTTTACATCATTGTTTTTCACCTTGAATCCCTTCTATGATATCCACCATCCTGATTCATAAGCCTACTTATTCAATATTAAAACTTTCCTGAATAAGTGGAGAAACACATTTATTTGATGCACTGAAACAGAGAAGATATAAACTGGATTAAGAGGTTTAGAGATAATATCTGAAACTTTTTATTAAGAAAAATGACTAGAATTTTATTCTGATATGGACTGAGATTGGACAAAAACATTAAGAAATTGAGAAGTACTTTCATGGCAAAATCCAAATCCCTCAGCTTGACATTCAGGGGCCAAAGTTGTTCCCAACTATTTTATCTCTACTATAACTGTTCGAGACACCCTATGTTCTAACCATACAAGATGCCTCATTACTCCCCAGTATTCATATCAAGCACTCATTTAATTATTTTTTCAGGCTTATCACTTCCACCTGAAACACTATTCTCATTATCCTACTTACACCTCTGTCATCAGTGAAAACCATACTTGTTTTCAAAGTGCTATCACAGATGATCAGGGTTATTTGTGGCCCTTCCAAAACAGCAGGCAAATGTGAACAATTCCCCTTCCCCCGACTTTATTCTCTTCCAGAACTTTGTTTATATGTCTATTATAGAATTTACTACGTTTATCTTCTGTGCATAGTGTATTGTGTCTACTCCATCAACAGATGCTAAGTACTTAGATTTTCATCCCAAAATACCAGCCCTGAGACAGGCTTAAAGGAGTCACACAATTAAGTTTTTTAACTGAACTGAAGATTTGGGGAAAAGGAAGTATTATTAATCAGCATTAAATAGTTTCAATATTGTAATACACAAAAGTACTTTCATCTGAAGAATTTAAATGGTAACCTCTGTACGTATTTGATTTGAATTTCTTACAGAAAAAAAATTGTCATCCTTCATTCAAAGAACAAATGCATTTCCCATTTTCTGTGTCACAAAATGAAAACTCCCTTCTATCTACCACTATGTAAAAAACTGACAATTTCTCTCCTTCTGAGTATTGGCAAGAACTCAATCTCCAACCAACTTGCAAATCAGAAGATCATGCAGAGTACCATTTTCCCATTTGTTGAATCCAAAAGATTCTCAGCAGTTCTCAAACTCTAGACACCTTCATTGTGGAAAATACACCCAACAACAGATGAAATGTAGCACAATTTGGAGAAATGGTCAGTTTTCTTTCTCTGTTTTATTCCAATTATAAAATGAGAGTGATTTTGGAATGTTTGGGTTTAGAATTTAATTTCATTGTATTTGAAACCATACAACAGGCAAAGGAAGAAAATTTTACTAGAGTCAGTTCCTGCATGTTTGAAAATTCATGTATACTCTTGAAAACACATTTGCAGATCACAAGTATTTGTAAACTTAAACAGTAATGAGCTGAGCCCGTGTTTTGCATCTCTGGGCCATCTTAAGCCATCAATGTTGATATTACCACAGAGAAACCTTCCCTTTCATGGTCATGAGCTTGTCCCTTTCAGCAGATCTGTGATACTTTCTAGCATCTCACACAAGGAGTTTTTAAATTTAATTTCTGAGGGCCAGATTCTGCCCTTGGATACATGTGAGTAATAAGTACTGACGTCAGTGGAAATTCTGGATATGCATTTGAGGGCAGACTATGGTCCTCTGAGTATTCCTAATGTGACTGCTGAAATTCTCTTTCTTAAGACTGGTTTGATTTTGGCTCTCTTTCTCTTAAATGTGCATACAATACCAGAAATGATGCATGAAGGCTGTGATCAAATGAAACACTTCAGAACCAGCTGGTAGCCTGTTCTGACCCAAGGAAAGAGCTAGATTTTAAGTCCTCTATATTCCCTGATAACCAGCATAGAGCAAGATTTTCATTTCCAGACCCACATCCTAATTAAAGAGAATAAAACTAAGATTACAACTAATGCTGATGATTTTCAAACCAGTTTTAAAGAGTTTTAGGATGAAAACTGCACTCACTTCATAAACTTCATTTATGTAGCTACTATTTTATTTTCTGTTTTTTGTTTTTCACTGAATTGAATTATAAATGCTAGTAATTTCAGGACACTTATAAAACTACATACAAAGGGAGACAAACTGGTGAAGTGGCAATCTGGAACTGCCTGGAAACCCCAGACTCATCCTATACTTCTTTTTCTTCCTACCCTGATCTCCACTCATATCCCCCCACTCCCACACAGAAACACATAAACATTCAGTTCACCAAAACCTCTCAATTTTGTCTCCCTAATTCCTGAGTACACCTCCCTTTTTCTTCAGCTTCACTATTTTTAGCCCTGTTCATTTTTCTTCCTAGACAATTGCAATGGTCTCACTGTTCTGGTCTCCTTCCCCTCATCTTGAATGCTACACATTCTCCACACAGGTGGCAGAACGATAATTTTAAACTGTAAATCTAAGACTGATACTCTCATGAATATAATCCAGTAGCCTTCCATTGGCTTCATGCAATATCTAACAGTTCATTATTTGAATTGTCTCAAAAGCTTCCCTGGTGGCTCAGCAGTAAACAATCCTCCTGCCAAGGTAGGATACTTGGGTTCAATCTCTGGGTCAGGAAAATCCCCTGGAGAAGTAAACGGCAACGTACTCCAGTATTCTTGCCTGGAGAATACCATGGACAGAGGAGCCTGTCCATGGAGTCGCAAAGAGTTGGACACAACTTAGCTAGTGACTAAAGAGCAGCAGCATGTAGCACAGAGAATCACATTCATTATGTCATTGATTCTAAACCTTGTGAAATAAGGGTAAATAACATTATGTTATTTGTCTAGAATCCCTTCGCTAATACTCATAGAGCAAAAACTGAACCCCAGACTCCACGATTATTTTATCAATCTATAACAGAATTCTTTAAAGTCACAACCACTCAGTTCAGTTCAGTCGCTCAATCGTGTCCAACTCTTTGTGACCCCATGAATCGCAGCACACCAGGCCTCCCTGTCCATCACCAACTCCCAGAGTTCACTCAGACTCACGTCCATCGAGTCAGTGATGCCATCCAGCCATCTCATCCTCTGTCGTCCCCTTCTCCTCCTGCCCCCAATCCCTCCCAGCATCAGAGTCTTTTCCAATGAGTCAACTCTTCGCATGAGGTGGCCAAAGTACTGGAGTTTCAGCTTTAGCATCATTCCTTCCAAAGAAATCCCAGGGCTGATCTCCTTCAGAATGGACTGGTTGGATCTCCTTGCAGTCCAAGAGATTCTCAAGAGTCTTCTCCAACACCACAGTTCAAAAGCATCAATTCTTCGGCACTCAAGCTTCTTCACAGTCCAACTCTCACATCCATACATGACCACAGGAAAAACCATAGCCTTGACTAGACAGACCTTAGTCGACAAAGTAATGTCTCTGCTTTTGAATATGCTATCTAGGTTGGTCATAACTGCACGGGTGCAGGAGGGCCTAGAGGAGCTATCCCACGTTGAAGGTCAGGAAGGGTGGTGGTGAGGAGATACCCCTCGTCTAAGGTAAGGAGCAGTGGCTGCGCTTTACTGGAGCAGCCATGAAGAGATACCCCATGCCCAAAGTAAGAGAAACCGAAGTAAGACGGTAGGTGTTGCAAGAGGGCATCAGAGGGCAGACACCCTGAAACCATACTCACAGAAAACTAGTCAATCTAATCACACTAGGACCACAGCCTTGTCTAACTCAATGAAACTAAGCCATGCCCACGGGGCAACCCAAGACGGGCGGGTCATGGTGGAGAGGTCTGACAGAATGTGGTCCACTGGAGAAGGGAATGGCATACCACTTCAGTATTCTTGCCTTGAGAACCACATGAACAGTATGAAAAGGCAAAATGAAAGGATACTGAAAAAGGAAGTCCCCAGGTCAGTAGATGCCCAATATGCTACTGGAGATCAGTGGAGAAATAACTCCAGAAAGAATGAAGGAATGGAGCCAAAGCAAAAACAATACCCAGCACAACCACTACTTACTAACAATTTTGGCCCAATTCTCTCTTTCCATAAAAAGTAGAGTTGCTCTGATTTAAAATTTTAAAGTAAAAGGCACAAAGTCTCCTACACATGTTCCACTTGGTATTCTGTATTCCCTTCCCTATTGTGTTGTTTCTTGATAGTACTGCCAGCATATTCCTCTGCCCCAGCTACTTTTTATTTACTCTTTTACGGGGGCATGAATGTCATTGCCATGTCATTTAATTCAAATGTTTTCAATGTCACAGTTCTGCCACATTGACTTTTTTCTGGTCTTTTTATACTTGCTTTCAACAAGGGAAATGTTATTTTGGTCATTAACTGAAAATTCACTATGGGTTTTTAATTCTCTTTGAGGTTTCTTTTTAGAAGCTTTTTAACTCAAAAGTTGTTCTTATCTTTGTTATATGCATAAACTCAAATTCTAAGAATCCTGAAGTTTTCAAACAAATATTTTTAGATGGTATTTTTGAAAGTATATTCTTCAGATAATCCAAATCTCAAGACATGTAGAAGATGGGTGAAGGAAGAGAGGAGAGAAAGGGTTACTGGTTAAATAAAGTTAGAGAAAACCATAATGAATATCCCCTCAATGAAATTCATATGCATATAAGGATACTAAAGACTCTGTAAGTCCTTCAGTGAAAAGAGTCATTTAACTCAGTATTTCCCAAACCTGATTAACCATGAAACTTCCCCCCCCCTTATTCAACATCTAAAACATCCTATAGATGTTTTATATACAAA
Organism: Capricornis sumatraensis; assembly: GCF_032405125.1. Classification (NCBI taxonomy): domain Eukaryota; kingdom Metazoa; phylum Chordata; class Mammalia; order Artiodactyla; family Bovidae; genus Capricornis; species Capricornis sumatraensis. Next base: position 20,597,037 of record NC_091091.1, read on the forward strand.
TGGTAAATATATATAATATATATACATATATTAATGTGATGCCCTTCCCATATCACACCTTTGTAATGGCAAAGGAGCTTGCATAACTCAATGACGCTATCAGCCATGCTGTGCAGGGCCACCCAAGACAAACAAAGTCCACTGAAGGAGTGAATGGCAAACCACTCCAGTATTCTTGCCATGAGAACCCCATGAACAGTATGAAAAGGCAAAAAGATATGACACCAGAATATGAGACACCTAAGTCATATGATGCCCACTATGTTACTGAGGAAGAGTAGAAGGCAGTTACAAATAGCTCCAGAAAGAATGAAGCAGGTGGGCCAAAGCAGAAATGAAGCTCAGTTATGGATGTGTCTGGAGGTGAAAGTCTAATGCTATAAAGAACAATATTGCATAGAAACCTGGAATGTTAGGTCCATGAATCAAGGTAAACTGGATGTGGTCAAGGAGGAGATGGCAAGAGTGAACATCAACATTTTAGAAATCAGTGAACTACTCCAGAAAGCAGGAATATAAGGAACATACCTCAACATAATAAAAGCTATTTATGACAAACCCACAGCAAACATTATCCTCAATGGTGAAAAATTGAAAGCATTTCCCCTAAAGTCAGGAAGAAGACTAGGGTGCCCACTTTCACCGCTACTATTCAACATAGTTCTGGAAGTTTTGGCCACAGCAATCAGAGCAGAAAAAGAAATAAAAGGAATCCAAATTGGAAAAGAAGAAGTAAAACTCTCACTGTTTGCAGATGACATGATCCTCTACATAGAAAACCCTAAAGACTCCACCAGAAAATTACTAGAGCTAATCAATGAGTATAGTAAAGTTGCAGGATATAAAATCAACACACAGAAATCCCTTGCATTCCTATACACTAATAATGAGAAAGTAGAAAAAGAAATTAAGGAAACAATTCCATTCACCATTGCAACGAAAAGAATAAAATACTTAGGTATATCTACCTAAAGAAACTAAAGACCTATATATAGAAAACTATAAAACACTGATGAAAGAAATCAAAGAGGACACTAATAGATGGAGAAATATACCATGTTCATGGGTCGGAAGAATCAATATAGTGAAAATGAGTATACTACCCAAAGCAATTTACAAATTCAATGCAATCCCTATCAAGCTACCAGCCATATTTTTCACAGAACTAGAACAAATAATTTCACAGTTTGTATGGAAATACAAAAAACCTCGAATAGCCAAAGCAATCCTGAGAAAGAAGAATGGAACTGGAGGAATCAACTTGCGTGACTTCAGGCTCTACTACAAAGCCACGGTCATCAAGACAGTATGGTACTGGCACAAAGACAGAAATATAGATCAATGGAACAAAACAGAAAGCCCAGAGATAAATCCACACACATATGGACACCTTATCTTTGACAAAGGAGGCAAGAATATACAATGGAGTAAAGACAATCTCGTTAACAAGTGGTGCTGGGAAAACTGGTCAACCACTTGTAAAAGAATGAAACTAGATCACTTTCTAACACCGCACACAAAAATAAACTCAAAATGGATTAAAGATCTAAATGTAAGACCAGAAACTATAAAACTCCTAGAGGAGAACAAGGGCAAAACACTCTCAGACATAAATCACAGCAGGATCCTCTATGATCCACCTCCCAGAATTCTGGAAATAAAAGCAAAAATAAACAAATGGGATCTAATTAAAATTTAAAGCTTCTGCACAACAAAGGAAACTATAAGCAAGGTGAAAAGACAGCCTTCTGAATGGGAGAAAATAATAGCAAATGAAACAACTGACAAAGAACTAATCTCAAAAATATACAAGCAACTTATGCAGCTCAATTCCAGAAAAATAAATGACCCAATCAAAAAATGGGCCAAAGAACTAAATAGACATTTCTCCAAAGAAGACATACAGATGGCTATCAAACACATGAAAAGATGCTCAACATCACTCATTATTAGAGAAATGCAAATCAAAACCACAATGAGGTACCACTTCACACCAGTCAGAATGGCTGTGATCCAAAAATCTGCAAGCAATAAATGCTGGAGAGGGTGTGGAGAAAAGGGAACCCTCCTACACTGTTGGTGGGAATGCAAACTAATACAGCCACTATGGAGAACAGTGTGGAGATTCCTTTAAAAATTGCAAATAGAGCTACCTTATGACCCAGCAATCCCACTGCTGGGCATACACACCAAGGAAACCAGAATTGAAAGAGACACATGTACCCCAATGTTCATCGCAGCACTGTTTATAATAGCCAGGACATGGAAACAACCTAGATGTCCATCAGCAGATGAATGGATAAGAAAGCTGTGGTACATATACACAATGGAGTATTACTCAGCCGTTAAAAAGAATACATTTGAATCAGTTCTGATGAGATGGATGAAACTGGAGCCGATTATACAGAGTGAAGTAGGCCAGAAAGAAAAACACCAATATAGTATGCTAACACATATATATGGAATTTAGAAAGATGGCAATGATGACCATGTATGCAAGACAGCAAAAAAGACACAGATGTGTACAGTGGACTTTTGGACTCAGAGGGAGAGGGAGAGGGAGAGGGTGGGATGATTTGGGAGAATGGCATTGAAACATGTATACTATCATGTAAGAATCGAATCGCCAGTCTATGTCTGATGCAGGATACAGCATGCTTGGGGCTGGTGCATGGGGATGCCCCAGAGAGATGTTATGGGGAGGAAGGTGGGAAGGGGGTTCATGTTTGGGAAAACATGTACACCTGTGGTGGATTCATGTCAATGTATGGCAAAACCAATACAGTATTGTAAAGTAAAATAAAGTAAAAATAAAAATTAAAAAAAAAAAGAAATCAGTGAACTATGATGCTGGGAGGGATTGGGGACAGGAGGAGAAGGGGATGACAGAGGATGAAATGGCTGTATGGCATCACTGACTCGATGGACGTGGGTCTGAGTGAACTCTGGGAGTTGGTGATGGACAGGGAGGCCTGGCGTGCTGCGATTCATGGAGTTGCAAGGAGTTGGACACGACTGAGCGACTGAACTGAACTGAACTGAACACATATGAGAATGGGTGAACTTCATTGAAATGACCATTATATCTACTATATCTAAGGGCAAGAATCCCTTCGAATTCTAAAGAATTATAAATATATATTATATATATATTATATCTTGCCTTTATATCTAATATATCTTGCCATTATATCTAATGGCAAGAATTCCTTAGATGAAATGGAGTAGCCCTTATAATCAACAAAAGAGTCAGAAATGCAGTACTTGGGTGCAATCTGAAAAAAGACAGAATGATCTTGGTTTATTTCCAAGGCAAACCATTCAATATCACAGTAATCCAACTCTATGTCCCAAACACTAAAGTCGAAGAAGCTGAAGCTGAACAGTTCTATGAAGATTTACAAGACCTCCTAGAACTATGACCAAAAACACATGTCCTTTTCATCATAGAGGATTAGAGCACAAAAGTAGCAAGTCAAGAGATACCAGGAGAAACAGGCAAGTTTGGCCTTGGAGTACAAAATGAAGCAGGGTAAAGGCTAAAGGATATTTGTCAAGAGAACACACTGGTCATAGAAAACACCCTCTTCCAGTAACACAAGAGACCACATTACACGCCAGTTCATCACCAAATTGTCAATACCAAAATCAGATTGATTATATTCTTTGCAGCTGAAGATGGAGAAGCTCTATGTAGTCTGCAAAAACAAGACCTGGAGGTGACTGTGACTCATATCATCAGCTCCTTATTGCAAAATTCAGGCTGAAACTGAAGAAAGTAGGGAAAACCACTAGGCAATCCAGGTATAATCTAAATCAAATCTTTATGATAATACAGTATTCAAAGCATTAGATCTGGTAGACAGAGCACCTGAAGAACTATGGACAGAGTTTCTTAACATTGTACAGGAGGTAGTGACCAAAACCAACCCAAAGAAAAAGAAATGCAAGAAGTCAAGGTAGTTGTCTGAGGAGACTTCACGAATTGCTGAGGGAAGAAGAGAAGTTAAAGGCAAGGGAGAAAGGGAAAGATATACCCAACTAAATGCAGAGTTCAGAGAATAGCAAGGATAGATAGGAAGGCCTTCTTAAATGAACAATTCAAAGAAATAGAAGAAAACAATAAAATGGAAAAGACTAGAGATATCTTTGAGAAAATCGGAGATATCAAGAGGATATTTCATATATGGATGGGCATAATAAAGGACAGAAATGGTAAAGACCTAACAGATGTAAAAGAGATTAAGAAGAGGTTGCAGAACACACGGAGGAACTGTGTAAGAAAGGTCTTAAATGACCTGGATAATCACGATGATGTGATCACTCACCTGGAGTGTGAAGTCAAGTGGGTCTTAGGGAGCATTACTACAAAGGTAGTGGATGTGATGGAATTCCAGCTGAGCTATTTAAAATCCTAAAATATGATGCTGTTAAATAGCTGCACTCAATATGTCAGCAAATTTTAAAAACTCAGCAGTGGCCACAGGCCTGGAAAAGATCTGTTTTCTTTCCAATCCCAAAGAAGGGCAATGTCAAAGAATGTTCAAACTATCATGCAGCTGTGCTCATTTCATATGCTGGCAAGGTTATGCTCAAAATCATTCAAGCTAGGCTCAGCAGTACACGAACTGAGAACTTCCAGATGTAGAAGCTGGGTTTAGAAAAGGCAGAGGAACCATATATCAAATTGCCAACATTCGCTGGATCATAGAGAAAGCAAGGGAATTTCAGAAAAATATCTACTTCTGCTTCATTGACTACATTGAGGTCTTTGACTATGTGGATCAATGATTACAGAAAATTCTTAAAGAAATGGGAACAGCAGACTACCTTACCTATCTCCAGAGAAACCTGTATATGGATCAATAAGTAACAGAACCAGATATGAAAGAACAGACTTGTTCAAAATTGAGAAAGGAGTATGTCATGGCTGTATATTGTCACCCTACTTATTTAATTTATATGCACAGTGCATCATGCAAAATGCCAGGCTGGATGAATCACAAGCTGGAATCGAGATTGCCAGGAGAATATTAACAACCTCAGATACATAGATGACACCACTCTAATGGCAGAGTGAAGAAGAACTAAAGAGCCTCTTGATGAGTGTGAAAGAGGAGAGTGAGACAGTTGGCCTAAAACTCAACACTCAAAAAACTAAGATCATGGCATCTGATCCCATCACTTCATAACAACCAGAAGGGGGAAAAATGGAAGTGGTGACAGATTTTCTTCTCTTGGACTGCAAAACTGACTCAGTCATGTCTGACTCTTTGCAACCCCATCACTGTGCCTACCAGGCTCCTCAGTCCATGGAATTCTCCAGGCAAGATTACTGAAGTGGGTTGTCATTTCCTTCTCCAGGGAACCTTCCCTACCCAGGTCTCCTGCATTACAAGCAGATTCTTCACCACCTGAGCCACCAGGGAAGTGACTGCAGCCATGAAGTTAAAAGAGGCTTTCTCCTTGGAAAGAAAGCTATGATCAACCTAGAAAGCATATTAAAAAGTAAAGACATCACTTTCCCAACACAGGTCTGTATAGTCAAAGTTATGGTTTTTCCAGTAGTCATGTACAGATATGAGTTGGACCATAAAGAAGGTGATGCTTTTGAATTACAGTGTGGAGAAGACTTTTGAGAATCCTTTGGGCTGGAAGGAGATCAAACCAGTCATTCCTAAAGGAAACCAATCCTGAATATTCATTGATGCTAAAGCTGAAGTTCCAATACTTTGGCCACCTGATGTGAAGAGCTGACTCTTTTTAAAAGACCTAGATGCTGGGAAAGATTGACAACAAAAAGAGAAGGGAGTAGCAAAGGATGAGATGGTTAGATAGCATCACCGACTCAATGGACATGAATCTGAGCAAACTCCGGGAGCAGTGAAGAACAGGTGAGCCTAATAAACTGCAGTTCTTGAGGTCAAAAGAGTCAGACACGACTTAGCAACTGAACAAAAACAACAAACATCACAAGATCCAATACATGTATAATGCATGCTAAGTAATAAATGTTCAATAAGTGATATTTATTATTGCTATTATTAACAAGTAGTAAATGTCACATCTCAGTTAATCCATTCTCTATAGATGGTAAGCTGTGATCCTAATATGCTCAGTTTAAAGCACATCCACTGATCCTAGGAAATAATGTCAGTTTACAATTTCCAATGAAAAACCATATGGGTAAAATAGTCAAAGAAACTCTCAGGAACCTAGGTATCATCAGTTCTGAATGCTACCACTTCAGAATATCTGAAAGTATGATCAACTAGTGTTGGGAGACAACGTGGTCTAAGTGAAGAAGTCTAATTGACTTTTACAGTTAAACATTCATCTAGGGCTTCCCAGGTGGCACTAGTAGTAAGGAATCCACCTGCCAATGCAGGAGACATGAGAGTCATGGGTTTGATCCCTGAGTCGGGAAGATCCCCTGGAGGAAAGCATGACAATCCAATCCACTATTCTTGCCTGGAGAATCCCATGGACAGAGGAGCCTGGTGGGCTATAGTCCACAGCATTGCAAAGATTCGGACATGACTCAAGCGACTTAGCACACACGTCAAACATTCAAAGCCAGCTTGGGTCCTTTAGCTCCTCTATGCCACATTTTCACAGGATGTAAACTGAAGCTATCACCATCAATTTCTGCAAGGTTGTTTTAAGACTTAGAAACAACATGCCTAGGACATAGCAGGCAGTCAAAAAATAAATGCTTTCATGGTTCCAGTGAGATTTGTTGACTTCTAAGACTCTGTAAATTATACAATATAGATTTGGTATGCAAACTGAATTATTTAATTCTCCAAAAAGGATGTTTCTTTAAAAGTACAGCCCTTTCCACCTCTCAAGAATTCCTCTCTCAGACCTATACTCTAGTTGTTCATCATAGCTGTAGAATTTTTACATGAGAATATTTTCCTGAAAAAAGAACTAATAACACCAACTTTTAAATTTTCTTCAAACTTTTGAAGAAGTTATACATTCACAAAGTTTAAGATGCAAAACATCATAAAATGCCATATAGTTTCCCTTTCAATCTTTTATTCATCCCTTTCCCCTACCTGTGTCCATCTCTAGATAATCACTTTTGTTTCTTGTTTCTTTTTTATTTATGTAAATACATACTATTATTTATATATATAAATATATTTTCTTTTCTTGAAGTTTTTGAGTTAAGTATTTAGTACACTGATTTTCATTCTTTCTTTACTAAGATAATTATTTAAGGCTCAGTAACTACAGCTCACAGGCTCTAGAGAACTGAGTCAGTAGCTGTGCATAGGATTAGTTGTCCCTTCATATGTGGGATCTTCCCAGACCAAGAACCAACTGAACCCGTGTCCTCTGCATTGACAAGTGGTATTCTTTACCTCTGAGCCATCAGGGAAGCCTCTGCTTTTTTAATATGGAGTTTTATGTGTTATTTATATATATTGGATATTAATGTGTTCTCAGTCATATTATTTGCAAATATTCTCTCCTATTCAATATATTGTCTTTTTGTTCTGGTGATAGTTTCTTTGGCTGTTCAAAAATCTTTTAAGTTTAATTTGGCCACATTTGTTTATTTTCACTTTTGTTTCTTTTATCTTGGGAAATAGATCCAAAAAAAATATTGCCACAATTTATGTCAAAGAGTGTTCTGCCTATGTTTTCTACTAGAAAGTTTGTGATTTCTGGTCTTACATTTAGGTCTTCAATCCATTTTGAGTTTACTTTTGTATATGGTATGAAAATGTTTTAATTTCATTCTTTTGCATGTAGCTGTCCACTTTTCCAAACACCACTTATTGAAGAGACTGGTTTTTCCATCATATAGTCTTGCCCCCTTTGTCATAGATTAATTGACCGTAAGTGTATGGATTATTTCTGGGCTCTCCATCCTGTTCCACTGATGTGTGTTCTGTTTTTGTGCCAGTAACATACTGTGTTGATTACTGTAGCTTTGTACTACAGTTTGAAGTCAGGGAGATGATACCTCCAGCATTATTTTTCTCAACATTGCTTTGGCTATTCAGGGTCTTCTGTGGTATAAATAGAAACCACATATAAAATTTTAGGGTTATTTGTTCTAGTTCTGTGAAAAATGTCATAGGCATTTGATAGAGATTGCATTATTATTTAGAACTTATTTCAAAATAAATTATTGAGGTAGAAATTATATTAAATACACCCATTTTAATTATACAGTTTGATAAATTTTGACAAAGGTATGCCCATATAACTACCTTCCTCATTTTCATCACCCCAAAAAGTTTCTTCAGCACCTTCCTTGCCAATCACTTTATCCCCACCCAAGCACCCGAGCATCTAATTTTTTTGTCACTGTAAACTAAATTTGTCTTTCCTAGAGTTTCATATAAATTGAATCATACAGTGTGCACTTTTACACCCAACTTCTTTTTTTCTCTTTTTATTTTATATTGGACTACAGTTGATTAACAATGTGTTAATTCATGTGTACAGCAAAGTGATTCAGCTATACATATACATGTAGCTATTCTTTTTCCAATTCTTTTTCCATTTAGATTGTTACATAACACTGAATGGAGTTCTCTGTGCTATACAGTAGGTCCTTGTTACTTACCCATTTTAAATATTGCAGTATGTACATGTCAATCCCAAATTCACTATCCCTTCCCCCACCCCTTCCCCCTGGTAATTGTAAGTTTGCTCTCTAAATTTGTGAGTCTGTTTCTGTTTTGTAAGTAAGTTCACTTGCATTGCTTTTTTAGATCCCACATATAAGCGATATAATACCATATTTTTCTGAAATCCATAGATTGCTTCAGATAGTATGGACATTTTAACAATATTAATTCTTCCAATACATAAACAAGGAATATTTTTACATCTGTTTGTGTCATCTGTAATTTCTTTCATCAGTGTTTTATCGTTTTCAGAGTATAGGACCTTCACCTCCTTGGTGAAGTTAATTCCTACGTATTTTATTCTTTGTGTTGTGATTTTAAATAAGATAGTTTTCTTGGTTTCTCTTCCTGATAACTCATTATTAGTATACAGAAAAGCAACAGATTTCTGTATATTAATCTTGTATCCTTTAACTTCGCTGAATTCCTTGATTAGTTCTAAGATGCTTTTAATGGAGAATTTAGGGTGATCATAGTGATATATCTGTCAATAGTGATATATTACTTCTCCCCTTCCAATTGAATGCCTTTTATTTCTTTTCATTTTCTGATTGCTGTGGCTAGAACTTCTAATACTATGCTAAATAGAAATAGCAAAAGTAGACATTCTTCTCTTTTTCTTCATTTTAGAAGAAAACTTCCAGCTTTTCATTGATAAATTTGATGTTAGCTGTGAATCTGTCATAAATGGCCTTTATTAAATTGAGATATGTTCCCTCTGTACCAATGCTGGTGAGTTTTTATCACGAACGGATATTGAATATTGTCAAATACTTTTACTGAATCTAGAGAGATGATCATGTGATTTGTATCTTTCCTTTTGTTAAAGTTTGTATCACACTGATTTACAATATTGAACCACCCTGGATCACAGAAATAAAACCCCCTTGACCACATTGTATGATCCTTTTTATATATTGTTGAATTTGGCTTGCTGAGGATTTTGTTGAGGATTTTGCATACATATTCACCTTCCCAGGTGGCTTAGTGGTAAAGAATTTGCCTGCCAATGCAACAGACACAGGAGATGCAGGTTCAGTCCCTGGGTTGGGAAGATAGCTTGGAGTAGGAAGTGGCAACCCACTCCTGCCTGGAGTATTCTTGCCTGGAAAACTCCATGGACAGAGGAGCCTGGCAGGCTGCAGTTCATGGGGTTGCAAAAACTTGGACACAACTGAAAGACTGAGCACACATGCACGCAATAGGGGCCTCATAGGATGAATCTGAAAATGTTCCCTCCTCTTCAATTTTTGGAAAATTTGCAAATAAGTATTTAGCTCTTCTTTATCTGTTTGTAGAATTCTTCTGTAAAGTTACCTAGTTCTGAACTTTTCTTTGCTAGGAGTTTTTTTATTACTAATCCAGTTTCACTACTAGTGATCAACCTGTTCAGGTTATCTATTTCTTCCTTCTTCAGTATTAGAAGACTGCATGTTTTGAGAAATTTATCCCTTTTTTCTAAAATGTCCAATTTGTTGGCATGTAACTTTATTCTCTTATTTTTTGCATCTCTATAATATCAGTTGTAATTTCTCCTCTTTTCACTTCTTATTTTGTTTATTTTGATCTTTTTTTTTCTTGATAAGCCTAGTTAAAGGTTTATCAATTTTATCTTTTCAAAAAAAGGCTCTTGGTTTCATTGATTTTTTTCTGTTTGGTTTTGTCTCTATTTATTTCTTCTCTAATCTTAATTATTCCCTGTCTTCTGCTAACTTTGAACTTCATATGCCCTTTTTCAAATTCCTTTAATGTTTTTGTTTTCATTGTTTTTGAGGTACTTTCTGATTTTCTTTCATTCCTTCATTGTTCCATTGGCTTTTTAGTAGCATGTTGTATAGTCTCCAAGTGTTTACACTTTTTTCCCACTTTTCTTTCTGTAACTAATTTCTGGTTTCATACCCTTGTGGTCAAGAAAAATGTTTGATATAATTTCTATATTTTAAAATTCTTTTTACTATTTATTTATCTAATTATGTGGCCGTGTCAAGTCTAAAGTTGCAGCATGCAAGATCTTTTTTTTAGTTATGTTATGTGGAATATTAAGTTATGGTATGTGAGATCTTTAGTTTCAGCCTGCAAACTCAGTTGCACCCTGTGGGAACTAGTGCTCTGACCAGGGATTGAACCCAGGCCCTGCAATGAGAGCACAGAGTCATAGAGACTAGACCAACAGGAAAGTTCCCCAATCATTTTTTAAAAACTGCATCAGCTAACTGAAGTGCCTGGGATTTCATAACCTGATATAAGAACAATTCTGATGTAAAAATGAGAGAAAATAGTGCAAATTTTTTAAAATAATATATTATGTTTTAAACCCCTTCTATTTTTTCTAAGCTTTGGTTATATAAAATTTATCATGGATACCATTTATTTGAGGGTTTTACTATGAACTAGGCACTGTGCTAAGCCCTAAGCTTGTTTTATGCTGTGTGGTACTCAATCGCTCAGTTCAGTTCAGTTCAGTTGCTCAGTTGTGTCCGACTCTTTGTGACCCCATGAATCACAGCATGCCAGGCCTCCCTGTCCATCACCAACTCCCAGAGTTTACCCAAACTCATGTCCATCAAGTTGGTGATGCCATCCAGCCATCTCATCCTCTGCCGTCCCATTTGCTCAGTATGTCCAACTTTTTGCAACCCCATGGACTGTAGCCCGCCAGGCTCCTCTGTCCATGGGGACTCACCAAGCAAGAATACTGGAATGGGTTGTCATGGCCTCCTCCAGGGGATCTTCCCAACCCAGGAATCAAACCCAGATCTCCTGCACTGCAGGCGGACTTTTTACCATCTGAGCCACCAGGAAAGCCCCTATCCCTAAGCATGCATATTACTTAACCTTCACAGTAATCTATGAAACTCCCCATTTTATAGCTGAGGAAGCTGAGACTTAAAAAAGTTATTTTGAAACCCCTACTGTTGATATTAACATCAGAATTCTAGTCCTGCTGGCCTTTCTGACTCCTATGTTTTAAGAATTTGCTAATCTTCACTAATTTTTCTAGATCATGTTCAATGTTCTTTTCTGTGACATTAATCTGATAATAGTCTAGGCATCATTTGAAACAGGCTATTTAAACTTTCCTTTAAACAGACTAATCAGTTCTGAAAGGTTAACTACATTTTTATATACTGATCAGTTTCTATTCTGCCACTATAATTTTTCTTTAATTTTCTGTCATTGGTTTTCTAGACCTTTGCCATTTCTCAGTTAATTTGGAAAATGAGTTACTGCTCTCTCATAGACTCCTTTCCCAAAGGAACCATGTCTTTCTCAACAACATGTCCTCCTTGACCTCAACCAACACTAAACATAAACTGTAACAATTTAATTTCACATTTGTGATTAAATTTGTCATTTTAAATGATATTTTATATTGGTGCTTATTCTTAAACCAATATTTAACACTTTGTTTTAGCTACTCTGGAAATCAAGAATATATATTTAACTTCTTTTTCTCCATGGCTCCCAGCGCTGTACCTTTACATATTTGATTTTCAGTTAAAAAGTGATTGATAAAAAGACTGCTCAAAATCACAACAGAATACTGTTGGAATTGTCATGAAACTTCTGGATGAACATTAAATACATATCTCCCAGGGACTTGCACGCTGAACTTGTCTGGTTTTCTTAGAATGAGAAAAGGGAAAAAAAATGAACACTAAGGATCCACTGGACTCATTTTTCTAAGAAGGCATCTCACTTAGTTCAGTTCAGTCGCTCAGTCGTGTCCAACTCTTTGTGACCCCACAAATTGCAGCACGCCAGGCCACCCTGTCCATCACCAACTCCTGGAGTTCACCCAAACCCACATCCATTGAGTTGGTGATGCCATCCAGCCATCTCATCTTCTGTCGTCCCCCTCTCCTCCTGCCCCCAATCCCTCCCAGCATCAGAGTCTTTTCCAATGAGTCAACTCTTCGCATGAGGTGGCCAAAGTACTGGAGTTTCAGCTTTAGTATCATTCCTTCCAAAGAACACCCAGGACTGATCTCCTTTAGAATGGACTAGTTGAATCGCCCGGCAGTTCAAGGGACTATCAGGAGTCTTCTCCAACACCACAGTTCAAAAGCATCAATTCTTCAGCGCTCAGCTTTCTTCACAGTCCAACTCTCATATCCATACATGACCACTGGAAAAACCATAGCCTTGACTAGACTGACCTTTGTTGGCAAAGTACTGTCTCTGCTTTTGAATATGCTATCTAGGTTTGTCATAACTTTCCTTCCAAGGAGTAAGCATCTTTTAATTTCACGGCTGCAGTCACCATCTGCAGTGATTTTGAACCCCAAAAAGATAAAGTTTGACACTCTTTCCACTGTTTCCTCATTTATTTCCCATGAAGTAATGGGACCTGATGCCATGATTTTAGTTTTCTGAATGTTGAGCTTTAAGCCAACTTTTTTACTGTCCTCTTTCACTTTCATCAAGAGGCTTTTTAGTTCCTCTTCACTTTCTGCCATAAGGATGGTGTCATCTGCATATCTGAGGCGATTGATATTTCTCCCGGTAATCTTGATGCCAGCTTGTGCTTCTTCCAGCTCAGCGGTTCTCATGATGTACTCTGCATATGAGTTAAACAAGCAGGGTGACAATATACAGCCTTGACGCACACTTTTTCCTATTTGGAACCAGTCTGTTGTTCATGTCCATTTCTAACTGTTGCTTCCTGATCTGCATATAGGTTTCTCAAGAGGCAGGTCAGGTGGTCTGGTATTCCCATCTCTTCCAGAATTTTTCACAGTTTATTGTGATCCACACAGTCAAAGGCTTTGGCTCCCTGTGCTACATAGTTGGGTTTTGTTGGTTATCTATCTTAAATATAGGAGTGCATATATGTCAATCCCAAACTCCAATTTATCCCTCCCTCCTTCCCACTTTGGTAACCATAACTGTGTTTCCTATGTCTGTGAGTCTGTTTCTGTTCTGTAAATAAGTCCATTTGTATCATTTATTTTAGATTTTGCATATAAGCAACATCATATTTGTCTTTCTCTGCCTGACATATTTCACTTAGAATTGTTGGATCATAGTAGTTCTATATTTTAGCTTTTTGAGGGACCTCCATACTGTTTTCCATAGTGGCTATTACTGATTTACATTCCTACCAACAGTGTAGGAGGGTTCTCTTATCTCCACACCCTCTCCAGCATTTATTGTTTGTAGACTTTTTGATGACGGCCATTCTGACTGGTGTGAGGTGATACCTCATTGTAGTATTAATTTGTATTTCTTGAGTAATTAAAGATATTGAACATCTTCATGTGCCTGTTGACCATCTGTATGTCTTCTTTGGAGAAAGGTCTGTTTAGGTCTTCTGACCATTTTTTGATTGGGTTGTTTGTTTGTTTTTTTTAATACTGAGCTGCATGAACTGTTTGTAAATTTCTGAGATTAACCCCTTTTCAGTTGCATTATTTGCAAATACTTTCTCCCATTCTTTGGGTTGCCTTTTCATTTTGTTTATGGTTTCTATTTCTGTGCAAAATTTTTTTAGTTTAATTAGGTCCCATTTGTTTATTTTTGTTTTTATTTCTATTACTCTAAAAGATGAAACAAGAAATATATTGCTGCAATTTCTGTCAAAGTATGTTCTACCTGTTTTCCTCTAAGAGTTTTACAGTATCTATTATATTTATCTAGGTCTTTCAAATTACCAGCGTCATTTTTCACAGAACTAGAAAAAAGTTTTTAGTTTTTAAAATTTGTAGGGAGACACAAAAGACCCTGAATAGCCAAAAGAATCTTGAGAAAGAAAAATGGAACTGAAGGAATCAGGCTCTCTTGACTTCAGACTATACTAAAAAGCTAAAGTAATAAAAACAGTAGGATACTGGCACAAAAACAGATACATGGATCAAAGGAACAGGAAGGAAAGCCCAGAAATAAACCCACACACCTTCCCTGGTAGCTCAGACAGTAAAGCGTCTGCCTACAATGCGGGAGAGTCAGGTTCGATCATCAGGTCAGGAAAATCCTCTGCAGAAGGAAATGGCAGCCCACTCCAGTACTCTTGCCTGGAAAAATCCCATGGACAGAGGAGGGTGGTAGGCTACAGTCTATGGAGTTGCAAAGAGTAGGACATGACTGAGTGACTTCACTCTCACTTTCCTATGGTCAATTAATCTAAGACAAAGGAGGCAAGACAATATAATGAAGAAAAGACAGGTCTCTTCAGTAAATGGTGCTGGGAAAACTGGACAACCATATGTAAAAAAATGAAATTAAGACAGTCTCTAAAATCATACACAAAAATAAACTCAAATGGATTAAATTATTTTTGAAAGCATCAGAGGCTATCAACAAATTTGAAGAAAACTCCTCCTGTCCTAATCCCTTTCAGTTTGCCAAACAGTCCTTAATTTCTGAAGCACATGCTAACCAGAATTTTAAAATAAAAGTAGGAAACTTAGAGATCATTAGCACCATTTCCTTCATAAAAGCCCCTCTCATTCTCCTGGGTCAATTCACACTCCTATTCCTTTAATACAGACCTAACCACAGTGAGCCATAATTGTCTGCCTGTTTATCTTCTTATTGGACTACATTTCCAGGGAGGGCAGGAATCAGACCATGTCTTATCCACAGATCCCATGGTTAGCATGGCTCTAACTAATGATAGGTGTTTAGACACGGACTAAAAGAATATTGACAAAAGGCAGATACTATAATTCTAAATTTATGAATGAGAAAGCTGAAGTTTGCCCCAAGGATACACATAAAGCAAAAAGAAATCCAGATCTCTCAATTTTGACACCTTCTCCCCAATGCACCATCTATCAATCACTGTAACAGCAATATATTTTACAACATAAGTCACAGGACAATCAAAGGTCTATTCAAATGAACAAAATGCTATTTTTCCCTGCATAGTACAATTTATCACTTCCTACTCCCAACTTACTTCCACACTTACCCAGATTATTTGTGAAGCTTTACCTGCAAATCTGCAAACTTTTCTTCATACTAAGAAAAGGAACATGTAACCTACAACAGCTGAGGTCATTACATTCAAAGGAAATGATCCAAAGACTAAAGAAACTATAGAATAGCTGCATTTCTCCTCTTTAGAACCCTAACAGAGAAAAGAGCTGCTCTAGGGAAGAAGTGTGGCGAGTGGGCAAGTGTGTTCATGTGCTCTTGCCCTTAGAATCTCTACAATAAACTCTCTACTTCCTCCAAAATCTAGACCCTTATACACACACACGCACAACACACACAAAACAAATGCACAGAAAACTTTACTTCTGACAATAATCATAAAACTCAAGGACTTACTTCTTTTGGAATCTATTTAGTTCCTCTCACTTTGCATTGTGACAGTACCTTAGACATAAGCTTATTTATGGAAGATTCCCAAAAGGACAATCTCTTTATTATTAATAATACAATAATTAAAATAATAACAACAAAATAACTAACATTCATTGAGCATATGGCTCTGTATTAAGAACTTATAACATTAATCCAGTCCTCACAAACTATGTAAGATATTATTTTCTCTATTTTACAAATGGGAATGAAATTAAGTAATTTACCCAAGTTCACACTAGTACATGGTAAGCACAGGATCAAATCCTAGGTCCTAAGGTTCCTATTAACCCTAAGGTTCCTATTCCTATCTAGTTTCCTATACTCCTGTGAGGAACAGAGGACTTCACAGGTTTCTGGTCCCTACATTTTTTATTTCATACCAGTAAAATATTTTTATCACAAATAATCCAAATGTAACATAAAATTACATATATGTGATACATACATATACTACTTATGCACCATTGCAGTAATATTTTAGTTACATTATAAAACATAGATCAAAATAGAAATTTCAAATTCATCAACAATGTTTTTTGTGTTTTTTTTAACAATGATTCAAACACCTTTTTGTTCCGATTCTTAAAATAGTATTAATACTAATTTCTGGGCATTAGATAAACTTTCAATAACACATATTGTTAAAAATAACATGCAAATTTGATTTTCAAATAGTCTTCTTGATAATTCAGGCATTTTTTTTGGACAGTATATTGCCAGATCATGTTTACTGCATTCTGCGGCTGACAAAGTTTTTACTAAAAGGTGAACTCTCAGTTTTTCAATTTTCTTGCTGTTGCTTCGTGCTGGCATTATTTTTAATAGAATTATATTTAATTATGTTTCTTTTCAAAAGCCTCTTTAAGTCCACTTGGCTGTGCACATTGAACTGCCATATGTGTAAATATGCTTAAACTAACAGATGATGGAACATTGTCAGTTCCTCTCAAATAGGAAAATTCTCACCCTATTCTCAGAATTTTAAAATGTATAAAACTAATAACCTTCTGACAAGTTAACTCTAGTAATCAGAAAATGTTGACTCGATGGATTTCTTCATACATAGCCTGGAGCGCCTATACATCCTTTGCCACATCTACCTGGACCTTAGAGATCACTGACCTAAATACACTAAAATCCACTGTTGGATTCAACCAGATTTGCAGAGGGCTATCCACACTTAATTCACCGTCCAAAAAAATCCAGTTCAGTTCAGTTCAGTCACTCAGTCATGTCCGACTCTTTGCGACCCCATGAATCGCAGCACCCCAGGCCTCCCTGTCCATCACCAATGCCCGGAGTTCACTCAAACTCATGTCCATCGAGTCAGTGATGCCATCCAGCCATCTCATCTTCTGTCGTCCCCTTCTCCTCCTGCCCCCAATCCCTCCCAGCATCAGAGTCTTTTCCAATGAGTCAACTCTTCGCATGAGGTGGCCAAAGTACTGGAGTTTCAGCTTTAGCATCATTCCTTCCAAAGAAATCCCAGGGCTGATCTCCTTCAGAATGGACTGGTTGGATCTCCTTGCAGTCCAAGGGACTCTCATGAGTCTTCTCCAACACCACAGTTCAAAAGCATCAATTCTTCGGCGCTCAGCTTTCTTCACAGTCCAACTCTCATATCCATACATGACCACTGGAAAAACCATAGCCTTGACTAGGCGGACCTTTGTTGGCAAAGTAATGTCTCTGTTTTTGAATATGCTATCTAGGTTGGTCATAACTTTTCTTCCAAGGAGGAAGCGTCTTTTAATTTCATGGCTGCAATCACCATCTGCATTTTATTTAATTATGCTTTGATGTGATGCCATCAACCTAAATGAAGGATCCTATGAGAAACTGCTTCTCATAGAAGAAAACAGGAGAGCTAATATATAAATAAATTCAAAGGACTCCTTCCAACATCATCTTTTATAGAATATGGGTGAAAATCAGGAAGTAATGATCATCTCCTCAAGTCTCCTAACACAAAGACTCCTGAAAACAAGGAAGCTCACTCTGTGATTCATAAAGACAAAGATTCCACCAACTTGGAACAGAAATTAATCAATGCTCCCAAGTTTAATTTGGAGAGAAGCAGAATGTGACCACTTGAAAAATATATATATTCTTTAGTGATTCTCTGTGCTATTGCCAGTACAATGGTTGTAATGTACAAATGAACAGTTTTTGCAATTATATCTTTTTCTCCTATGTTACCTTTTTTTCCTGATCACATTTACTGAAATGTAATTTATGTCTGTTGAATATAGTAGTAAGAATTGAGTTCAAAAAGAATCTTCACTTATGTAATATTTCATATAAGGACTTACAAGCAACAGAGTATGTATATTTGTACTTAAAACCAAAAAGACCTGGAGAAAAGGGGAACTTCTAATCATGTGCTACATAACTTCATGATTATGCACTTATGTATGGCCACTGATTTTTATGCAGATATCTCACTGTTTTGATAATAGCACTGGGCTTATTTTAATATGTAAAATACCATCTAATTGATGTTCTGCTCATCCTCAGAGGAGGTATTATACCTCATTTTCAGGTATTCAGGGATAATTCTAATACCAACTAATATTCATCTAGTTAGTATCATGCTTTCAAAGAACTCAAAATGCTTGATCAAAACATTCTGAACAAAACTTCCCACATATGACACATTTCCAGACTTTCATTTTCCAGGGGACATAGTGTCTCATGCTTTATTTTACTAATTATTATACACATCCTAGACAACTAAGAATCTAAGGTTCAGAGTGGTAGATTTATCATGAAACTACCATAAATTAATAGCACAGTTCAAAACTGTTTCTGATTAGTTTTATCTTACCATACTGTGTCAATTGACATCTTAAAGCAGAGAGATTTCAGTACCACAAAAGCAACAAAGTTACCCAAGAGTAATATGTGCATTTGAAAACATTGTAAGATTAATCACAATAATAAAATCTAACATTTAGTGAATATTTACTGTGTTTCAGGCACTATGCTAAGGAATTAGGTACAAAGCCTCATTTAATCTTCAAACAAGTCTCTAAAGTATGTAAGATACAATCATTTGAAGAAATTAAAGCTAAACAGAGGATTTAAAAACTTCCCAAGGTAAGGGAGCTGTTAAGTAGAATCAAACTCAGACTATCTGATTTCAAAACTCACATGCTGAATCAATACATGAGGTAGAATTAAAAGCTGCCTAACCATTTACACATTTCTATACCAAGGGACCACTATGATTCCTTCATTTATAAACAGGTGAAACAAATCTCTGACTATGAAGTATCTGCACACTCGTTATCTTATTATTCAAATACAAGAACAGAACACTATTCCTCTAGTTCTGACACACTCCAAGACAAAGATTCCCAAAAACAGCACCAAGAAAAAAGCAAAGTACATAATTCAGGCAGGTTATGCTGCCCAGGAACTAGATGTACAACATTCCCAATATCATTAGAGAGCAGAACCAAACTCCATTATAATACCTAGTTCTAGAGTAGGAACACGCAGGGCAGGATAGAGACAATCCTCAAACTGTTAGCCTGTCAGGATAAACACAGAGAAAGGGAGAGAGAGAAAAAATAAAACAAAATGAAAAAACAATTAAACTATACTTAGTGAAAGTGAAAGAAAGCATTAGTCACTTATATATATGACAAAGATAAATTTTAAAAGTCCAAGAATACATTTTTTGGCAATATGCATAACAAAAGATTAATATCCCTAATATAAAAAATGACCTTATTATTCAATAATAAATTGACCAACAACTCAATTAAAAACATAGGCTAAAGAAATGTACAATTAATAGAAGAAATAAAAATGGCTCACTGGTTAACCAATGAAATGTAGTTTAAAACAATGCAATATCAATCACTTTCTATTACAGTAACACAGATAAAAGATTGGAAAATAATCAGTATGAGCAAAGACATGATGAGTTATCTCATACACTGTATAAACCAGCATGACCTTTCTGAAAGTCAACTTACTAAATGCATCAAAAATTTAAATGTGCATTCCTTTGACACAGCACTCATACCCACAGGCATTGCACAAAGATATATATTCAATGCTGTTCATCACAACATTATTTATAATCATTAAAAATTAGAGACGCCACTGATGCCTAGCAATAGAAGATCACTTAAACAACTATGAAATAGCCATGCTTGCATGTGTGCTCAGCCTCTTCAGTCATGTCTGACTCTGAGATTCTGTGGACTGCAGCCTGCCAGGCTTCTCTATCCATGGGATTCTCCAGGCAAGAATACTGAAGTGGGTTGCTCTGTCCTCCTCCAGGGGATCTTCCACCAGGGACTGAGCCCACATTTCACATCTCCTGCCCTGGCAGGTAAGTTCTTTACCACTAGCACCACCTGGGAAGCCCTCAATACTATACTATATAATGCAAATAATTAAACAGATCTGGATCCTGTCCTTTGAAAACTGAAAGAACAATTTTCATTCCACTTATTTGCGCCCTTTGGTCAGCTGAAGTTAGAAAGATTGACCATAACAGGGAAGTATGAGCTTCTTTTGCTCAATTCATTTTCACAGTAATACAGTAAAGCTAACCATAGGAATTCCAGTCTACTTTGAAATCTAATTACAGAAAGAAGAACTACAAAACCTACAGTATCAGACAATAACATGACTGCTGCTGCTGCTGCTGCTGCTGCTGCTGCTAAGTCGCTTCAGTCGTGTCCGACTCTGTGCGACCCCTTAGACGCCAGTCCACCAGGTTCCTCCATCTCTGGGATTATCCAGGCGAGAATACCGGAGTGGGGTGCCATTGCCCTTTCCAATGCATGAAAGTGAAAAGCGAAAGTGAAGTCGCTCAGTGGTGCCGACTCTTAGCGACCCCATGGACCGCAGCCCACTAGGCTCCTCCATCCATGGGATCTTCCAGGCAAGAGTATTGGAGTGGGGTGCCATTGCCTTCTCCAAATAACATGACAAGAATCCTCAAAAAAGAATTTTGGAAAGCATCTTGACGAGTGCCATCCATTACAAGGGCTACATATTTCAGGCTGCTTGGAAATGAGAGTTGACTAGATGACTTTACAACATAAATTTTTCAAAACTTGACTTCATTTCAGGATCATTCACTATGTTCTACTCACCATGCAGGATGCAGCACAATATGCATATTTGCAAAAATATGATATTCCTTGCCTTCTGGGAGTTTATGTTCTAAACAAAATCCTAGAAATCATATTGCCCCATAAGGCTGGCTTTTAACTTTTTATTTTCTGCTTTCATTTGATTATAGTACAGGCATCTGCCACAAAAGTTCAATTTATACCTTAAAAGAGAGGGGTTTGCCAAGGGAAGGGAGACAAATAATATATGTGAACCTATTCAAACCTAACAGACATCCAAATCAACCCTTAAGAAGTAGTCTTTGAGTGAATTTATTCATTGTGTATATAGCAGAACATTTTCAACAAACACTTAAAATTATCACAGTAAGAATCATGAAAGCACAAAGATACAGAAGTTATGATTCCTACTCTTTCTTAAAGTCACCTACCAAACTTTCACTTTCATTTATCACTCCTTGAGTAACATGCACAGTGATATTTAATACTCTCAGATTCAAGAAGCTACAGGATAATACAGGACAAGATTACATGCATGTGTTGAAGAGTTAGTGTGAAAGAATACAGCATATTTAAAACAGTTCTATCACTGAAGTTCTCCTGGAATTCCTCCATCACCTTCATACAACCTTAAGAGTTTATTTTAAAAAACCCTTTAGATTAGGTAAGGCTAACATTATTTCCCATACCATGTAAATCATTCACATGAAGATATTAAGACATGTTTAGTATCAGGCAAAAATACAACCCAGTATTTAAAAAATATAATGAGGACTACTTGTTTCTATCGACTGAGTTGTCACTAGGACCGTAAGGTTGTTTAGAAGATCCTCAGAGCTAGAATATCGTTTGCCATCATCTGAGGGATGGCTGTTTAAGAGAGATCGTGAGCTAGAATGCAGAATATGAAGGCATACCTCTCATCTCAATGATGTCAGTATGATCAACAAAGATGGAATACCTAAGAATGAGGGCTTATTTGGGAGGTAGGGGTAATAGCCATCATTTTTAGTACACTTTTAAGCAGCTGTCATTTCCATCACTTTATTAATTTCTTACTATACTGACATTTGAATCACTTTATTAATTTTTTCCTCTACTGTTATCTTAGTTGTCCAATTTAAAAATAAAGACTATACCAATAACTGACCTCCAGCAGGAAACAATTATGATACACTGCTACCCATATACATGAAATTCTGTAAATAGTTGGGGAGAGAGGTTGAGTGATCTACTTCTGAGATTTTGGAGGCCCAGTTTCCTCATCCTGTTCCCACAAACTTTCATCGCAGATATTTCAAACATTATGCCACAGTTATACAAAATAAGTGAAACATCACCAAGCAGAAATCCTAGGGTAGGTGTTCTGAAAATGTTGGTAAAGAAAGTCACTTCATTTGAGAGGTCTCTGCCCCTTCAACCTCACCCTCCTTACCAATATACATTCATCACCGAAAAGGGAAATATTTACAAAAGTTAGTTTAGTTATGTTTAAATATTATGTTTAGCTGTCTGGAGACCATGTTCTCAAAATTTATACAAGAAATCAAGGATTAAACTTCATAACAATTAGAAAACCACACTGTGTAAAATCAAAGAGTTAGTTAAAAGATATTAAAATAGTTTTACCACTGGTGCTAAAACGAAATGACTCCATCTCTTCCCAACACCTGGAACCAAAACCTTTCGAACTTTCATGTAAACAAACCAGGGCACACCAAATGCTCTGTCTGCAGCAAGGTACCACCTCTGCACAGGCATTTGGGTGAAAAATGTGGAAAATGCCTGAGGGTTCTTTGAAGCAGCTTGGGAGAAGTGAGAGCAGGAAAGAGGCTCTTCTCTAGGGTAAGTTTGTTTAGTAGAAAGTAAGCAAGTTGTCAGGGTAAAAGTTGACAATGTTGATTCCAACAGTTTGAACTGTGAATAAACATCCAAAGGGATTATGTTACTGAGAATTAAAAAAGATTCCATTGAACTCAATAGAGCATTTGTGTTTTCAAAGATAATATGCCTTCAAGCCACACTCTGGATGCACAGTTTAGGATTAGAATTACCCTAAGTTCTTTCTATGCCACATTAAAGAACACAGGATTTGACCTCTCTAATGTATGCTTAAAAATGTTAGAATAACTAAATTGGAAAATACTATACACATGTACATTTGTACATCTGAGGTAGACTAAAGAAATTTGGAGAAAAATATGTTCTTTCCAAACATCTAAACTTAAACATAGTTTTACTAACCAATTTAGGATTTATTAGCCATAAATCACTTTAAAGTTTTCCCTCCTTAATGACCTATCCAAGAACAAAAAATAGGGCCTATACTTATGAAATCCATAATCCTCTTTTCTGCTCTCTAAAGTCACATTTAAATCTGGCTTTCATCTTATGCTGTTGGGTTTTTCACCAGTTACAAGATGGAAACTTAGTAGAGACTTGCACTTTTTCAAAAGCAAAACAACTTGGTTGCCACTCAGTAATTCCTGGTGAAATGCCAGCAAGTTTGTAAAAAATTTTTTAATTTTCCTAACTTGGAGCTTACAAAAGTAAGTGTGAGATGTTCATTGCTCATCAGACATTGCATCTTTTTATTTTTAATATTCATAAACAAGAAAAAACATACACTTTGATTTATTAAAGTTTATCTGAATCAATATAATGCAGATCTGCCTTGCGTACCCTTAGGAAAATGGAGGTAACTCAGACTGCTCTTCTTAGTTCATCACAAGTCCCTCATGACTCTCACACTATAGTGTGCTATTAGAATTTTTTCCAAAGTTTGACAAAGGCATGCAACTCACATGCTCTTTACTAGCAAAGTTTGCAGCAGCCCCGCAAAAAGTTGTTTCTCCTTTAAACTTTCACACATATTCACTTCCCTCCTAGAACCAAGGAAGTAAGTGAATATGGCTCAGTCTTATTGCCTCCTTGCTCTTAAAAAGAAAATCAAATTCCCTAGATAGTTTCAAACTCTCCCAAAAATAGAACATTCTCAGCTCTGCCTGCGGATCATTATCTCTTTTACATTTCATCTTTATATTCACTGGGTTCACAGAAAGGGCATACACAGAAAGAGGAAAATAGCTGCTTCTTAGACACCAAATTTAGTAATTCTCTCAAATCTATTGGCACACATCTAAAAAGTCATATTTTTACAAGGCTTCATTAGGTTTTCATTGGTCCTTCTTTTGAGAACACACATGCCAAACCACCCATAACCTCAAGTCAAAATACATCTGCAAAATATAATAAATATTTTATATGAATACTCATCATGATTTTAAAAAGGATATGTGCAAAGAGACAGACCGATCATCTGAATCCCACTTTAGTGTCTCCCAAGCATCAAGCTGCTAACCAATGGAGACCATCAATCTACAGAGCTCTAAGATTTCAGCCGACCCCAATATCCTTACCTGTTAATATAAGATTACTGTAAGTATTGGAGAATTGCTCCTTTAGAAGAACCAGATGCATCTGAGCTGCCTTCTCCCGTTGGAGCTCCAGCATAACATCAGGGTGCTGGGCAATCTTGCAGCCTTTCTGTTTATCCAAGGCAACATCACTTCGAACAATGTCTAAAAAAAAAAAAAAGAAGGAAGGCAGGCAGCAAAAACAAACAAACAAACAAACAGAAACTATATACACAAAGTCCTGCTTCACCCAATATGACAGAATTTGTAAACTACTACATTTTCATCAAAATGAAAAGATTCAGAAATAATAAACCTGAAGTGTCTCCTACTTCACAATGCATCCTAAAAATTCCGCTGGTCATTTCCAAAATCTTCGGAGATTTCTGTTTCTTAGTTTTCTCTGACCTCATTTAAGATTCTCACTCCTTGGTTCCCCTTCTCAGCTCACCTCCAGGAATTATTTACCTCCTGGGGCATTTTTTTTTTTTAATGAAGAATGACTTCATTATTTGAAACTAGGGCCTTTTCTTTACATCTTTTACCACGGGGAGAAATAATACAATCTTGCCTGAATACTAGTGACTATTGAAGGTCATTGTCATGCAGCAATCTGAAAGGTAACTCTAGAAACTTTCAAGTTTTACATAACAAACAGAAGGATTTTAGGGAGAAAATGCTAAAAATTAAAAAAAAAAAAAAACTGTTGACACCTATGGCTTTGGAAAAGAAAAACTAATGCCCATGTCAATAGTACCTATAGGAAAGATTTGGCTCTTTTAAGCGATATCATTGACATCTAAGAGAGAACAAGGCAGGAGACATGAATGGTGGGCCATCATTCTGTGCAAAAGATTTTCAAACATATCAAAAGAGCCCTAAAAGAGAAGCTCAGATATAAAAACAAACTCATGACAATTGAGCATTAGGATGTATGGTTCACAAAGATTACCCAAATGCGAGAATAGTGCTCACTCCCTTTAGATAAAAACACAGAAGCTAGTTGGAAATAATGCAATATTTATACATAAACATATTTATACTAATTTCTACAATGTAGGCAACAAGATGAACTCATTTAACAATCAAGTAAGTAACTAATCTCGAAGATATTCTGAGCCTTGAATATAAAATTAGAATAAAATAAAAAATAACTCTAGTTTACAAGATCATAATCGAAGCTAAGAGAAATAATATATACCATTTATTTAAATTACACTCTATAAAATTTTTAAAATACAGTGCATTGTTAAATCCTTTGAACCACTGACGAAAGCAAACATTGTTGACTAGCTGACCTATATCCTAAACACAGTATATTCACCTTTGCTTCCTCTACTATAGAGACTGAAGAGCCAAAGCATACAATCCCCAAGCTCTCCTTGAAAGTCATAAGTAGCCATGTAACACACTTCTGGCCAATGCACTGCAGGCATATATCCCTAGGGGTTTCCCTGGCCAAATTAAAAGAGAGAACCTCACTAAGAAAAAAACAGGTTTTTTCCTTGAGCATTTTAGTCCTTTCTATTCTTTATGTCTGAACTATAACAAAAGGCCCAAAGTTATAATAGCCATTTTGTGGCAATGACTCAAAAAGCACAAGGGCAAAAGTCTTGCATACTAAAGATGGTGAACAGGAAGATGAGACGAGCTGATGCCCCTAAGGTCATTACTGAGCTATCATATTTGTTATGTAACGTAAAGGCACTATTTGTATAAACCATTAATGTGTGCTCAGTTGCTCAGTTGTGTCCAACCCTTTGTGACCCCATGGAATGTAGCCCTCCTGGCTCCTTTGTTCATGGGAATTCGCCAGGAAAGAATACTGCAGTGGGTTGTCATGCCCTTCTCCAGGGTATCTTCCTAACCCAGGTCCCCTGCACTGCATGCAGATTCTTTACCATCTGAGCCACCAGGGAAGCCCAAACCATAAACAGTGAGCTATTTTTGAAACCCTAGTCTATTTTGTTGTGGTGCACAGGCTTCTCATAGCTTTTCACTGCAGTGACTTCTCTTGTTGTGACCACCTTAACTTGCCTCCTGAGAAACCTGTATGCAGGTCAAGAAACAACAGTTGAAACCAGACATGGAACAGTGGAAATATTCAAAATTGGCAAAGATATGTCCAGGTTGTATATTGTCACCCTGCTTATTTAATTTATATGCAGAGTATATCATGCAAAATGCCAGGCTGGATGAAGCACAAGCTGGAATCAAGATTGCCGGGAAAAATATCAATAACCTCAGATGTGTATATGATACCACCCTTATCACAGAAAGCAAAGAGGAACTAAAGAGCCTCTTGATGAAGGTGAAAGAAGAGAGTGAAAAAGCTGGCTTAAAACTCAACATTCTGGTCCAATCACTTCATCGCAAATAGATGAAGAAAACATGGACATAGTGGCAGATTTTATTTCTTGGGCTCTAAAATCACTGCCCCATGTCCAAGGAGAGGTGGCTGTGCAGGCGCAGGAGGGCCGAGAGGAGCTACTTCATGTTCAGGTCAGGAGGGGCGGCGGTGAGGAGATACCCTTTGTCCAAGGTAAGGAGCAGCGGCTGCGCTTTGCTGAAGCAGCTGAGAAGAGATACCCAAAGTCCAAGGTAAGAGAAACCCAAGGAAGACGGTAGGAGGCATCAGAGGGCAGACACACAAACCATAATCACAGAAAACTAGTCAATCTAATCACATAGACCACAGCCTTGTCTAACTCAATGAAACTAAGCCATGCCGTGTGGGGCCACCCAAGACAGGAGGGTCATGGTGGAGAGGTCTGACAGAATGTGGTCCACTGGAGAAGGGAATGGCAAACCACTTCAGACTTCTTGCTTGAGAACCCCATGAACAGTATGAAAAGGCAAAATGATAGGATACTGAAAGAGGAACTCCCCAGGTCAGTAGGTGCCCAATATGCTACTGGAGATCTGTGGAGAAATAACTCCAGAAAGAATGAAGGGATGGAGCCAAAGCAAAAAACAATACCCAGTTGTGTATGTATCTGGTGATAGAAGCAAGGTCCAATGCCGTAAAGAGCAATATTGCATAGGAACCTATGATGTTAGGTCCATGAATCAACGCAAATTAGAAGTAGTCGAACAGGAGATGGAAAGAGTGCACGTCGACATCGTAGGAATCAGCAAACTAAAATGGACTGGAATGGGTGAATTTAACTCAGATGACCATTATATCTACTACTGTGGGCAGGAATCCCTTAGAAGAAATGGACTAGCCATCATGGTCAACAAAAGAGTCTGAAATGCAGTACTTGGATGCAATGTCAAAAATGACAGAATAATCTCTGTTCATTTCCACGGCAAACCATTCAATATCACAGTAATCCAAGTCTATGCCCCAACCAGTAACACTGAAGAAGCTGAAGGTGAATGGTTCTATGAAGACCTACAAGAGCTTTTAGAACTAATACCCAAAAAAGATGTCCTTTTCATTATAGGGGCCTGGAATGCAAAAGTAGGAAGTCAAGAAACACCTGGGGTAACAGGCAAATTTGGCATTGGAATACGGAATGAAGCAGGGCAAAGGCTAATAGAGTTTTGTCAAGAGAATGCACTGGTCATAGCAAACACCCTCTTCCAATAACACAAGAGAAGACTCTACACACGGACATCACCAGATGGTCAACACTGAAGTCAGATTGATTATATTCTTTGCAGCCAAAGATGGAGAAGCTCTATACAGTCAGCAAAAACAAAACTGTGAGCTGACAGTGCCTCAGATCATGAACTCCTTATTGCCAAATTCAGAAGGGTTCTGAATGTAAGAAAGTAGGGAAAATTTGAAAAAAGTAGGGAAAACCACTAGACCATTCAAGTATGACCTAAATCAAATTCCTTATGACTATACAGTGGAAGTGAGAAATAGATTTAAGGGACTAGATCCGATAGATAGAGTGCCTGATGAACTATGGACGGAGGTTCATGACATTATACAGGAGACAGGGATCAAGACCATCCCCATGGAAAAGAAATGCAAAAAAGCAAAAGGGCTGTCTGGGGAGGCCTTACAAACAGCTGTGAAAAGAAGAGAAGCGAAAAGCAAAGAAGAAAAGGAAAGATATAAGCATCTGAATGCAGAGTTCTGAAGAATAACAAGGAGAGATAAGAAAGCCTTCTTCAGTGATCAATGCAAAGAAATAGAGGAAAACAACAGAATGGGAAAAACTAAAGATCTCTTCAAGAAAATTAGAGATACCAAGGGAACATTTCATGCAAAGATGAGCTCGATAAAGGACAGAAATGGTATGGACCTACTGGAAGCAGAAGATATTAAGAAGAGGTGGCAAGAATACACAGAAGAACTGCACAAAAAAAGATCTTCATGACCAAGATAATCACGATGGTGTGATCACTTACCTAGAGCCAGACATCCTGGAATGTGAAGTCAAGTGGGCCTTAGAAAGCATCACTATGAACAAAGCTAGCAAGGTGATGGAATTCCAGTTGAGCTATTCAAATCCTGGAAGATGATGCTGTGAAAGTGCTGCACTCAATATGCCAGCAAATTTGGAAAACTCAGCAATGGCCACAGAACTGGAAAAAGTCAGTTTTCATTCGAATCCCAAAGAAAGGCAATGCCAAAGAATGCTCAAACTACCACACAATTGCACTCATCTCACATACTAGTAAAGGAATGCTCAAAATTCTCCAAGCCAGGCTTCAGCAATACATGAACCGTGAACTTCCAGATGTTCAAGCTGGATTTAGAAAAGGCAGAGGAACCAGAGATCAAATTGCCAACATCCAATGGATCATCAAGAAAGCAAGAGAGTTCCAGAAAAACATCTATTTCTGCTTTATTGACTATGCCAAAGCCTTTGACTGTGTGGATCACAGTAAACTGGAAAATTCTTCAAGAGATGGGAATACCAGACCACCTGACCTGCCTCTTGAGAAATCTGTATGCAGGTCAGGAAGCAACAGTTAGAACTGGACATAGAACAACAGACTGGTTCCAAATAGGAAAAGGAGTACGTCAAGGCTGTATATTGTCACCCTGCTTATTTAAATGATATGCAGAGTACATCATGAGAAATGCTGAGCTGGAAGAAGCACAAGCTGGAATCAAGATTGCTGGAAGAAATATCAGTCACCTCAGATATGCAGGTTACACCACCCTTATGACAGAAAGTGAAGAGGAACTAAAAAGCCTCTTGAGGAAAGTGAAAGAGGAGAGTGAAAAAGTTGGCTTAAAGCTCAACATTCAGAAAATGAAGATCATGGCATCTGGTCCCATCACTTCATGGGAAATAAATGAGGAAACAGTGGAAACAGTGTCAGACTTTATTTATTTGGGCTCCAAAATCACTGCAGATGGTGATTGCAGCCATGAAATTAAAAGTTGCTTACTCCTTGGAAGGAAAGTTATGACCAAGCTAGACAGCATATTCAAAAGCAGAGACATTACTTTGCCAACAAAAGTCCATCTAGTCAAGGCCATGGTCATGTATGGATGTGAGAGTTGGACTGTGAAGATAGCTGAGCACCAAAGAATTGATGGTTTTGAACTGTGGTGTTGGAGAAGACTCTTGAGAGTCCCTTGGACTTCAAGGAGATCCAACCAGTCCATTCTAAAGGAGATCAATCCTGGGTATTCTTTGGAAGGACTGATGCTAAAGGTGAAACTTCAGCACTTCGGCCACCTCATGCAAAGAATGGACTCATTGGAAAAGACTCTCTGATGCTGGGAGGGATTGGGGGCAGGAGGAGAAGGGGACGACAGAGGATGACATGGCTGGATGGCATCACTGGCTCGACGGCCGTGAATTTGAGTGAACTCCAGGAGTTGGTGATGGACTGGAGGCCTGGCATGCTGCAATTCATGGGGTCGCAAAGAGTCAGACACGACTGAGCAACTGAACTGAACTGAAAATCACTGCAGATGGTACCTGCAGCCATAAAATTAAAAGATGTTTTCTCCTTTGAAGAAAAGATATGACAAACCTAGATAGAATATTAAATAGCAGAGACATCACTTTGCTGACCAAGGTCTGTATAGTCAAAGCTATGATTTTTTCCAGTAGTCATGTAATGGATGTGAGCATTGTACTATAAAGAAAACTGAGCACCGAAGAATTGATATTTCGAACTGTGGTGCTGGAAAAGACTCTTGAGCATCCCTTGGACACCAAGGAGATCATACCAATCAATCCTAAAGGAAATAAGTCCTGAATATTCATTGGAATAATCATTCACTGATGCTGAAGCTGACATTCCAATATTTTGGCCACCTGATTTGAAGAGCTGCCTCACTCAAAAAGACCCAATGCTGGGAAAGATTGAAGACAAAAGGAGAAGCGGGTGGCAGAGGATGAGATGGTTGGATGGCATCACCGACTCAATGGACATGAGTTTGAGCAAACTCTGGGAGGTAGTGAAGGACAGGGAGGCCTGGCGTGCTGCAGTCCATGGGGTCACAAACAGTCAGAGACAACATAGCAACTGAACAACAACAATCTGTTTTGTAATCCTAAATGATAATGAGTAACATTATTATCCCTAATTTATATATGGAAAAACCGAGGTCCACAAAGCTTAAGTGACTTGCTCAAGTTCAGAAATCATGGTTCAGTCCCAAATCCCAAAATTTTCAAAGCCAAATTCACTGATTGTTCCAGAAGTTACTTCTATATAGAAACTCATGAACTTAATAGTATAGTAATCAATAAAACTGAGGAACCAAAAAGAAAACCTTCTTATACAGTAGTATACTATAGCTGATCTATCCAGAAAAGAAACATGGATGATACTTTCCCCAAAAACATTACAAAACTTGTTCCAAAATACACTATATGAAGAAAGAGGGCTTTCAATTATCCTGACATCTTCTGATAGAAATCTAATTCAAAGAACAGAATATCTACCAAACTATTTCCTATCTAACAAACGTATTGTTCAGAAGGCAGAAAAAGCAATAACTGATACCCTCAACCTCATTTAATCCAGAAACTTAAAATAAAATGAACAAATTACCTTAACATTAAGAATAGTAAGAAAACAATGGACACAGCCTAACATACATCCTAAACTTTTTAAAAGTACATTTCAACAATGTTTGTGGAAAACACAGATTTGCAATATAGACTTTTTTTTGAGGTACAGTTGATTCATAATATTATATTAATCTCAGGTATACAAGTTCATGATTCAGTATTTTTATATTAATAGTTATTTAAAGTTATTATAAAATGTTGGCTATATTCCCTGTGGTGTACAATATATCCTTGCGGGTTATTTATTTTATACATGGTAGTTTGTACTTCTTAATCTCTTGCCCCTATTTTGCCCCTCCTTCCTTCCCTCTACCTACTGATAACCACTAATTTGTTCTCTATATCTGCCTTTTCTGTTTTGTTATATTCATTCTTTTGTTTCATTTTTTAGATTACGCCATATGTAAGTGGTAACACACAGTATTTGTCTTTCTCAGATTTATTTCACCAAGCATAATACCCTCCAGGTCCATCCATATTATTGCAAATGGCAAGATTTCATCTTTTTACAGCTGAGTAATATTCTACTGACCCATCAACAGATGAAAGGATAAAGATAAGATAGCTAGGTCGATCACAGCAGTGACCAACTCCCAATCAGTCATATGATTTACAAATATTCTTCCCCATTCAGTAGATTGTTTTCATTTTGGCAATGGTTTCCTTGGCCATGCAAAAGCTTTGAAATCC